>NC_134736.1:19466818-19769848 GCF_049634645.1 Pelodiscus sinensis
TCAGCATCTACTGTTATTACATAATTGTGCCCCCTCCATTGTCTGGCACCCTGATATTTCACACAACTATGAAAATGTACCTGCTAAAAATAAATAAATGCTTAAAGACAAAATTTTGCACAACTGTGATCATTTAAATTAAAAATACTAAAAATAAACATTGATATGTATCATAATTATTTAAAACAGATTTATTTTTCATAATTATTCATTGAATAATTGTGAATATTAATTCCAGCTATGATTTGTTTTGGCTATTTGCTACTGTGTGGTTGGCTATCTGGATCACATGGCTCAGTTTCTGCTCCCTGACATGATGACTGAAACTTTTTAAACAAGAAAATAATAACAATTAGCTGAACAATAAATAATGCGATTAATTTTTTGGACATATACTCATTCTTGTTAAAATTTATGAAACTTTAGAGATTTGTGAATATTTTAGAAAAGATTCAACATGAATCACAATTTTTTATGACAATATTTGTGAATCCTGGGAAATGGATGAGACCAAAGATATTGATTTCGACTGCTATCACTTTTTAGCAAAGTTCAACAAATGTAAAACTGCTGTCACTGTAAAGAAGCCTAAGGAGTCCAGAAACTCTCTTCCCAACAAACATTTCTTCTTCTTGCTAAATGGAGAGACATGGCAGTCAAGGACAATACCGGCCTGGAGTATAAGCTCGTCTGCAAAATGCTGGAGAGAAAGATGATAGAAGATTATGAGCAGTATCGCCTTGCAAAACAGCAAACGGCAGATAATGAGAAAGCAAGTTTGTGAAGAGCTCAGCATGAAATCCAGCTAAGCCAAACTCTTCCAAGTGCATTTGTTGATGAAGAAGGTAGAAGAACGACAAACAGACGTGAAATGTAACAGATATGCCGGTGCTTTTATAGTGAACTGTTTTTGTCAGCAACAGCAGTAGAGCCATTGTACCTGGGCTCCCAAACCTGATGTGCTATGCAAGGCAGCGGCCATTCAGAAGATGAAGTTGGGAAGAGCAGTAGTTTTAGACCAAGTACATGTAGAAGAACTTAGTGCGGGAGGTGATATACTCTTAAAAGCCCTTCGTGAGAGATTCTCAGTGTACATTAAAGAGGGGAAAATTCCAAAGGATTGGAAGAGATTGCAAACTGTTCTTCTGCTGAAAAAAGGCAATTGAGAAAACATTCACAACTATCGACCCATCTGCCTGTTTCCTCATCTTTATAAGGTCTTTATGAGAATGATCTATGTCCATATTGGGGGTGTCCTTGAGAAAAACATGAGACGGGAACAGGCAGGTTTCCATAGGGGATTCTCCACAGTGGACCACATTTTTGTGGTCACACAGATGACTGAAAGGTGTAGAGAGTACAAGATCCCACTATTCTTCTTGTTCATAGACATTAAAAAAGCCTTTGACTCAGTGGAACAAAATGCAGCTTTAAGTGCTCTCCTTTCGCAGGGCGTCTCCCCTGTGTATGTTAGAATCATACAAAATTCCATGAAGGATGCAACTATGGAAATCATGCTTTTTGATGATTCCTTGATCATCGAAGTTAAATGAGGAGTAAAGCAGGTGAATGTTTGTTCACCAACATCGTTTGCCAGCATCCTGGAAGATGTCTTGTGGAAGAGCGAAATGAAAGATGGATTTCTGATTGATGGTGAGGTTCTTCAGATGCTCCTTTTTGCAGATGACATCATCCTAATTGTGTCAAAATCTGAAACATTGCAAACCCTTTTCAATGACCCCGGTAAGAACGTGAAGGAGATTGGCCTGACCATTCACACTGGAAAAACAAAGTGGATGAAAAATGCAGATCGCCCAGAGTACATCATGCAGCTGGATGGACAGCCTGTCAGGCTGGTGGAGCAGTATGTACATCTTGGACAAGCATTGCAGATGGAGAATGAGTTGGGCCTGGAGTTGAGCAGGAGAAGGAGGTCGAAATTGGATTGCTTCTGGGAGTCTGCACCATGCTTTTGCTGATCCCAAACTTTCTACCATCGCAAAAGCCCATCTCTTTAATACCAGTGTCCTTCCGGTAATTCTGTATGGTTGCAAAACCTGAAACATGATGCTTACAGAAGAATTAAAGCAAACCCCTCGAAGAGCAATGGAAAGATGCATGGTGGGTGTAAGTAGGCTACAGCATGTTACTATTGATGATCAGTGCCCAAGAAGCAGTATCAGCAATATCATCCAAGTGATGTATGATCGGAAAAGGAGATGGGCTGGCCATGTAGCGTGAGTGAAAGACAAAAGATGGACAGCGCGTACATTCCATTGGTATCCACGAAACATACAAAGAACAAGAGGAAGGCCTCCAGCACATTGGGCGGATCCTTTATGGAGGATTCATGGAAGGACATGGACAAGAACCACGCACAACAGGATGATGTGGAAAAGTTGAGATCTCATCATTGGTGAGACTATCTGCATCAATGAAATCACAGATCTTCCAAGTATTCTAAGTATTTTGAAATAACAAGCAGAGCATCCATGCTCCCAAGCCCATTATTTCAAAATAAAAACTCCTGCTTTTCATGAGGAATAACACTTATTTTGAAATAGTTATTTTGGGAGTTATTGTTATGAAATAAGTTATTTCGATATAATTTCCTAGTGTAGACATGCCCTAAGGTGCCACAGTATGCCTCATTGTTTTTAAAGTCTTGTAAACTTCACTCTCCTGACATTTTAGAACTCACTTCTCAAAGAATTCAATGTAAGTGTAAGAGAGAAATGAAAACTATGAAATGCACAGACCAGTCAGAACCCAAAATAACGCTCTTTGCAAGCAGAAAATAGTAACAACCCCCACGTGAGTGAAGGACAGTGTGTGTTTGTGAGAATAACAGAGATTTGCATTGCCAAGCTCCTTCCATCCCCTTCTCTCTGTGTGGAGATAGGATACAGGAGTGGGGGGAGGAGGGACACCCTGACATCAGCGCCCCCCCTTCTCCCTCCCGCACTCTGCACAGTGAGCAGGTGGCTCCCAGAGGGGCATCTCCAAGGCAGAGGGCAGGAGCAGCATGACAGTAGGTGGAGAGGCAATTAACGTGCCAGCGTTAACAGTCAGGATCACCTGTCAGCGGCTCTGAGATTTACCGATAGAGCTCAAACTACTGGTTGGTGACCACTGTGCTAGAGCCTTTCCTGTATTAGAACCTAGAGAGGACTAGAACTGCTACTGGATTTTTCAGTGGTGTATGAAATAGCTTGAGGAAGCAGAGTGAACAAGCTTCCTTGGCTTTAATGTTCATCAGCCAAGTTTCTGTCAAGCAACCAGAGCAGGTGAGAGTCTTGGGCCATGGATGATGAGGGATTTGTTGACCTGCTGGCCTTGCACTGATTGACTGTAAGTGCCTGGGACTTTTGTTTTGGTTCTGTGTGGGCTGACTGTTTGCTGATTGCACTGTTTTCCATGCTGGTCTATATCTCCTCTGTAGGTGTCTTTATTCTGCGGTTTGTGCTGAGAAAAGGTGTAAGTGGGTGACCACGTTGATTGTTGCTGCCGGTGAGTTTGTGTTGCCACAGCTACCTACAGAGGAGATAACAATTTGCACTCCACACAGTCTATACGAGATATAGGAGAGGTCCACTTTTCTGATAATAACTCTTCTGTGGCTTGGGCAAGTAACTTCTCTTATGGAAAAGCCCTATTGCAAATGAGAAAGGGTCTCACACAAGCCCATCTACTTAGCCAAACTACTATTCAGCAGTCAGTGTCTAGATGCTAAAATGGTGGAGGCAGTAGAAATGCGTTGGAGAGATTACAAAAGAACCGACACATGCTCTGGTGTTTTCAGTATACAGGCAGTCCCCGGGTTACGTACAAGATAGGGACTGTAGGTTTGTTCTTAAGTTGAATTTGTACGTAAGTTGGAACTGGCGTCCAGATTCAGCCGCTGTTGAAACTGACCAGCAGCGGATGAATCGGACACGCCTGGGGCAGATCAGTTGGGGTGCTGCTGGGTTGGTCCCGCAGCGCCGCTCCTCGGCGCTAAGGGGCCAACCCGGCAGCACCCCAGCTGCTCTGCTCCAAGTCAGCCGCTGCTGAAACTGACCAGCGGCTGACTACAGGAAGCCCGAGGCAGAGCTGCTCTGCCCCAGGCTTCCTGGAATCAGTTGCTGATCAGTTTCAACAGTGGCTGAATCTGGACGTCTGGGACAGAGCAGCTGGGGCGCTGTTGGGTTGGTCCAATAGCGCTGCACCTCAGTGCTGTGGGACCAACCCGGCAGCCCCCGAGCTGCTCTACCCCAGGCGAAAGGTGAATAGATTGCATTATTTGTCGAGCCCTGCTTATATGGATTTATTAAATGGGAATTAACAATCCACTATATGGTTAAACTCAAGGGCTATGTCTAGACTGGCATGATTTTCTGCAAATGCTTTTAACAGAAAAGTTTTTCCGTTAAAAGCATTTGCGGAAAAGAGCATCTAGATTGGCACGGACGCTTTTCCGCAAAAGCACTTTTTGTGGAAAAGCGTCCGTGCCAATCTAGATGCAGTTTTGCGCAAGAAAGCCCCGATCGCCATTTTCGCCATCAGGGCTTTTTTGTGCAAAACAATACCACATTGTTTACACTGGCCCTCTTGCGCAAAAGCATTTGCGCAAGAGGGCTTTTGCCCGAACGGGAGCAGCATAGTATTTCCGCAAGAACACCTACAATCTTACAATAGATCATCAGTGTTCTTGCAGAAATTCAAGCGGCCAGTGTAGACAGCTGACAGTGTAAACTTGCCGGTCTAGACTCAGCCAAGGGGATTGAGCTATCATTGAATGCCACTATAGCTGGATTAAACTTAAGGGGAATCAGCTATCACACTCATTCATTCTTTGATTCTCACAGGCTACGTCCACATTACATGGACACTCTTGTGCAAGAAAGCTCTGATGGCCATTCACAGAATGGTCATCAGGGCCCCTGTGCTTTTTCCCATAGGAAAAACCTCTGGGCTGTGTCTAGACTGCATCCCTTTTCCGTAAAAGGGATGCAAATTAGACCTATCGCAATTGCAAATGAAGCAGGGATTTAAATCCCCCCCGCTTCATTTGCATAAAAATGGCTGCCGCTTTTTTCTGGCTCGGAGCTTTGCTGGAAAAAAGCACCAGTCTAGACGCGGATCTTTCGGAAAATAAAGCCTTTTCCGAAAGATCCCTTATTCCTTATTTTAAGGAATATGCAAATGAAGCCTGGGATATTTAAATCCCGGGCTTCATTTGCAACTTCGAATGCCTACATTAGCCATCCTAGTTCGAACTAGGGGGCTAGTGTAGACAAACCCTCTGACAGGTGGACCTGACTTGTTTGGCCCCATGGCTATCAAGTGCCAGCACTTCAGCTGCTCCTCTTCCCACTGCTGCACATCTCCAGCCCTTTGCCTTGGAGCTGTTTCCCCAGGAACCTCCTGCTTGTTGTGGGGAGAGGTGGGAGCTGAAGTCAAGGGGCCCCCCTTCTCCCACCTTGTAGCCTATCTCCACAGAGCAGAAAAAGCCCCAAAATTCCTTTGTCTCAATTTGAAATCCCTATCTTCATTTCTGTTGGCTGAGCAGATACCTGGCTAGGTACAGTTAACCCCTTAGTCCCCAGGCTGCATCACACTTCGATTAAAAAGTGAGCTCTGCAAAGAAAAGGAATGCACATGAGGCATGAGAAACAAGCCCGGTAGGTCTGATGTATCCAGAAACATAGTAGCTTAATATAAATAAAACAACGAATCGGTATGAAAGAGAACTCATGACAATGAGAGAATCATATGGGAGGTAGGCCTGGTTCAGTTAAAGAATCAAGACAAGGCCAGAAACCAGGGCTGGCCTTAGGGAAAATGATGTCCTGGGTGAACTTTTATTTTGGCACCCTTGCCCTTCCCCAGGGCACGGGTGCTCTCCTGTCAGGGCTGTTCCCCACTCTGGCATTCTGAGTACAGAAGATGTGGGGCCTGCCAGAGACCTTAAAAATACCTTGGCTCTATAGGCTCTGCTTACAAAAACTCCCCAGAGTTACAGATTCACTGACACTGGGAGATAGGCTGCCACCATCAAGTGAATTAAAAACCCTGAAAACCAGGAACACTTGAACTTCTTCCCGAGGGGTACACCAAGGTCTTTTAGCACAAGAGAGCTTGAAAAACAAAACAAAACAAAACAAAAAACAGGAATCAATTGCAATTCTGATAGCTGGCCTTCAGGCTAGGCAACCACACACACACAGACCTCCTGTTACCTTCCAGGACACAAGAATCAAATAATCGTCTTAAAAAGGGTGATTTTTTTTAGCAAAACAAAAAGACTTTATCAAGTATGCTCAATAAAGCATACTTAGTTGCTAGGTGCCATAAAGCAACTAAGAAAAGAATAGAAGAATAGATCAAAACACAGAGAAAAAATGGCATCTCTGGCACAGCTTAGGTATAGTGAATGGCGGGAGGGAGGCACATGGATTTCACACAGAAAAGTTTAACCAAACAGCAAGGAAAGAAAAATACCCTGATTGTGACTAAACATACTCTGATGGCAACATTTCTCTATCTACTCATGAGCCATACTTCAAGGTCCATTCCATTCCCATGCCCAATATTCTTTGCAGACATAATTCTGTTTGATTACTTCATCTTGCTTCCTCCAGTATATATTTATAATTTAAATTTCAGCACTGTATCCCATTGGTTCTTCTGGCTCCCCTCCAACACCTTTAGCTACCTGAGTTTAACCCTTTAGTCACCAAGTGTTGGCCAGTACTCCTACCCATCACTGCCTCCCACTTTCCTTGGCCACCATGGTCTCCCCCCCCCCCCCCCGTGTACTCCCATGCTGTGCCCCTTTCCCATTAACTCCTGCCCCCTAACTCCTACACTGTGCCCCTAACCCCAACATTTTGCATCCGTCACCCCAACCTCTGCACTTCCCTCCCATCTGCACTGCCAATCCCAGCTCTGAGTTGCCAGTGTGCCTACCACACTGCCTCCCTGCCTACTATCACCCAACACCTTATGCCCAGTAACCCCCATTCCCAGTCACCTCATCCAGAGATCACCACAAATCCCTGTGCCCAATGCCCTCCTACCTGCAGACCCTCTATACTGCCCAGCATCCCAGGACCCTATACTCCTGAGGGCATTTGGCACCAAAAAATTATTATTCTGTGCACAATATTTTAAAATTCTGCACATTTAATTGTCAATAAGTAAGTGTGGAGACTCCAGCATGGGAGTGGCAAACACAGGCCACTGGCTGCATGAAGGTAGAAAATCACACTGCACATCCCCCCCCACCCCCTCACACACAATCCTCTCCTAGGACACGGACTTGGCAGCGAGATAGGGCTGGGTGCATGGCAAAAGGCCACAGGGAAGAATTGTACATGATGGGGGAGATATCAGCCGAACCCATTTGAATGACAAAACAGAACTAGCTAATGCTAATGACTGAGTCCAGCCCTCTTCCAGGCCTTGGCCTGCCATGGCTCTGGGCTGTCAGCCTGAAGTGCAGAGAGGGGCTTGGAATGTGTAGTTGAGCAAGAAATGAAATTCCATTCAGGCACCATCTCCAAGAAAAAGCGACATCTCTTTTCCCTAAATAAAAGTTTTCAAAAGCAAGTCCATCTTCCCGCCTTGATTAATAACAGCTGGCTCCCTGCCTTGCACTCCACAGCCCTGACTGCTGCTTTTCTGCTCCAGGTACCCCCTCTCCCCCCCCCCCCCACACACACACGCTGTGTCTACACTGGCATGAATTTCTGGAACTGCTTAAAACGGAATACTATTCCGTTTTCAGTTTTTCCAGACAAGGAGCGTCTACATTGGCAGGCTGCTTTTCTGGAAAAGCCCTTTTTCCGGAAAAGTGTCTGTGGCCAATGTAGACGCGCTTTTCTGGAAAAGAGCCCCATTTTCGCGAGCGGGGCTTTTTTCCAGAAAAGACTACTGGGCTGTATACACTGGCCCTTTTCCGGAACAGTGTTCTGGAATAAGGACTTATGCCCAAGCGGGAGCAGAATACTTTTTCTGGAATAGTGGCTGATTTTGTACAGTAGAGCATCGTTGCTTTTCCGGAAATTCAAGGGCCAGTGTAGACAGCTCGCAGCTTATTCCGAAAAAGCGGCTGATTTTCCGGAATAAGTGGCCCAGTGTAGACACAGCCACATTGTTTTAGGGGCAATTTCTTGTCGACACGGGCATATGATTAATCATGGGCAGGAGCATTGACCTTTTATTTTCTTTTAATTATTTTCTTTGCAATTATCTGTGACCTTGTGAAACCTGACTACCACTGGAAAAATGAAGCTAACTGCATCTCTCTCCCTATGCCATGTGGCATTAAAGGTTTGGGCGTAAAACATTAGACATTGTCTGTACCTATTCTAGGTACTCCTTTACAGCCCCTGCTCCCAGGGGAAACACCCTCCACTTTGGGAACAATTGGAACAAATAGTTCCACTCATTGGTATAGTTTAGGTCCGCGTGGAAGGAAAGTGGGAGACCTTTGCCAAACTGGGAGCACATGCCTAGTTTTTTTTTAACTGGGAAAAAGGGTTAGTAAAATAAGCCCCAGGCAACAGACACCAACAGCTGTGTGGGGTTGGGTGGGGTGTAGAGTCTTTCTTTGCTGTGTTTTTTCACTGCCTTGCCTGCATGTGCCTCTGCTACTGTTGCAAATCTGGATTGTTACAGACACAGAGGCACCTTGTCCTTGAGCTCGGCAAGAGGTAGGCTAGGAAGTGAGCAGCTGGTGCTGGAATCACAGGAGAAAATGCCCTGCCATTAATTAAAGGACTGAAAATGTGATTTGTCCTTTTCATATTTGTTCATTTTTTTTAATTGTATCCTTTGGTAGATATGGTTGTGACTACTTTCTTCCACTATTTGATCTGAGGAAGTGGGTCTGGCCCACAAAAGCTCATCATCTAATAAACCATCTTGTTAGTCTTTAAAGTGCTACATCGTCCTGTATTTTGCTTCAACTACCCCAGACTAACACGGCTACATTTCTATCACTACCCTGCCATTAATGTCCCTCTGGAGAGGGGAATGTCAGATCCCATTTAAAGGGCTAGGACAATCCACCTTGGAGTGCTCACAGGAGCACATGGAAGGCGATTAAACTTTTCTTTCAGGAGACTGGTGAGCACTCAGAAAAATCAGTGTGTGCTGTTAGGTGTCAGCAGCATCTTTTTCAAAATAGGTATTTTTTTCAGATATCGTCTTTCTGCCTGTTTGCTCTATTTTTAATGCATTTGCCATTTGCATTTTTAATGCGATTCCCCATACTGCTCTTTTCCCATGTTCACCTTCACTGTGTCTTTCTCCCTTCACTCATCCCTTTGCTCCTAGAGTGGGTTTAAGATTGAGCTGATCTCTAGAAATCATGCCATTCAAGGGGTGTGTGACATTAGATTAAACAAGTTCACCAGTCCTACTTTTAATCACAGGTATTTATTGGTTATAATTCTCTTGCCTTTTTGGTGACATTTGGGTCCCTGGATACATTTGAATTTAATTTTTTAAAACTGAAGTTCATCAGTTGGGCTGGTGCATTTTTTAAACAGTAATTTTTTTTTAAATTCAAGCCATGATCACATGTACCAGTTAAATATTTACAGTGTGGTGAATTTATGAAAGTAGTCTTGCTATGACTTGTAATTTTATCACAGATTTTGTGATATGTCATGTTTTTCTTAAGGTTTCATCTCTTGGAAGTACAGGCAGTCCCCGGGTTAGGTACAAGATAGGGACTGTAGGTTTGTTCTTAAGTTGAATTTGTATGTAAGTCGGAACTGGTACATATTGTAGGAGAAACTCTAGCCAAACATTTTTTTTAGTTTTGGATAGCATAGGGAAAGGTTAACTCCCCTCTAATGTTTGTTTTGCTGTCTGTTCCCCTGTTCAGAAGATTTCACATCTATTTCTGTCCCTGTGACAAACTCAGGACTAAAGGAGTAACTCATCAAATACCAAACAGCTCTGCACCATGCTTTGAGCTAATAGCTTTATTTCCACACACCACCCAGGGTTCTAGGAGGAGGGTCCTTTTTTTGCTAACACAATGAGGCCAGCACTTTGTTTGTTTTGGTGGAGTCTTTGTTTGCCCAGGGAGCCCAGCATGTATAGGGGGAGGAGGGGCGGAGAGGCTGCTTTTGTCTGCTGTTCGGCAGCCTGTTGCTCAGGGGAGGGGGCAGCCTGTTGCTGGCAGGGGGGGAGGCGTGCAGGATGCGAGGCCGCTGGGGCGGGGGCAGCGGGCGTGGGGAGGCACTTTTCCTCTGCCCGGCAGCTCTGCGGGATCCCTGTCCCTGTGGCCAGCTGCTGCAGGCAGAGGCCAGTTGGAGCCGGCCGAAGAGGAGGAGAAGGTGGAGTCTAGGACCCAGGTGAGCGAGCCCCGGGGACGCTGCTGCGCTCTGGGAGCCTGGCATGTATAGAGGGGAGGAGGGGCAGAGAGGCTGCTTTTGTCTGTTCCGCAGCCTGTTGCTCAGGGGAGGGGGCAGCCTGTTGCTGGCATGGAGGTGGGGGGGGGCAGCGGGCGTGGGGAGGCACTTTTCCTCTGCCCGGCAGCTCTGCGGGACCCCAGTCGGAGCTGGCCCGAGGAGGAGGAGGATCCTAGGACCCAGGTGAGCGAGCCCCGGGAATGCTGCTGCACATGTGCGGGAGTTGCCTCACCCCGTTCGTATCTAGGGATCCGACGTAAGGTGGATCCACGTAAGTCGGGGACTGCCTGTACATAACTATGGAACAATCTCACTTTTCATTTTAAAAAAGTCAAAATAAGTTTCTAGCCCTTGTGATTGCAGAGGAAAGCATGCAAATGTGACCTCATACCAAAAGGCAAATCAAAATAACCCCAATTTTGCCATTTTCTAAACCTCATGATATTTAAGAAAATCTCATAATTTTTGAGCAGCCTAATCCATGATTTTGATAGATTACATAGAGATTTTAATAAGGATGAGAAGCTGTTAGATTTTTTTAAGCATAGGAGGATGTGAATCATTTCCACCTGGGATAAATTGTGGATGAGGTGTGAAGGGCAAGCATAGCCAACATTTTAACAAGGTACCTTATCAAACTTCATAAGATTAGGAGCTCAGACAACTATAGTGATGAGCAGCAGGATAAAACTTATATATAAATTACCATTTGATGCTTTTGGGGTTCTTACATAGGGGCTGTGTCTAGACTGGCCAGTTTTTCCACAAAAGCAGCCGCTTTTCTGGAAAAACTTGCCAGTTGTCTACACTGGCTGCTTGAATTTCCGCAAAAGTACTGACTTCCTACTGTAAGAAATCAGTGCTTTTTGTGGAAATACTATGCTGCTCCCGTTCGGGCAAAAGTCCCTTTTGCGCAAAACTTTTGTGCAAAAGGGCCAGTGTAGACAGGTGAGATTTGTTTTGCGCAAAAAAGCCCCGATCGCGAAAATGGCAATCGGGGCTTTTTTGCGGAAAAGCGCATCTAGATTGGCCATGGACGCTTTTCCGCAGAAAGTGCTTTTGTTGAAAAGCGTCCTGCCAATCTAGACGCTCTGTTCCAAAAATGCTTTTAACGGAAAACTTTTCCATTAAAAGCATTTGCGGAAAATCATGCCAGTCTAGACGTAGCCAAGGTGTTTGCCTCATAGATCCTGGAGCTCTGTGATGTGAACTTTCCAAGGACATGTCCTTCCAGGAACTTTCTTCCTGCTCTTTGGGCTCTGGTGGTCTGTGAAATGCCACTCAAACACCTCTGTCAGAAGATGAAGCCCTCTCTATGCACAAACGTACACTTCCAGCGATTGGAGCTCCTAGAAGGGATGGGCAAAGCTTTCTGTGCTCTGCTGGGTAAGGACAATGATCCTTTCCCTTTTGGCTCTGGGGATTACCTCAGACCTACTGAATAATTTGAAGGAATTGTTCTGTCATAAAGTGTAAGACGAAAAGAGACCAACCATATCATCCGGTCCAAGGGTTCTCAAGCCCTGCACTGTGACCCTCTTCTGACAACAAACATTTCTGCATAACTTGGGGGGGGCGAAGCTTGAGACCACTCATGCTGGGTGGGTTGTGGGGGGGGCCAAAGCTCAGCCCTAGATGAGAGGCCTATAATTTGAGCACTGATACCCAGGCTGAAGCTTTGGCTCTCGATGGTGGAGGCATAGCAGGCCTGCTGCCCGTGGGAGGGGACAAAGAGGGCAGTTGTTCTGGGGCCTGGCAAGTCAAAGGGGCCTGGAACTCCCAGCTGTTGCCACTGCTACAGTGGCCAGAGTCCTGGGCCCTTTAAATCTCTACCGGAGCACCCTGAGGTACGGCGAGCTCTGTGTGGCTCTGAGGGTCAGTGGGGCAGGGGACTGGTTGCCCGGCCCCACCTCTTTTGCAAGTGTGGAGCCAGGCCCACCCACCAGACCTTCCTAAGGGGCTGACAGAGACTGTTGGTTGGCACCCCTGGCGCTCAGGCTTCAGCTCCAGTCCCTAGCAAATCTAAGCCAGCCTAGGGCGATCCCCACCTGGAGGTCCCTCTCGACTCGCAGTTCGAGTCTGAGCTCCTGTTCATTACTATCCACCAACACCACATAGCAGCCACTCACAAAGCCAACAATTAGTGGCAAGAGTCCATTATTATGTAAATCATGCAGAGAGACACATGTTCTCACTAGGACTCTCCTAAGTATGTCCTCAGCATGGATCATGTATATTGCACCCTTCTTCCGCAAAAGCTTATGCAAATGAAGCGCGGAGTAAAATATTGCTGTGCTTCATTTGCATAATTAATTAGGGACCATTTTTGTGCAAGAGGCTTTTGGGCAAAAAGGAGCTGTGTAGACGGCTCCTTTTTGTGCAAAACCCCCCTTTTGTGCAAGAGCCATTCTTCACTCTTAAATCAATACTCTTTCATATCTGAGGAATAAGGGCATGATCCATAACAAAATGGGGGGGGAGTGGAGTGGGTAGGAAAATACATGCAGGAGATTGGTTTAGCATAAAATCCTGTCACTTCTAGAATCCTGAGTTATGTTCAAAAAAGTTTGGTCTCATTCCAGTCTATAGTGAGCTGCTGTTGAGTAGATAACAAAATCTGACACAAATGGCAGTCTCTGACTAGCTAGCAGATGTATACGGCAGATGTATACAGATGTATCACCATAATATCTCGATTTATTTCGATGAACTTACCTTCACAGCATCTCTTTGAGGTACTCTCCCATGACATAGACAAAGAAACTGAGGCTCAGAGAGGTTGAGTGTCTTGCGCAAGGTCACATAGGAAGTTTGTGGCAGTGCCCCAGCAGTTGTAGTATGGCAAGGCCTAGAGGCCTCAATCATAGATTACAGCCACAGTGTGCAAGACTCTATACAAATGCTGTGTACGCTCTTTTCCCCCCAATTCATTTCCATATCTACATGACCACCCTTTCTGTGCCTTTTGAAGAAGTAGCAAGTTTTAACCAAGGTGTGTGCGGAACCCCCAAGACTAGAAGTGTAGGATTTTGCTGCAGTTTGAGATGGCAGGGCACTAGCTGGGGGTGAAAGGGAAGTTTAGACGGCATCTGAATGCCTTCTAGCATGCCTTCACTTGGAAGAAGACCCAAGTCATTGTTTGCTCTGTTGTTAAGGATGCTAGGTGAGCAGTTTGTGCCCAGTGGTCCTTATCTATGTCTTTAATAAGGAAGACCACAAGTTTATGTCTAGATTATGGGGAAAAGGTATGAAAATAGCACTCTGCAATTTGCATATCATTTTCCGATTCTTTTTTTGGAAGAGGCTTTTCCAAAATTTGGCCCATGTACACTGGGCCAAATTTCAGAAGAGCCTCCTCTTTAGGAAGAGCCCTTCTTCCTTGTGAAACAAGGAAGACAGGGCTTCTGCAAGAGTGTGTCTGTTCTTCCACAAAAAGTGTCAGAAGAGCAGAAGTGTTCCCTGTACATGGTGGAGTTTTTCGGGGATACTGGAGGTATCCCAGAAAACCTCTGTAGTCTAGATGTAGCCCAGCTGGGTGAGTCTAACCAGCTGGCAGCATACAACCAAGTACCCATTCTTTCGGATCGCTGGCATAGTGGCTATGGTCACCTATTTCAAGATACCCCAAGGGGTGGATATCTTGATGGTCTCCCTGGCATTGTTTATTGAAGATTAGTAACAATGCTGATAAAAAAGTGAGCTGTAGCAGGTTAGCTGGGCTGTCAAATACCTGGAAAGAAATCAATAGACGGGGACCTTCGTATCCAATTCTACACTGGCCCTTTTGCACAAAAGTTTTGCGCAAAAGGGACTTTTGCCCGAATGGGAGCAGCATAGTATTTCCGCAAAAAGCACTGATTTCTTACAGTAGGAAGTCAGTACTTTTGCGGAAATTCAAGCAGCCAGTGTAGACAACGGCCTATAAGGAGTGTGGAAAATATCATTCTCTTTATTTTACAAAGGGAGGGAAACATAGGGGCTACGTCTACACTGGCCCCTCTTCCGGAAGGGGCATGTAAATTTCAGCAGTCGTCGTAGGGAAATCCGCGGGGGATTTAAATATCCCCCGCGGCATTTAAATAAAAATGTCCGCCGCTTTTTTCCGGCTTTTAAAAAAGCCGGAAAAGAGCGTCTAGACTGGCCCCGATCCTCCGGAAAAAGTGCCCTTTTCCGGAGGCTCTTTGAAGTAAGAATAAGAGCCTCCGGAAAAGGGCACTTTTTCCGGAGGATCGGGGCCAGTCTAGACGCTCTTTTCCGGCTTTTTTAAAAGCCGGAAAAAAGCGGCGGACATTTTTATTTAAATGCCGCGGGGGATATTTAAATCCCCCGCGGATTTCCCTACGACGACTGCTGAAATTTACATGCCCCTTCCGGAAGAGGTGCCAGTGTAGACGTAGCCAGGGGATGTAAAAATTGTTGCTTCAAAATCACTGTGTGCTTGTGGAATGACTATGGCTCTGTAGTCAGCAGATCTCTGTTACTATCAAATTGTACATCTGATACTCTATGATATGGGAATCCTTCCTTAAAAATGTGAGTATACTCAGTTTATGGGAGAGATCATATTTTACTAATAGATGCTCTGTATGAGGGGCGGGGCTTTCAGGTTTGGTAACTTTAGGTCAAAGCAGCTTTGGTGATATTTTTATAACAGTAAATATTCTCTTCCTTTAACATAGCATATGCCATACCAACTCTGGTTCAGCAAAGCATTTCCCCAGTGCTGGGCATGGTTCTAGAAACATGGAAGAAAGTCTGTGATGTGAACTCTTAAAGTTGAGGTCAATGAAACTGCTTCAGATACAGCAGAGTCTCGATTATCCGACGTAAACGGGACCAAGGGGTGGTCGGATTAATGAAAATGTCGGATAAAATGGAAACTAGTATGAAATCAGGTTTATTACTTATTATTCTACAGAACAACTAACATACTGTAATAACAGAATATTATTATATAGAACAACTAACAGAATAACAGAATAACTAACATAATAGAATAGTGATAGAAATGTAGCCGTGTTAGTCTGGGGTAGCTGAAGCAAAATGCAGGACTATGTAGCACTTTAAAGACTAACAAGATGGTTTATTAGATGATGAGCTTTCGTGGGCCAGACCCACTTCCTCAGATCAAATAGTGGAAGAAAATAGTCACAACCATATATACCAAAGGATACAATTAAAAAAATGAACACATATGAAAAGGACAAATCACATTTCAGAACAGGAGGGAGATGCGGGGGAGGAGGAAGGAAGGTAAGTGTCTGTGAATTGATGATATTAGAGGTGGGGAGAGTGGGACGTCTGTGAGCTAATGGTATTATAGGTGATAATTGGGGAAGCTATCTTGGTAATGGGTAAGGTAGTTTGCGTATTTGTTCATTCCTTCCTGGAATTTTAATTGTATCCTTTGGTATATATGGTTGTGACTATTTTCTTCCACTATTTGATCTGAGGAAGTGGGTCTGGCCCATGAAAGCTCATCATCTAATAAACCATCTTGTTAGTCTTTAAAGTGCTACATTGTCCTGCATTTGCTTTAACATAATAGAGTACAGAACATTTAGTATGCAGTATGGCAAATCACTAAAGTTATTGTTTAAAAAAATTAGTGCTTGAAGTTTGTTTCCCAGCTTTGTTTCTCTTCCTTGCGGCGAGGTCGCACCAGTGTCTCAATAACATAACATCACTAGCAGTTGCCTCCCCTTGTTGTTCAACGTAAGCCAGTGCCGCCTCGAGAGCCTTGACCCCCTTCGCTATGACTAATTCTCTCCGATTTGTCATTGTCATTTGTATCTTCATCTTCATCATCTTCATTGTCATTGCCATCCCGATTCACCAGAGCTATTATGTCGCGGTCAGTCAGTTCTAGTTTCTCGTCTTTCTCCATCCATTCCTGTATATCATCATCATTCACCTTCTCACAGCCTGGAATTTGTTGTAACAAAGCTAGCAGGTTATCACAGTTTTCTTGCACCATTTCTTGTGTGTTTTCATCTTTCGGAAGTAACTTTCTCCATGATCGTGCCAGAGTTTGCGGTTCAATCTCGTCCCATGACTGTGCAACCCAATAAATAACATCTTTTATATTCACTGTCCTTAGCTTATCTAGCATACCATTTCCATCGTCTATCACCTCAGTGAGCGTAGTTAAAAGCTTACGACAATATTTTTTCTTTAACGCTTCAAGCACACCATGGTCCATAGGCTGACACAACGAGGTGATATTAGGAGGAAGAAAAATCACTCTAATGTCCCCACTGAGCAGTTCATCCTCATAAGGATGAGATGGCATATTATCAATGACAAGGATTGCTTTCCTTGGTAGGTTTATCGAATTCAAAAATTGTTAACTGAAGGAAGAAATTCATTGAAAAATCAGCCTCGGAAAATTGCTGAATCCATCCATGAATTCCTCCGATTCTTGTACAAAACTGGTAGAGCACTAGGTATATGTTTTTGAAAGCTCGTGGGTTTTTTGCCTTTCCAATAAATGTGAGTCTTAGTTTGTGGTTACCAGTAGCGTTACTACAGGCTAGAATGGTCACTCTTTCTTTACTTCCTTTATATCCAGGAGCTGAAGCTTCAGCCCAGGAAGCTAGAGTTTTTGAAGGCAGCATTTTATAGTTTAAGCCTCTCTCATCGCAGTTATATATCTGCTCACATGATAATCCTTCATTTTCGATGAGACAATGAAAATTTGCTTTAAATTTCAGAAACCCTTCCTGCTGTGCCGATAATTTTTTGCCACATATACTGAGCTGCCTTAACCCGTATCTTTTTTTCCAGCAATCAAGCCAGCCTACACTAGCCGTGAAATCAGGTTTCCCTTCATTAAATTCCTTTTGGAAATTCAGAGCTTTCTCTTGCAAAATCGGGCCTGTGAGAGGCATGCCCTTATCTCTTTGCTGTGTGAACCATAAGAACAAAGCTTCACTCACTTTTTCATATTCACATTTTTTCATGGTTTTTCTGTCCTTCATTCCTGCAATTGAGGGTCGATCAGAGCACCACTTTTCTAACTCACTTCTTTTCCTCTTCCAGTCACCAACTGTAAGTCACCCCACACCGAGTTCAGATGCAATTTTTAGCATGGACTCGCCTTTGTCTATTCTCTTTAACGCTTCAAGTTTTTATTCAATGGAAAGAACCACTTTTTTTCTCTTTTCACATGCCATGTTCCTCAAACAATAAAATTATATTACACTAAGGGGAAAATGCAATTGGATAAATGAAACACAATCACAGCACAAACATAAATCACTGGCGCAAAGGAACAAACAAAGCTACGGCCATGGCGGTATGCGATGCATGAATGCGTAAATAGCACGTTGAATGGCTATGTCAGATAAACTGGAAGGTTGGATAAGTGAAGGTAGGATAATCCGGACTTCACTATAATATGCTTTGTCTACTACAATAACCCCCAAACCTGCCATCATTATAATTTGCCTAATCTTGTTCAGTGCCAGTCTTGATAATGTGTAGGCACTGCTTACCCCTCTGAATTTTTACTATGTATTTCACATTAAATCTGCCACATCTATTAGCTTTTCTTTTTCTCTGTCATCTTTCTTTGCCCAAGAGGAGGAATTGGTCTTAGCCAGCTCCACAAAGTCTGTGCCATCTCTTAGATTGCATTGCAATGCACAGGCTGCTGGCTTGATAGATTTTTCATCACAGCCCTTCTGAGTTCAAGGCTATATTGATTCAGATGTCCATGCTTGATTTTTAACACTTCTGCCTACGATATTTCCATTGCTTTATCCAAACAAAGCAGGCTCTCCTTCCTCCGCCCCCCCCCCCCCCCCCCCCATCCTCCAATTCAGCCTGAATTTCTAGTGGTCTCCTGAGCAACCTTCCTGATAAAAAAAAGTTTTGTGTTTATCTCTTGGTCTCCATCTGGTCAGGGCTGTCTAGCTGCTATGTGTGATGGGCATCCTCAGCTGCTTGTGCCTGATGCAATGCACTGACTTCATATCCAGTAGGAGCATTGCTTATTAATGTTCATACCCAGAGCATTGAAATTGTTCCATTACCTTGTGAAAGGAGGGTTTGGTAAAATGCCAGGAATATCATTTATATCCTTCCTTGTGTAGCATGTTTGTTTTCTCTCCCTTCCCCCTTGCACTTATCAGTGTTTAGTTCCAGCATCAAATTACTGAATCTCATTCAACCTATTTTCTCCTTGTTAGTCCTTCTTTGGTGCTTATGTCATATGTTGGGGATGAGGTGGCACTGTTGCTATTTTTTCTTTTTCACATCTCCCGTGACTTTGATCCTCATTGCAATGCAATTACTTCATACATGTTATTTAACCATCACTTATTTATATGATCTTAGTTCCTAGAAGCTTCAGTCATGGAAACAGACCCCCATTGTGCTAGGTGCTGTACAAACACATAACATAAAGAGCTGTCCCAAAGAGCTTACAATCAAAAATAAGACAAGAGAAAACCAGACAGACTTAAAGGGAAGTACCAGGAAACATGATACAATATTGGTTAAGAGCTATGATCTCAGAGCTTTAAACAGCCTGTTTCTGGATCAGGAATGCCACATACTGACATGTGAGATCCCAAATTTATTAATTCAGACCTTAATATGGACCAAAATCATAGCTGTGTGTTTACAATTACAATAAAATCAAAGAATGACTGATACCTTTTCCTGACATATAGACAGGTCATGGTGGATTTCTTATATGAGAGTCCATCTATGTCTTTACACTATAGTAGATTTATACCTTTGCACTTTAAGAGAAAGCACTGTGTCTTACATTACCTAGTCAATATGCAGCCACAGGTTTCAGTTTATGTAACTTTTGCTGTCTATGCTATTTTTATATCATGTCCCTTTTCTAAATCATCTAAATATTGTAAGTGTAACCCATACACCAAGGCTACATCTACACTACGAGTGTTCTCGGCAAAAAATATGCTAATGACAAACTCATTTGCATATTTTCTGCCAATCCATTTTTGCGCTGGGGTTTTTGTGCAAAAACAAGCAATGTGGATATTTTCTTTTTGTGCAAAAACCCCTTTTTCTGCAAGATCCTTATGCCCCCAGAAAGGAGGGAAGTACAAGATAGCCAGCTCTGATGCCAGTGTGGCTCCTCCCCTGGCGCTTCCTAACAGCACACAGAGAGAAGGGGACGGAGGGAGGTTGGCAATGCAAATCTCTGTCACACTCACACTCTGTGTGTCTCTGTAATTCTCACAAACACAAACTTCCCTTGTCTCTTGGCCCAACACATCCATGGCGGGTTGTTGTTACTTCTTTTACTTCTTGCAAAGTGGGTGATTTTGGATTTTGGACTGGTCTGTGCATTTCATCATTTTCATTTCTCTCTTATGCTTACATTTAATTCTTTGAGTAGTGAGATCTAAAATGCCTAACCTGACATGTTTGGATTCATTATCCCTGTGGTAATTGCTGCTCCTGGAGGTGGCTGGCAAGTCCCTGCAGCCCCTGAGAGAGGCAGAGCAGGGGGTCTCCACATGCTGTCCTTGCCTGCGGACACCACTCCTGCAGCTCTCATTAGTCAGTAATGGGGAAACATGTCCAGGAGAAGCTGTAGGCTCAGTGCCTGTAGATGAGGGGCAGCACATGACACCATGGAGCCATTGCTGTACATGCCAGCTGCTTTGAGTAGTGGTGCAGGGCCAGGGCAGGAGTAAGCCTGCCTTAACCCCACTGCTCTACCACCCAGAAGCCATCTCAGTTAAACGGTGCCCAGCCACAGCCTGCTTCCTGAACCCCTGTCCCAGCCCTGAACCTGCTCTTGCACCCAACCTACTGCCCCAGACGTGCACCCAAACTCCTTCCCAGAGCTTGCACCCTGAAACACCTCCTGGACCCCAATTCTCCACCCTGGGCTAAGCCCAGAGCCTGGCGCACACTCCAAACTCCTTGGGCTGAGACCAGAGACTGCACCCCAACCTCCTACCCCAGCCTGGTGAAAGTGAGTGAGTATGAGAGAGGAAGGGCGATGGAGTTAGCAGGGTGAGACCTCAGCGAAGAGGCAGGAAGGAAGTGGGGCAAGGGTATTTGGGTTGGAGGTAGATCTTACATTGCACTTACATTGAAAAACTGATCTTGTGGTTCAAAAGGTTGGAGACGGCTCTGATAGACTCTCCTTCACCCACTTTTTTCAGACCTCTTTAAACAGTGGAATCACAGACACTCCCCATGGAAGCTGTTTGCAGTGTTATACAAACAAGTTATACAACTGGCATGTTGTTCAAGGAGCCCTCCCGGTAACATCTCCCACTTGAAATTCAGCCCAAGAACAAAGTCCCCCAGTGAACTCTGAAAGCAGTGCTGTGGCTCCGAACACTGCTCTGGCCAAACATCCCCTTCCTCACTCTGCCTTCCAGGTTTCCAATAGCTCTTGCCTCAAACATCATCCTCACAGAACCAGGCTCCTCCTCTGCCCCCCACCCTCTACCTGCACCAGAGACAACATCTCCCCCAGTCTCCCTGAACCTCTTTACCCCATGCTCAGCAATTCCAGAACGGCCAACTCTCTCAAGAGTTTATCAAGTGGTCCCTCTTCCCCTTTTAAACCTCCATGTATTGGCATTGTGCTATGGCAAGAATCATAGAACCATAGAGCTGGAAGAGACATCAGAAGGCTATCAAGTCCAGCCCCCTGCGCTAGGCAGGACCAATCCCAATTAAATCAACCCGGCCAGGGCTTTGTCAAGCCAAGACTTAAACACCTCTAGGGATGGAGACTCCACTACTTCCCTAGGTAACTGTCAGCCGACGGTCAGGGCAGTGAGTCCCTTATGACCGGCTGAAGTTCTTTTAAATTGTGCTTGGTTCTGTTACAGCAACTGAAGGAGTCAGGTTAAAGCTTAAACAGTTACTATTTATTGTTACAGGGTAAACTTAGTTGTTAAATGCTACTACTGTGTTACAGATAACACATTCACTACAAAGGACAGGACAGAAATTACACTAATAAGTCACTTACAGGTACCATGAAACCCTTTGGTTCTCTGAGCTCTTATTAAATGCATGCAAAATAGACACATAGCAGGTATATATTCTCACCCCTGCGTTCCAGACTTGGCGTGGCCAGCGTCTTTCTCTCAATCCCTCGGGAAGAAGTAGGGCAAGGTTGGGCGTCCCACAGACCTCGGGAGACAATCAATACCTGCCAGCAGGTATAGATGATTGGAGCTCAAATGGGGTGGGCTGCTGAACCTCTTTTATACCCCTTGGGTCATGTAGGCTTCTTCCTGGTTTCAAGTGGCCAATTAGGAAAAATGGCTTTGAATGCCAAGTTTCCCACGAAGGGTGCAAAGCACAATTTACACCTGGGAAAATGCAGACAATGGGCACCTCTGGTATGTGATGGGCGAAGATTCCTCTCCTGGGACAGTGCAGGCGTGTCAATTACTGGTACTAGCCATCAGGGCGACGGGAGGCCCCGGGTCGTCAGCTAGCCCATTTACTGTCTGGTTTCTGTTTCTGGTAGAGTCAGGGACAGGCAGCAAACCTGTGTTCCCAGGGCATCAAAGGCTGACTGCCTTTCTCTTGCTCTCTTGGGGGGGGGGGGGGGGGGAAACAAGATGGGGCTCGTGGAAAAACAAGATGGGGTTTTTGTGTCTGGCTACAGTAACCCATTCCAGTGCTTCTCCACCCTCCTAGTGAAATAGTTTTTCCTAATATCCAACCTGGACCTCTCCCACCACAGCTAGAGACCATTGCTCCTTTTTCTGCCATCTGTAACTACTGTGAACAGCCTCTCTCCATCCTCTTTGGAACCTCCCTTCAGGAAGTTGAAGGCTGCTATCAAATCCCCCCTCACGCTTCGCTTCTGCAGACTAAAAAGACCCAACTCTCTCAGCCTCTCCTCGTAAGTCATATGCTCCAGCCCCCTAATCATTTTCGTTCTCCTCCGCTGGGCCCTCTCCAATGTGTGCACATCCTTTCTGTAATTGGGCCCAGAACTGGACACAGTACTCCAGATGTGGCCTCACCAGAGCCAAGTACAGAGGAATAATCAAATCTCTGGATCTGCTGGCTATGCTCCTCTTAATGCAACCTAATATGGCATTAGCCTTCTTGGCTACAAGGGCACACTGTTGACTCATCTCCAGCTTCTCATCCACTGTAACACCCAGGTCCTTTTCTACAGAACTGCTAGGGCACGTCTACACTACAGCGCTAATTCGAACTAAGCTAATTCGAACTAACGCATCTAGAACTAAAAACTAGTTCGAATTAGCGTTTTGCTAATTCGAACTAGCGCATCCACACTGATTGGACGCAGGGGGGCATTTAAGGGCGGCTGAAACCGGTTCTGGCAGGGCATCAGGTCAGTAGTTGCTTTGTGTGGCTGCTGTCTGAGGCTATCTGAGGCTCGTGCTTAAAGGGACCCCCCCCAGACAGCCGGTTCTCAGCTTTTCCTGCTTGCTTGCCAACCTCGCCGAGGGACAGCAAAGCGTTGCTCTCTGTGCCCGTCTGTGTCGGTGCTTCCCTTCGGGGCCACCGCCGCAGGTGGCAACATGGAGCCAGAGCTCGCCCTGCACCTTCTGGTGCACTTTCTGGACTTGCTGCTGCAAGCCTGCCACCAATGGCTCGAGGCTGCCTGGCACCACCTGGTGCATGTCAGCCCCCTGCCTCTCCGCCTGGCCGCCCTGGGGGCCGTGGAGGAGCCGCGGCAGCGCCCCGGCACCGGCGTGCCCCACCATGTCTGGCGTCTGGACACCAGCACTGACTGGTGGGACCGCATCATCCTGGAGCACTGGGAGGACCGACAGTGGACCCAGAACTTCAGGATGAGGAGGGACACTTTCCTGGAGCTCTGCGAGTGGCTCGCCCCTGCCCTGCGCAGAAGGGACACTCACATGAGGCCCGCCATCCCCCTCCAGAAGTTTTCAGAGAACTATCCACGATAACTCCAAGATCTTTTTCCTGATTTGTCATAGCCAAATTAGCCCCCATCATACTGTACGTATAGTTGGGGTTATTTTTCCCGAGGTGCATTCCTTTACACTTATCCACATTAAATTTCATTTGCCATTTTGTTGCCCAATCACTCAGTTTGGTGAGATCTTCTTGGAGTCCCTCACAGTCTGCTTCTGTCTTGACTATCTGTAAAAGAGTCTCGCCTAGCTCACCACCAACAAGGCTAACGTCACCCGTGTTTATTGGCCATACGGGACAGTTCTGTAGCCACAGGCACAACCCGCAGCGGAAACCTGCCCTGTTCACATTCCTTTTTTTCCCTCTCAATGCACGCCCAAGGCTGCCTCTCCGGCCAATGGAGTAGGGGGGTTCGGGCCCACCCCCTCTCCGAACTCCGGCCCAGGGCCCTGAATGCAGGGACTCATGGTCCCTCCCGAGCGGATGGGGGAAGTACCGCAAAACACACCCGCTCACGGGCTTCACGACCCCACCCTGGGCCGCTTCCTACTCCGCCCTTCCATGTATCCCGGCCTCACCTCTCTTTCCTCCTGCTCCCTGACTCTCCGCTTCTCTCTCCTCCCCCTCCGCGGTGCCAGACCCGGGTTTAAATCCCCCACCGGCCCTGTCCCCACACATCATCTCCTCCGCGCCGCCCAGCAACCCCCCTTCACCCATGACGTCACACGCCGGTGCCTCTCTAGCCCCTCCTCCTTGGGCCTCATCCAGAGGCTCTCCTTGCCCCCCGACATTCGCCGTGCCGAGCCCCGACCCGGCAGCGCGGCCCACCACCCCGGCGGCGCGCTGGCTCTCCACCCCCCGGCGTGTCCATCCACCGTCACCCTGGGCACCCCGAGTGCGGGGCGGGAACGCCCCGTCACACTATCCTAAACAGTTTGGTATCATCTGCAAGCTTTACTACCTCAGGGTATGTCTACACTACCCTCCTAGTTCGAACTAGGAGGGTAATGTAGGCATACCGCACTTGCAAATGAAGCCTAGGATTTGAATTTCCCGGGCTTCATTTGCATAAGCAGGGAGCCGCCACTTTTAAAACCCCGCTGCTTCGAACCCCGTGCAGCGTGGCTACACAGGGCACGAACTAGGTAGTTCGAACTAGGCTTCCTAGTTCGAACTACCGTTACTCCTCGTGATTCGAGGAGTTCGAACCAGCACGGGGTACGAACAAGCGGGGTTTTAAAAATGGCGGCTCCCCGCTTATGCAAATGAAGCCCGGGAAATTCAAATCCCGGGCTTCATTTGCAAGTGCGGTATGCCTACATTACCCCGCTAGTTCGAACTAGGAGGGTAGTGTAGACATACCCTCACTGCTTACCCCTTTCTCCAGATCATTTATGAATAAGTTGAAAAGGATTGGTCCCAGGATTGACCCTTGGGGGACACCATTAGTTACCCCTCTCCAATCTGAAAATTTACCATTTATTCCTACCCTTTGTTTCCTGTCTTTTAACCAGTTCTCAATCCAAGAAAGGACCTCCCCTCTTATCCCATGGCCATGTAATTTACACAAGAGCCTTTGGTGAGGGACCTTGTCAAAGGCTTCCTGAAAATCCAAGTATACTATATCTACTGGATCCCCCTTGTCCGCATGTTTGTTAACCCGTTCAAAGAACTCTAACAGATTAGTAAAACAGGATTTCCCTTTACAGAAACCATGTTGACTTTTGTCCAACAAATTGGCTGTGTCTACACTGGGCCATAACTTGCCAGCTGTCTACACTGGCCGCTTGCTTTTCCAGAAAAGCAATGACGATCTACTGTAAAATTGTCAGTGTTTTTCCGGAAAAACTGTTCCAGAAAAGGGCCAGTGTAGACAGCACAGTAGTCTTTTCTGCAAAAAAGCCGCGATCTTGAAAATGACGATTAGGGCTTTTTTCCGGAAAAGCGCGTCTACATTGGCCATGGACGCTTTTCCGGAAAAAGTGTTTTCCAGAAAAGCATCCTGCCAATGTAGACGCGCTTTTTCCGGAAATACTTATAACGGAATACTGTTCCGTTTTAAGCTTTTCCGGAAAATGGTGCCAGTTTAGACGTAGCGTTATGTTCTTCTACATGCTTCACAATTTTATTCTATACTATTGTTTCGACTAATTTGCCCGGTACTGAAGTTAGACATACCGGTCTGTAATTGCCAGGATCGGCTCTACTGCCCTTTTTAAATATTGGTGTCATGTTGGTTACCTTCCAGTCATTAGGAAGGGAAGCCGATTTAAAGGATAGGTTACAAACCACAGATAATAGATCAGCAATTTCCCATTTGAGGTCTTTTAGAATCCTTGGATGAATGCCATCCGGTCCCAGAGATTTATTAACATTAAGTTTTTCTATTTGTTCCAAAACCTCCTCTAATGACACTTCAATCCGGGACAGTTCCTCAGATTCATCACCCACAAAGGATGGTGCAGATTCGGGAATCTCCCCAACGTCCTCAGCCGTGAAGACTGAAGCAAAGAAATCATTTAGTTTCTCCTCAATGGCTTTATTGTCCTTGATTGCTCCTTTTATAGCTCAATCATCTAGGGGACCCACAGGTTTTTTAGCAGACTCCCTGCTTCTAATGTACTTAAAAAACATTTTGTTATTTCTTTTTGAGTTTTTGGCTAGCTGTTCCTCAAAATCTTTTTTTGCTTTTCTTATTACATTTTTACACTTGATTTGACAGTGTTTATGTTCCTTTCTATTTATCTCACTAGGATCGAACTTCCACTTCTTAAAAGATACCTTTTTGTCCCTCACTGCTTCTTTTACATGGTGGTTAAGCCACGGTGACTCTTTTTTAGGTCTCTTGCTATGTTTTTTAATTTGGGGTATACATTTAAGTTGGGCCTCTATTATGGTGTCTTTAAAAAGTTTCCATGCAGCTTTCAGGGATTTGGCTCTAGTCATTGTGCCTTTTAATTTCTGTTTAACTAACCTCCTCATTTTTGTGTAATTCCTCTTTTTGAAATTACATGCCAGAGTGCTGGACTGCTGAGGTGTTCTTCCCTCCACAGGAATGTTGAATGTTATTATATTATGGTCACTATTCCCAAGCTGTCCAGTAACGGTTATATCCTGGACCTGATCCTGTGCTCCACTCAGGACCAAATCGAGAATTGCCTTTCCCCTTGTGGGTTCCTGCACCAGCTGCTCCAAGAAGCAGTCATTTAAGCCATTGAGAAATTTTATCCGCTTCTCTTCCTGAGGTGACATGTATCCAGTCAATATGGGGGTAATTAAAATCCCCCATTATTATAGAGTTCTCTATTTTGGTAGTCTCTCTAATCTCCCTCAGCATTTCAATGTCAGTATTGCTGTCCTGGTCAGGTGGTCGGTAATATATCCCTACTGCTAATTTCTTATTATTGGAGCATGGAATTACTATCCATAGCGATTCTATTGAACATGTTGATTCACTTAATATTTTTATTTCGTTTGATTCTACATTATCTTTCACATACAGTGCCACTCCGCCACCCACCCGGCCTGCTCTATCCTTCTGATATTTTATATCCCGGTATGATTGTGTCCCACAGATTTTCCTCATTCCACCAGGTTTCAGTGATGCCTATTATGTCAATCTCCTCATTTAATACGAGGTACTCTAGTTCACCCATCTTATTAGTCAGACTCCTAGCATTTGTGTAGAAGCACTTTAAAAATTTGCCACTGGTTATTTGCCTGCCCTTCCCTGATGCATTGGATTCCTTTGGATGCGGTTGTTTGTCTGCTCTGGCCCATGGTTTGCCCTCTCCCCTCCTCTCTTTCTGACTACAGCTTAGAGAATCTCTATCAATGGATTCTCCTCTAAGAGAAGTCTCCCTCCGATTTACGTGCATCTCCGCACCAGTCGGCTTTCCCCCATCTCTTAGTTTAAAAACTGCTCTACGGCCTTTTTAATGTTTAGTGCCAGCAGTCTGGTTCTACCCTGGTTTAGGTGGAGCCCATCCTTCCTGTATAGGCTCCCCCTCTCCCAAAAGTGTCCCCAGTTCCTAATAAATCTAAACCCCTCTTCTCTACACCATCGTCTCATCCACGCATAGAGACTCTGAAGCTCTGCCTGCCTACCTGGCCCTGCGCGTGGAACTGGAAGCATTTCCAAGAATGCCACCATAGAGGTCCTGGATTTCAGTCTCTTTCCTAGCAGCCTAAATTTGGCCTCCAGGACATCTCTCCAACCCTTCCCTATGGCATTGGTACCTACATGTACCACGACCACCGGCTCCTCCCCAGCACTACACATAAATCTGTCTAGATGCCTCGAGAGATCCGCAGCCTTCGCACCAGGCAGGCAAGTGACCATACGGTTCTCCCGGTCATCACAAACCCAACTATCTACGTTTCTAACAATCGAATCACCCACTACTAACACCTGCCTCTTCCTAACTGGCATTCCCTCCCCCTCAGAGGTATCCTCAGTGTGAGAGGATACTGCAACATCCTCTGGGAGGAGGGTCCCAACTACGGGATGGTTTCCCTCTGCTCCCATTGAATGCTCTGTTCCCTTGAGACTTTCATCCTCCTTAAGAGCACTGGGGCTCTCAGACGGGAGGTGGGACAGTACTACAGTGTCCCAGAAAGTCTCATCAACATAGCTCTCTACCTCCCTTAGCTCCTCCAGTTCAGCCACCCTGGCCTCCAAAGCCCGAACTCGGTCTCTGAGGGTCAGGAGCTCCTTGCAACGGGTGCACACATACGCCACCCGCCCACAGGGCAGGTAATCATACATGTTACACTCAACGCAATAAACAGGATAGCCCCCACTCTGCTGCTGGGCTTCTGTCTGCATTTTTCTAATGAATGAGTTTAAGTATAAACTGGGATTCTTTTTAAACCTCTGGAGTATAGATTATTCTAAGAGTTATGTTTTAAAGAAGGTCAGAAGTCACTAGTGCCCTCTAAACTCCCTCTCCAAACTCTCCTGTTAGCTGTTCCTGGTCGCTGAGTCACAGGCTTATATAGCTCTGGTAGCCCCTCCCCCTGACTGAGGCTCAGCCAATTAACAGAGGCTTCAAACCTTTTAGAAGCTCCTTCAAACAAACCAACCAAACAGACAAACAGAAGCTCAGCACACAGCAAATAACTCCCCCACACACAAACACACACTCCAGACAGCCACTTACCACAAGGGTCCTGTTTTTACTCCTCTTTTACCTGGAGAACTCCCTTTCCAAACTCTCCTGTTAGCTGTTCCTGTTCGCGCTCTCCCTGCTCAGGATCCTGAAATCTACCATCTCATGATCACTGCTTCCCAGGTTGTCACCCACCTCTACTTCCCCTACTAGTTTCTCCCTGTTTGTGAGCAGCAGATCAAGCTGCGCACGGCCCCTGGTTGGATCCTTCAGCACTTGTACCAAGAAATTATCCCCAACATTCTCCAAAAACTTCCTGGATTACCTGTGTACTGCCGTACTGGTCTCCCAACAGATGTCAGGGTGATAAAGTCCCACACGAGAACCAGGGCCCACGACATGGAAGCTTCTCTCAGTTGTCTGAAGAAAGCCTCATCTACCTCATCCACCTGATTTGGCAGCTTGTAGCAGACACCAACCACAACATCACTGCTGTTACTTACACCTCTAAACTTGACCCATAGACTCTCAACAGGCTTTTCTCCCTCTATATACTGGACTTCTGAGCAATCATAGTGCTCTCTTACATACAATGCAACTCCTCCTCCTTTTCTCTCCTGCCTGTTCTTCCTGAACTGTTTATACCCTTTCATGACAGCGCTCCAGTCATGCGAGTCATCCCACCAAGTCTCTGTTATCCCAATCAAATTGTAGTTCTTGGACTGGACCAGGGCCTCCAATTCGATACCGAGGCTTCTTGCATTGGTGTACAAACACCTCAGATAACCAGTTGATCGCCCTACCCTCTGCATTCGAATCAGGGGTCCACCTTTGTTGCTTTTTCCTCTTTGCATTTCTTCCTGGTATCCGACTTCCCCACTCCCCTCAGGGTTTTGGTCACCATCCCCCAAGAAACCTAGTTTAAAGCCCTCCTCACTAGGTTTGCAAGGCTGCCTGCAAAGATGCTCCTTCCTCTCATCGTTTGGTGGATCCCATCTCTTCCTAACAATCGTTCTGCCTGGAACAGAGTCCCATGGTCAAAGAAATCAAAGCCCTCCCTGCGACGCCACCTGTGCAACCACGCATTTACTTCCTCAATTCGACGATTCCTACCCAGTCCTTTCCCTTCAACAGGGAGGATGGATGAGAACACCACTTGCACTCCAAATTCTTTGATCCTTCTTCTCAACTCTATATAATCCACAGTAACCTACTCAAGGTCATTCAACAGTGCCTCCCCACCCTTTTTATTTAACTATTGTTACTAATTAGCTAATTTATGAGTTACGTTTCCGCCTCTTGTGCTGTCATAAAAAAGTTTTTGAAAACATGGAGTGAATGTGAAAAGCTCAGAAACTGGAAGACAAGTAAACAGAATCCCAAAGGTATTAATTTGTCTTAAAAATAGTGATTTAAAAGACCCTCATAGTTGTGTCATTTTGTATCCACAAAAACAACGAGGAGACTAAGGCTATGGCTACACTGCAGAGATAAGTCAGAAGAAGATATGCAAATTGCAAACTGTAATTTGCGTATATTTTTCCGCTTTTTTTCCTAAAAAGGCTTTTCCGAAATTTGGCCCATCTACATGGGGCCAAATTTCAGAAAAACCTCCTCTTTCAGAACATCTTTTGTTCCTCTCACCGAGAGGAATACAGGGATGCCAAAAGAACTCGTCCGCTTTTTCAGAAACTGTTCCGAAAATGTGGACTTGTTCCTTGGAAAAATGTCCCAACTGTCAGGGTGGTGAAACACTGGAATAAGTTGCCTAGGGAGGTTGTGGAATCTCCATCTCTGGAGAGATTTAAGAGCAGGTTAGACAGACACCTGTCTGGAATGGTCTAGGTCAGGAGTGGGCAATCATTTTTGAAGGGGGGGGCCACGTCACAAATTTTGGAAGTGGCTGTGGGCCGACTCGGAAGGGGCAGGGCCTTTGGCCGAAGAGGCAGGATTGAGAACTACCCTACCGGGAGCTTTGCTTGGCCTGGGGTCCCTCCCCTTTGACTTCTGGCCAATGGAAGGGACCTGGAGCAGAGGGGAGGGTACCAGGAGCTAGTCTCCTCCCAGAATTGTCTGTGCTGAAGGCTTAGAATTCACATAACACAACTCGCAGCTCCCAGCCCTGCTGCTAACCTGTAGCCTGGCAGGCACATGCCCTTTGAATAGAAGCAATTGAAAGGGCTCGTGCTTCTTGGGCTGCTCCCAGGCAATGGGCCAGTGGGCCCGAGAGCTGGGAGCCCTTTCAATTGCTTCTGTTTAAAGGGCTTGTGCCTGCCGAGTGACTGCCAAGCAACACAGCTGCCCAGCAGGCACAAGCCCTTTAAAGAGAAGCAGTTGAAAGGACTTGCAGGTCTCCAGCTTCCTAGCAATGCACTAGAGGCACGGGGAGCTGTGAGCCCCTTCACTGCTTCTATTTAAAGGGCTGGCGCCTTCCCAGTGCCTGTCAGGCAGCGTTGCCTAGCAGCCACAGGGAACACGAGAGCCCTTTAAATAGAAACAGCTGAAAGGTCTTGCAGCTCCCTGTGCCTCTAGCGTATTGCTGGAGACACGCAATCCCTTCCAGCTATTCCTATTTAAAGGGCTCTCGTGTTCCCTGTGGCTGCTAGGCAACGCTGCCTGACAGACATGGGGAAGACGCCAGCCCTTTAAATAGATGCAGTTAGGAAGGTTCACACCCCTCTCCTGCTCCAAGACAACGCACTGTGGGCGGGGCCTGGAACTGCCTCCCAGCCAGATCAAAGCTCTAGGCAGGCGGGATCCGGCCCGCTGAGAGGCTTTTGCCCACCCTGATCTAGATGGTGCTTCATCCTGCCGGGAGGGCAGGTGCCGGACTCGATGACCTTTTGAGGTCCCTTCCAGTCCTAGTGTTCCAGGAATCTAGCTCTGGAGATGAATTGTGAACTGAAGCAGCTAACTGAAAGTCACTTTTGAATTACAGTCATTTTGGGACATATGGGAGAAATGCGAACATAAGAACGGCCACCTGAGGCCAGACCAAAGGTCCATTCAGCCCAGTGTCCTGTCTGCCCACAGTGGCCAATGCCAGATGCCCCAGAAGGAGGGAACACAACAGGGAATCCTCATGTGATCCTGCTCCTGCCACCCATTTCCAGACAGACAGAGGCCAGGGACACCACCCCTACCAATCCTGGCTAACAGCAATTGATGGACCTAACCTCCATGAAATTAACTAGCTCTTTTTTTAACTCTGTTAAAGTCCTAACATTTACCACATCCTCTGGCAAGGGTTTCCACAGGCTGACTGTGCACTGAGTGAAGAAAAACTTCATTTGTTTGTTTTAAACATGCTGCCTATTCATTTTATTTGGTGACCCCTAGGTCTTATATTGTGGGAATAAATAAATAACTTTTCCTTATTCACTTTTTCCATACCAGTCATGATTTTATAGACCTTTATCATATCCCCCCTTAGTCTCCTCTTTTCTAAGATGAAAAGTCCAAGTCTTTTTAATCTCTCTTCATATGGGACCCGTTCCAAATCCCTAACAATTTTTGTTGCTCATTTCTGAACGTTTTTCCAATGCCAGATACTAGCCATTCTAGCAAAGAGCCCATGTGTGGCATTACATTTACATTTACCTAGACAAATGTGGTCAGAGTCTAAAAACTACTTAAACAATCAAAACGGAATTTTGAACTTCTAGGTAAATGCTTAGAGAATGTACCCATGGTGGGTCAGTGCAAAATGTATACATCACTCAAAGCCCACTTATCTCTTCAAAAGAAGTCAAAGTAGGACTTACCATTGTGCCAACCCTATGAAGGAAAGGGAATTTCACTCCTGATGTGCACTAGTATCTGTTTTCTTAATTGCACCTGGGTCAATATTTGTTTGTTATAGCTGCGTAAAGAGATGGTTGAGAAACTCTTAGCAGCACAGAGAATGGAATCCAGACATTGAAGTTAAACACTTGTGTTACCAGATTTGCCCAATACTCTGGGGTATGCTCATTTATCAGGGTTACCCTTATGGGACTGAGGGAAGGTTAACAGTTCTATCAGTGTGCTGTTGGTGCTTACTTGGGCTCTCATATGGAGCTGAATTCTCCCTGCTGACAATTCCCCCTCCCACTGGAGCTCTCCTGCAGGAACTAGGTTCCTCAGGATGGGGTTCTTACCACCTTGGCAACACACACAGACACTCACACCCACTAATCAGAGCACATCTGAGAGGACTGGGTACTCAGCACTCACAAGCTGACCCCCTCATATGTCCCTGGACTCAGCTGGCTGGGTTTCACAGCAATGCCACACTGCACCCTCATGTGCCTTTGGACTCCGTGGGCTGGATTAAACAGCACTTTAAGCTGCCATCCTCATAAGCCCCCAGGTTCAGCACCGCCTATCCCCACTCTCACCCCACAGTCATTCACTGGTAAACCACACGATGAGCAAACCCCACAGGATTTTGGGCACTACAGGGATCTTTTGCTTGGGTACAAGAAGCGTTGTTGCAGAGCGAATGGGGAAGCCAAAACAACACCCCTTAAGGAAGAGTGAGCAAAAGAGAAAGAAAGAGAGAGAAGCAACCAGCTTAACAATGAAAGTGATTTATTTCTGAGTAGTGAATAGATATCAAAGTTACAATATTAAATCTAACAATTACAATATTAAATCTAAATTGAAACTGATTACTGATTAGGTACCCATATAACAGTTTACATAGGGCAGGGTCAGGAGGCTATGCTTAGAGAGATAGTTGACGGGGGGGGGGGGGGGAGGGGGGGGCGAGAGAGAGAGAGAGAGAGAGACCTCACCACTCCACGGAGCTTGCACTGATCCAGGTTCCCAGATGATGATGGTAGCCAGAGGTCCAGAGGGCAGGAGACGAGCAGAACAGAGCCCCCAGCACGATCAGACAGGAGATGAAGAAGTCTCAATGGAACTGATGCAGTTTAAGTCCAGGTATCAGAACAGATTTTCTTGGGACAAGGACAGGAGTTTTTATAGGGATAGTTCAAAGAGAAAGAGGAGAGACAATAGAGACTGATCACCCCTGGTTATGGGTGATGTTCCTTGAACGAGCTCACAATGCAACTAGGCAGTTTCAGTATTTTAGGTGTCAATAGGATCATTACTAGAATTGGTCTGATAATGACTAATCTGGGTGTGAGCAGGCCTAGATTCATTAGCATCTTTAATGCAAATGAGGCTGGGGTGTTTCCTTAATTGTATCACCCTTGTCTGAAGCAGTTTAGGTGGGTCTCCCCCGGCCTTTTCATTGCTTTGTCTTTGATTCTAGCAGAGGCCTGAGGTGGGAGGTGGAGGGGGAGAGATGGTTTTCCATGAATGTCACTCCCTGGCTCCCAAAAGCACAGGGCTGGTAGGTAACACTTGCTCCTACACGGTCCTTCCCAATGGATCAGATGAAGAATAAGGACAACAAATCCAAGCCACCTTTTTCCCTCTAACATCTTGAGGAATTTTAAGTGGAAGATTTTTTTAAAGTAAAAAGATGATGTACAGGTGTCCCTGCAAATTGTAAGCATGTGTGAATGCCCTCCCTCCCAAATCATTTACAAATGGGTCCTCCTTGATTTCTGAAAATAAGTGTTTGCTTTTAATCAGAACAACAAGAAGTGTATGTCTATAGAACCACTGAACTGGAAGAGACCTCAGAAGGTCATCAAGTCCAGCCCCCTGCTCTAGGCAGGGCCAATCCCAACTAAATCAACCCAGCCAGGGCTTTATCAAGCCGAGATTTAAACACCTCTAGGGATGGAGACTCCACTACTTCCCTAGGTAACCCATTCCAGTGCTTCACCACCCTCCTAGTGAAATAGTTTTTCCTAATATCCAACCTGGACCTCTCCCACCACAACTTGAGACCATTGCTCCTTGTTCTGCCACCTGTCACCACTGAGAACAGCCTCTCTCCAGCCTCTTTGGAACCTCCGTTCAGGAAGTTGAAGGCTGCTATCAAATCCCTCCTCACTCTTCTCTTTTGCAGACTAAACAGACCCATGTCCCTCAGCCTCTCCTCATAAGTCATATTCTCCAGCCCCCTAATCATTTTGGTTGCCCTCCGCTGGACCCTCTCCACATCCTTTTTGTAGTGGGGGGCCCAGAACTGGACACAATACTCCAGATGTCACAGAATCATAGAATAATAGGACTGGAAGGGACCTCGAGAGGTCATCAAGTCCAGCCCCCCGCCCTCAAGGCAGGATCAAGCTCCGTCTACACCATCCCTGACAGATGTCTATCTAACCTATTCTTAAATATCTCCAGAGAGGGAGATTCCACCACCTCCCTTGGCAATTTATTCCAATATTTGACCACCCTGACAGTTAGGAATTTTTTCCTAATGTCCAATCTAAACCTCCCCTGCTGCACTTTAAGCCCATTACTCCTTGTCCTGTCCTCAGAAACCAAGAGGAACAAATTTTCTCCTTCCTCCTTGTGACACCCTTTTAGATATTTGAAAACCGCTATCATGTCCCCCCTTAATCTTCTTTTTTCCAAACTAAACAAGCCCAGTTCATGAAGCCTGGCTTCATAGGTCATGTTCTCGAAACCTTTAATCATTCTTGTCGCTCTTCTCTGTACCCTTTCCAATTTCTCCACATCTTTCTTGAAATGTGGTGCCCAGAACTGGACACAGTACTCCAGCTGAGGCCTAACTAGTGCAGAGTAGAGCGGCAGAATGACTTCACGAGTTTTGCTTACAACACACCTGTTGATACAACCTAGAATCATATTTGCTTTTTTTGCAACAGCATCACACTGTTGACTCATATTCAACTTGTGGTCCACTATGACCCCTAGATCCCTTTCCGCCATGCTCCTTCCTAGACAGTCGCTTCCCATCTTGTATGTATGGAACTGATTGTTCCTTCCTAAGTGGAGCACTTTGCATTTCTCTTTATTAAACCTCATCCTGTTTACCTCTGACCATTTCTCTAACTTGCTACGGTCATTTTGAATTATGTCCCTATCCTCCAAAGAAGTTGCAACCCCACCCAGTTTGGTATCATCTGCAAACTTAATAAGCGTACTCTCTATCCCAGTATCTACATCATTGATGAAGATATTGAACAGTACAGGTCCCAAAACAGACCCTTGAGGAACTCCACTTGTTATCCCTTTCCAGCAGGATTTAGAACCGTTAACAACAACTCTCTGACTATGGTTATCCAGCCAATTATGCACCCACTTTATAGTGGCCCTATCTAAGTTATATTTGCCTAGTTTATCAATAAGAATATCATGCGAGACCGTATCAAATGCCTTACTAAAGTCTAGGTATATGACATCCACCGCTTCTCCCTTATTCACAAGGCTCGTTATCTTCTCAAAGAAAGCTATCAGATTAGTTTGGCATGACTTGTTCTTCACAAACCCATGCTGGCTATTCCCTATCACTTTATTACCTTCCAAGTGTTTGCATATGATTTCCTTAATTACCTGCTCCATTATCTTCCCTGGGACAGACGTTAAACTGACCGGTCTGTAGTTTCCTGGGTTGTTCTTATTCCCCTTTTTATAGATGGGCACAATATTTGCCCTTTTCCAGTCTTCTGGAATCTCCCCTGTCTGCCATGATTTTTCAAAGATCATAGCTAAAGGCTCGGATACCTCCTCTATCAGCTCCTTGAGTATCCTGGGATGCATTTCATCAGGACCTGATGACTTGCTGACATCTAACTTTCCTAAGTGATTTTTAACTAGTTCTTTGTGTATCCTATCTTCTAAACTTACCCTCTCTCTGCTTGTATTCACTACGTTAGGCACGCCTCCAGACTTCTCGGTGAAGACCGAAACAAAGAAGTCATTGAGCATCTCCGCCATTTCCAAGTTCCCTGTTACTGCTTCTCCCTCCTCACTAAGCAGTGGGCCTACCCTGTCCTTAGTCTTCCTCTTGCTTTTAATGTATTTATAAAAGGTCTTCTTGTTTCCCTTTATGCCTGTAGCTAGTTTGATCTCATTTTGTGCCTTTGCCTTTCTAATCTTGCCCCTGCATTCCCGTGTTGCTTGCCTATATTCATCCTTTGTTAGTTGTCCTAGTTTACATTTTTTATATGACTCCTTTTTTATTTTGAGATCATGCAAGATCTCCTTGTTAAGCCAAGCTGGTCTTTTGCCATATTTTCTATCTTTCCTACACAGCGGAATTGTTTGCTTTTGGGCCCTTAACAACGTCCCTTTGAAATACTTCCAACTCTCCTCAGTTGTTTTTCCCTTCAGTCTTGCTTCCCATGGGACCTTACCTACAAGTTCTCTGAGCTTATCAAAATCTGCCTTCCTGAAATCCATTACCTCAATTGTGCTGGTCTCACTTCTACCTTTCCTTAAGATCATGAACTCTATTATTTCGTGATCACTGTCCCCTATACTGTCTTCCACTTTCAAGTTCTCAACTAGTTCCTCCCTATTTGTTAAAACCAAATCCAGAACAGCTTCTCCTCTGGTAGCTTTTTCAACCTTCTGAAACAGAAAGTTGTCTCCAATGCAGTCCAGAAACTTATTGGATAGCCTGTGCCTCGCTGTGTTAGTTTCCCAACATATGTCTGCATAGTTGAAGTCCCCCATCACCACCAAATCTTGGGCTTTGGATAGTTTTGTTAATTGTTTAAAAAAGGCCTCATCCACCTCTTCCACCTGGCTAGGTGGCCTGTAGTAGACTCCTAGCATGACATCACCCTCGTTTTTTACCCCTTTTAGCTTAACCGAGAGACTCTCTACACAGCTATCTCCTACGTTCATCTCCACTTCAGTCCAAGTGTGTACATTTTTAATATACAAGGCAACCCCTCCTCCCTTTTTTCCCTGTCTGTCCTTCCTGGGCAAGCCGTACCCTTCCATACCAACATTCCAATCATGCGTCCCATCCCACCAGGTTTCTGTAATACCAATGATATCATAGTTGTTTTTATTGGTTAGCAATTCCAGTTCTTCCTGCTTATTACCCATACTTCTTGCATTTGTATATAGGCATCTAAGATACTGATTTGATCTTGCCTCCCTGTTGTGCCCTGACCCTCCTTTCTCCTTGCCATTATAGGCCGTAGTCCCCCCCATTTCCAACCCATCTCCCAGTCCCGCACATTCAGCACTTACCTGTGGGCTTTGCTCACCTGCCCCCGACAAACCTAGTTTAAAGCCCTCCTCACAAGGTTAGCCAGTCTGTGTCCAAACAAGGCCTTCCCGCTCCTGGAAAGGTGAACTCCATCTCCGCCAAGCAGTCCTTCCTGGAAGAGCACCCCGTGATGAAGGAAGCCGAATCCCTCCTGGTGACACCATCGTCGCAGCCAGGCATTCACCTCCAGGATGCACCTCTCTCTGCCCGGGCCCCTACCTTTGACAGGAAGGATAGAAGAGAATACCACCTGCGCTCCAAACTCCTTCACCAGTACTCCCAAAGCCCTGTAGTCACACTTGATCCGCTCAGTGTCACAACTGGCAGTATCATTTGTGCCCACGTGGATGAGTAGCATGGGGTAGTAGTCAGAGGGCTGGATAATCCTCGACAATGCCTCCGTAACATCTCGGATACGGGCCCCTGGCAGACAGCATACCTCTCGAGATGAGCTGTCAGGGCGACAGATGGGTGCCTCCGTTCCCCTCAGAAGAGAGTCTCCAACCACCACTACCCTACGTTTCCTCCTCGCAGTGGTGGCAGGAGACTGCTCAACCTTGGTGGTGCAAGGCCTGGTCTCCTCCACTGTGGGGGGTGACTCCTTGTCTCCTGCTGAAAGTAAAGTGTAACGGTTATGTAACAACACAGTGGGAGGGTTAGGAGCAGGGGTGGAACACTGCCCACCGCCGGAAGTAACCAGCTGCCAGTGCTCACCCTGCACCACTGCCTCCTCCATAAGTGGCTGGTCAAAAGTCCCACATCCTAGGACAGTGACCTCCGTGGACTCCACAGGAATACTGTCCAGGAATTTCTCATGGCGTCGAATGCTCCTCAGCCTGGCCACCTCCTCCTGTAGCTCTCCCACCTGCTGCCTGAGAGATTCCACCAGCAGGCACCTTTCACAATGGTTGTCTCCCCCAGCCTGGAGATCACTCAGTGGGAATTGCAAGCCACAAATACAGCAAGACCACACCAGGACCTGGGTAGAGGCATCCATGCTCAGGTTCTCTGTCTGGATACAGGCACAGGTGGAGGAGACAGGAGAAGTACTGGCACAAGCGCTTCGGGTCTTCATCACCATCAGTCACTCCCTCTGCCCAACTCCCTCTTCAACTCCCCTGTCTGCAGTCCCCTGTCTGCTTCGCTCCCCTGGTCACACTGCTCTGGCTTTTTAAAGCCTGCTTGCCTAGGTCAGGCCTGCCCCCTTCTGAGTCACACAGGGGAAGGCTGAGCCTGAGGCTAATCAGAGGCAATCAAGGGAACAATGGCAGGCTCTCAGTCCCAACTGCCACAGAAGCTGAAACTGAAACTGCTAGCACTCACCTGGAATCAGACTCAATTCACACTTCAAACTGTAAAATTCAAACAGTCAGGCACAGGTTATGCAGCAAAGTTATTTCGGAATTACAGCCCTTTTTTCAAAATAACTTTTCTAGCATCTACACAGCAAAACGGCTATTTCAAAATAAATTCAAAATAGCTGAGCACTTATTTCAAATTTGGTAAACCTCATTCTACGAGGAATAATGCCAAATTCGAAATAGCCTTTTTGAAATAAGTGCTGTGTAGACACTTATATCGAAATAGGGGGCCTCCAGCCTTCCCAGGGTGCCCTAGTGGCCACTCCAGCCTCAACCAAGAACACTCCTCTCCCTCCCCCCTCCCCGGAGCCCTTAAAGCGGTAGACTCTGGCCACAGCGCCTGTGCCAGCTCCAAGCCTGCCAGCCCCGACCCAGTGGCCCCAAAACATGAGCCAGCAAGCCACAGGCAGCCAGCCCTCCACCGCTCCCCAGGAGCAGTCTGCCAGCTCCCAGGAGCCTGCCAGGGCCCGGAGAAGGCAGGCGCCTTCCTGGTCCAGAGCAGAGATTGGGGGCGATGCCCCCAACATCATGATCTCTGCACTAAACGGAGGAATGTGGGTGTCTATGGCAGGATAGCTGCCAGCCTGGCCACCAAAGGCCACATGCGAACCCAGGAGGAGGTTTGCATGACAATCAAGTTGGTCCGGCGAGGTCCCCACCCCTGAGTCCTGAGCTTCCCCTCACCCTTCTTCCCCTTGCTTCCCTCTTCCAGCTCCCTCCTCCCAGGTTTCCACCTCCCCTCTCCCACCTCCTTTCCCCAGTCTCACCAGCGTTTCATTCCCTCCCCCCCAGTTTTGTTAAATAAAGACAGTTTGTGTTTATGAAAAAATGTGTATTTTATTTTACATCAAGAAGGGGGGGGTAAGTGGAAGGACATGAGGGAGGAATGGGGCACGAGCCCTCAGTGGGGCAGACCAGGGAGACTGTTCATGCGCCTCAGGGTGGAAGCTCTCCCGGCAGGGCCTCCTGGATACTGACAGCCCCCCCCGATGGACAGAAAGTGCAGCCAGGCTCACAGCAACACATCCAAGAGAAGCACCAGAGTGCCCAAGGGCAGCTCTGACTCCATGTTGCAGAGTGCTGTGGTGTCCTGAGTGAGGGCAATCAGAGCACGCGGAGACAAAATGCTTTGCTGTTCCTCATTGAGATAGGCAAGCAAGCAGGGAAACCTGAGAACCGGCTGTCCGGGGGGAGTCCCTTTAAGTACGAGCCTCAGATAGCCTCAGGCAGCAGCCACACAAAGTAACTCCTGACTTGATGCCCTGCCAGACCTGGTTCTAGCCGGCCTTAAATGCAATTCAGCGTCCACTCAGTGTGGACGCACTATTTCAAAATAGCAAAATGCTATTTCGAAATGCATTTTGTGTGTAGATGCCTTATTTCGAAATAAGCTATTTCGAATTAACTATTTCAAAGTAGCTTATATCAAAATAACACTGTAGTGTAGACATACCCAAAGAGAATAGAAAATAGTCCACATTCTGGTATGCATTTTTCAGACATATGATTATTCATTCTAAAGTTCACACAGGATTTGTGAACATTTTCAAACAATGGTTGTCCAGAAACCCCCAAACCAGTGGTCTCCAACCTTTTTATGCCCAAGATCACTTTTTAAGTCTCAGAACAGGCAAAGATCTACGGCCCCGCCCCTTCCTTGAAGCCCTGCCCTCTCTATTCTCCTGTCCATCACTTGCTATCCCCAGCCCTTATACACTCTGTTAAACAGTTTATTTTTAAATTATGCAATATATAAAATTAAAATCACATGTTTATAGTTATGAAATAAATGGTCTGTTTTTAATTCATGCTATTTAAATGTCAAATGAAGCATTTACAATTATACATTTTGTTCTCTGCTATTTTGTAAATCTAAAATCAAGTATTGATAATTATATATTTTTTTCTTCCAATAACAAAGTCTCAGTGTGACACCTGTGAATGAACAGTATCTGCCAGTGTCTTGAAGTCTGGGTGGTAGTCTGAGATTGCTAGTCGTATACAGTACATCAGATGGGCATCTGTGATCCTGCGCTCAGCCTGGGAAGCTTGCTCCAGCACAGCTGGAGCTAGATGCAGCCTCCCTGGGCTGAGCACAGGGCAACCGGGCTGGAGGGAACAGAAGTGGCTGCCCGGCTGGCTGGCCATGGCGCTCAGCCAGGGTGCACCAAGCTCCACGTGGGCAGGTGCAGAGGAGAAGCCGCCGACCAGCTGGAGCGCGGGGCAGCTGCTTTCAGCTGAAGGCCACAGTCAGCTTGCTGGGGTGTTTCAGCCCTCCCAACCTCTCAGCTCCCACCATTCATCCCAGCTACTCACCTGTGTTGTTGCTCGGTGAGTAGCTGCTCCTCAAATGAGGAAATCTAATGTAAATGTACTGCGCAGGCGCGCAGTTCAGAGAGGGCTCAAGAGCTACTCTTAAAGCCCCTGAGATCTACCAGTAGATCGCAATCTACTGGTTGGTGACCACAGCCCTAAACCATGAGCAAGACATGAGAAGTCATTCTTCCGCTCTACTCTGCACTGGTTAGGCCTCAGTTGGAGTATTGTGTCCAGTTCTGGGCACCACATTTCAAGAAAGATGTGGAGAAATTGGAGAGGGTCCAGAGAAGAGCAACAAGAATGGTTAAAGGTCTAGAGAACATGAGCTATGAAGGAAGGCTGAAAGAATTGGGTTTGTTTAGTTTAGAAAAGAGAAGATTGAGGGGGACGTGATAGCAGTTTTCAGGTATCTAAAAGGGTGTCATAAGGAGGAGGGAGAAAACTTGTTCATCTTGGCCTCTGAGGATAGAACAAGCAGCAATGGGCTTAAACTGCAGCAAGGGAGGTTTAGGTTGGACATTAGGAAAAACTTCCTAACTGTCAGGGTGGTTAAACACTGGAATAAGTTACCTAGGGAGGTTGTGGAATCCCCATCCCTGGAGATATTTAAGAGCAGGTTAGATAAATGTCTATCAGGGATGGTCTAGACAGTATTTGGTCCTGCCATGAGGGCAGGGGACTGGACTCGATGACCTCTCAAGGTCCCTTCCAGTCCTAGTATTCTATGATTCTATGAATAGGAGGAAGAAGGCCTTGGAGATGAAACACTAGCTCGCAATTCAAATGATGTGGGTTCATTTCCTGACTTTGATTTCCTGCATGACTTTAGGCAAATTGCTCTATTCCGCAGCTATAAATGGTGATTACACCTCCTTTCTCCCACCATTTTTCTATCTTGACTTGTTTGACAGCTCTTTGGGGCAGGAATTCTCTCTCTATATAATATGTAGCCCCTAACACAATGAAGCCCCAATCTCAGTTGGGGCTTGTTGGCATAGAATGCCCCACATAGTCCCATTTTGAAAGTTTATACTGTGCAAAGATCTTTTGTAGGCCCTCTGCAGAAGGATGGATTTCAAAACTAAAAACACAAATGTCCTTACCGTCTTTTGAAGATCACTTGTCCTAATGGAACGACATGTGTACTCTGTGAAGATATATATTCCTTTATTCAGAAAATGGAACAATATGCTGATAACTTGGCATTTCAAAGTTCAGTTTGTAGAGATGGGGCATTCAGACTTGAGAGTTGTAATTGATTATGTGCCAACCTGTCAATTCCACAGCTGAAGTCAAGTCAGGGCAACCCAGTTGTCCACTGAACCAGTCATAATGCAGTTTGAATGCCAAGTAGATGGGCTCTTAGTTGTGCTCCTTAGAAGGGCCTACATTTGAATCTGTCCCAGGCTAGGGAATATGTTTAAGTTTTTGGCTATCCAACAAATTAAGAATTAGGTTGTAATCAGCTCCTTGGGGTGGCTATAACCACCATAGATGGGACCTGAGCAACCCTCCCCAGGTGAGTTTACTCTATCTGTTCACTAGCAGGTATGTGGGGATGAGAATTTGTTTGTATAAATGTGGTGTAAATGCTGTTTACAGGGAGGTTCTCTGTCAATATGTGTGTTGCATAATAAAAGGTCATTAAAATAAAAGAACTGATAGCCCAAAACTACAATTTTATGTTGGCATGAGCAACTGCTGTTTGAATACTTGGCTATTTATTCAAAGTATTTGGGACAGATTTCAGTCTCTTCAATAGCACAGTTTGAGTAAGATAGGCAAGATTTGGACCCTTATATATAGAAGTCTTTTGAATTAATATCTTGTTGTGTATATTTTACAGCTATATTTATGATTGATTTCTGAAGGAAAAATATTAATAGAGCACTGCATACCTGTGGATATCTGTATCTGCAGCTGTGGATGTGGATACCTGTGGATATTAAGCAGATACCTGTAAATTTGCAGGGTTCTAGATACAAAATTGGTATCCACACCCATATACACAAAAATTAACCACAAATGTGGATACTGTGGATATCCATGGATTTGCAGAGCTGTACATATTAGCATGCCCCTGCATTCACTCTAAACATATGCTGCTCAAAATGCTTCTGAGCAAAAAGAGCATCCTTTTACAAACCCAAGAGGTGGATGAACTATCTGGGAAAGCAAACATCCCCAATTTAAGCAGTTCCATTAAATATCTTTAATAAAAAATAATTCATAAAGTATTTTGAGCTGTTCTTGAACATTTCACCAGAAGCATGAGGCTGAGAAGACACACAGAACATAATTAGTATGCTCCAGAATTTGTGACAAAATCAAGAGAAATTAATTAAAAGTACTGAAGAGAGTACATTCTTGGCCGTATCGTTAGCTCCTACATGGAGAAGCAGGAAGGGGTAGTGATCTGAAGGTTTGACCAGTTTTGGACAACTCTCAGTCACATCCTGAATTCTAGCCCCTGGTAAGTAGCACAATTCTCAATATTCCAGGTCTGGACAGCAGAGGGATGACTCTGTCCCTCTTAGGAGGGAGTCCCTGACCACCACCACCTGTCTTCTTCTCTTGGGTGGGGGAGGGGGTTGTGGAACCTCCATCCCTAAGACAATGCATCCCATGCCTTCCAGTAGATGGGGGTCTTCTTCTGATTCCTTCCCTGAGGCATCTTTGACAAAGCATTCTCCACCATAGTGCCTGTGCAGAGAGCCTGAAAGAGGTTACTTACCTCTACTGGAATTGGGGATTCCAGAGTTGGCTTTTTTCTCCCGGGGGTTACATGCTGTCAGTTTTCTTCCTCATTCTTTACTGCCCTCACTGGTTCTTCAGCCTGCAGTATTAAATGCTGCCTTCTATCGAGGAAGTCTTCATCTTCTCCAGTGGAACGCAGAGTTTATAGTTGGGCCTCAAGTCCTCTATTATTTGTCTTATCTTTGTCATTCTGTGGTAAATTTGATGTTTTGGATAGTTCTTTATTAGATGAAAAACAAAAAGTTACCACATTAAAACTCGTTGGGTGGTAGGAGTATGCTCTTTTGGAAGGGTAGGGGGAGGTGTATCACAAGGCTTAATACCAGAAAGGATCACTCTGGTTTCTGACACAAGAGAGGTCACAACATTTCACACAGTTCTGCATCTAACTCATAATAGTTCCTACCTCTCCCCAGATTATACAGTGATTATGCCTCCCCTCGTAAAAAAAAAGTTGACACAGATAGGAAAATTGTGATTAATACTAAGCAAATATTGTTATGGGTTTAATGGTATGCATATTTATTAAGATTGGAGATGGAAGCCAGCAAACGGAAGAGAGATGAATGGGTTGATCTATTGAGAGTTAGTGTAGGTAAGGGAGTCAGGGTTGTCTCGGCCAGGCGGGGGCTATCAGAAATATCGTGGTCTGGTTGGAGCAAATCTTGATCACTCTAGCACAGTGGTCCCCAACCATCTGAGGCTGCCGGGCACTAGGGGGCGTGGCCGTTCGCCTGCCAGGCGCCAGAGGGCAGGGACATAGCCGTGTGCCCGGAGCCGCCCCCCGCCACCCAAGCGCCACGCGCCCGGGGCCGGCCTCCCCCCCCGCCAAGTGCCGCGTGCCCAGAGTGCAGGTGGCTAATTTGTGGCGTTCCTGGGGCCAGCGCTCACCATGTGCCATGTGCCCGGGCCGGCTCTGGCACCATGCATGAGCCACATGCCTGGGGCCGGGCCAGCCCCGAGCACCTGGCGGGCGCACACAAATGGCCCCATTAGCAAGTAGAGGGATTGGGGGAAAGGCATAGAATAGGGGAGCCATCCAGCAGATGGTGAATCTCTCTGACCTTTTGTCCAGCTTTGCTTGGGAGCAGAACTTGTGGCATTTGCAGTTGAGCACTGTTGTAAAAAGGTCTATAGCTGGGAAACCCGACTTGCGAAAGACGGAGACGAGAACATTGGTGTTGATCTCCCACTACGTTATTCTGAGAAGTGTCTGCTCAGTTTGTCAGCCCTCACATTCTGCTGTCCTAGTATATATGTGGCGGTTGGAGTTATGTGGTTCCTGACACACCAGTTTCAGAATCTGATTGCTTCTGCACATAGTGAGCATGATCAGGCACCCTCTCCCCCCGTCGATTGACATATAACAGAGGGTGTGTTATTCATGAGGACATGAATGGTTCTGCCCTTTATCAGGGGAAGGAAGTGGGCACAAGCCTTGCAAATGGCCCTGGGTTCCAGGATGTTGATATGGAGGTGTCTCTCCTGTTGGGACCATGTGCCCTGTATTACCCTTGTGCCACAATGGGCAGTGGAAGAGTATGCCGGCAGGTAAGTTGATTAGAGAAGTCCACCAGTTGAGAGATTGTAGTACTGGCAGAGGAAGCGTAAGATGCCTCACAAGGCTGTGTCAAGTTGGAATGTAGGTGGTCGCAAGCCAATGCTGTAGGCAGCACATGTGTAGCCTTACGAATAGGATCACGAAGGTTGTGGCTGCCAAATGCCCCAATAATTGGAGGTATGTCCAGGTTGTGGAAAAGGGGTCTCACCAATGCCTTGTATAATGGCACTAACACCTCCTTATCCCTACTGGAAATACCTCGCCTAATACATCCGAAGACCGTATTAGCCTTTTCCACAGCCATGTCACAATGGCGGTTCATAGTCACCCTGTGATCAACCAGGACTCCGAGGTCCTTCTCCTCTTCCGTTACTTCCAACTGATGTGTCCCCAGCTTATAACTAAAATTCTTGTTATTAATCCCTAAATGCATAACCTTACACTTCTCACTATTAAATTTCATCCTTTTGCTATCACTCCTTACAGATACAGACCCAGATACAGGAAAGGGTCTAAAATGACAGCATGATGGATAGAGATGATCTAATCACCTTGTACCTTGCGGTTTGATATCCAAGTAGTGTCAGAAGGTGGTAACTTGACAACATCAGCAGTGAGGTGTGATGTGTTTGAACCTGTATATAAAGTGGTATCTTAAGGGGACAGTCTTTGTATGACCTAAGGGGCAGTAGAAATTTTCCACTGATTCCATTCCATTGCTACGGGGTACATATGCATAGTGGTTCAGTAGAGTCTACTGACAACTATTAACGTATTTCACTTAGCAATAAACCTGGCCAGGCACCTTTGATCATTTGGTTTGTGGTGTTTGAGGGCTCTCTTGGGGTCTGCTGTAGAGACACAGTGCACAAGTCAACACGGCACACATTACTGTGCACACACGCAAGCAGCCTTCTGGTTCTCATCAGGAACGGAGCCAGAGACCTGTGAGGACACCTTGGCAGTAAATCCTGTTGGCCTGCCCCGAATAACTAGTTTTAAATTGAGTTTGACTATGACCGACTATGCGAAATAGGCCCAAAGTGTGACCCAAAGGAATGAACTTATAAGAAGGCAAGGTTGTTTGTGTTAAACTTTTTAGTGACCCTTTGGAATTCCAGTGTTACCTTATTTAAGGTTTGGGAATTTTAAAAAAGGTTAATTGGGCACTGTAAATTAAGGTGGGTTAAAGGGATTACATAGCAGACCAAGTTTATTAGTCACTAAAAGTGAGCAGAGCTGCTCAGAAAATGGTCTTTTCACCAAAAAGTGGTAGGATAGGGTTGATTTAGATTAATTTTTCAACTCAAGTTTTTAAAGTCTATTTGACATTTATAAAAAAAATCTGGTTCCAAGTGACTTTGGAAATTCAAGATAGAATTAGGGGGGAAAGAGCTAATTTCTTGGGATTTTCAGTTGGCAAAAGTTTGAATTTTTATCCTAATTTGTGTCTGGAAAATGGATTCAATAAACCCCCACACAGAGTGAGAAAGCTGCCCAACTGTAGCAAAGATATCCCACCTCCAACTTCATTCACACATTGCCGAATGCCAACACATTTCAAGTGCTCAGTTACCATGCTGAGCAATAGCATAAGCACCAAGGTAAAGTACTTTAAACTCTCCAAGAGGGATACTCCTTCAGTTGTCCTATTAGGTGTAGTCTTTAGAAAAAATTATATCTAAATACCAAATCCTTGATCTTGCTATGATAGATGGTTCATGGGTAGGCAAGGTCATGGTAGATACCATCTTCTACCTTGCTGTGTCCCATGGTGTTGGCTAGGAGTGAGTATAGAACACATAAGACCAGTGTTAGATACAAAGTTCTCTTCCCTCGTAGCACTGACTCCTACAATGAGTGCAAAATTGTTCTGTTTTGGGCAGTCTAAATTATCAGGATGGAGCTCTCAATACTTGGGAGATAAAGCCATGACCTGATTTCCTTAACAGAGATCATACTCAGGATAATTTGTGCTTGGATCAGTTGTGGATGGCTTATCAGTGATCTTAATAATGAAAAAAATATTAGCACTGGAACCAATCTTAAGGAATTCATTTTATGTATGTGACAGTGTGCACAAAGGTATTTAACAGACCTAGATTAAAGTTTGACATGCCTTGGCCCTAAATGGATCCAGATGTCAACACCCACCAGTTGGAGGCATTTCAGACCATGCCAGTGAAGGTCCAGCTGTCAAAGTTTGCATGAAGAGCTATGACTTCATTTAAGTGAAATTCACCATTTAAATGAGTTGTGACAAGCCAACAGAAGGAGCTTTTTAGGACAACAGATGTTCTTTCCTACAGACTGAGAATAATTCACCCAGAACATGGCACTACTGAGTGACTAGCCCCTCTTTAAGGCTGTATGTTCAGATCTGATTCTAAGAAAGATTAACTCTTAAAATCGTATCTTGGAATCACATGCTCTTTTGGCATGATGCAAAAGAGGCACCATTCAAGCTTGAAGTCACAACTCAGAGAGGGGAGGAGGAGAGCACCAACACACAAAACTCAAGGAAAGCTGTGAAACCTGCCAGCCATTCATTTAAGTGTATTTTGGAGGGAAGACTCAATAAGAACATGCCTGTCATTGTTAAAACATTAGCTATAAAGATTTAAAGGCATTTTATTTCCTTTCCCTTGCTCTTGGCTTGGATAAAAAGCTTGATACTGAGACAGGAGAGTTTAATGGCTTGCCAGTCTTTGTATCCCAGAATGAATTTGCATACAGTGGAGGCTACTGCTCCCTTCAGGTCTGCAAAACAGACTTCACAATTCTTGTATATACCACCACCTGCTGGTATGTATTTAAACCAAACATTAAAACCAAGCTCTTCTGGGGTGGTCGTTAGAACTACTGTAGATTGTATTTTAAAAATCCATGACTGTGTCTACTGTCACTGCCAGCTTCAATGGTGGGTGGAGGGATGAACAGCCAAAATGACTTGGCCAGGCTGCTTTAGCAGTGCAGTTCTGGCACTCTGGTGGGAGCATGCCAGTGTCAGACCGTACCCAGGGAATGAATTTGGCATTTCAGGACTAGCTAACTTGGAATGTGTTTTGGAAACAATTAGAACATAAACACACCCATGGCTCAGACATGAACACACCAGGTGCTTCAAACAGCTGCAGCCTGAAGAGATGCACGCACATCAGCCTGAGGAGTCCTTACATCACTCTTATCCCCTTCCCTCCACAACGATTTGCAGAGGCTGAGTACATTGTGAACACTCTGAGACAGGTGTAAGGGGGGGAGGGAGAATACTCCTCCCTCAATAGCAGTGAGCAGCAGTTCTGTATAGTCCTTTCCTTCAAAGATTAACTATGAACTGGAGTTGTAGGTGTGTAGGAATGGGAGAGGGGAAAACACCCCTTGGGTTTGACAAAGGCAAGGAGGGAGAGATCCCCAAAACCCATGAATAAAGAAAAGAAACGATCTGGAAGTTAAAGTGTTTATTGATGTGTTTAAACTTTGTACATTCCCCACAGACCACATTAAGGAGTTTGCAGGTTAAGTTAAATCTGTGCATAGTGGGAAGACATATGGAAGGGGGGAAGAAAACAAAGTCACAGGAAAATAGAAAAAATACACCACAGGTTACCAGAACCTCCAGATTTAAAAAAAGCCATGAGCATTAACATCAACTATACAAGCATTAGAGACATGATGGTGAGGTTCTCCTCAGGGTTTATGCATCCAGTTTTGTGTAAAATAGGCAGTATCCTTTACTACATCTCCTGCACATCCAACTTGAAATAAAATTCCATGGTCTTCAGCTCCCCAGCTGCTTGATTATTGCAAGGCTTGGGCATTCTCTGAGCATGCATACAACTCCAGAAGAGCCCAGCATCAGCACACAGATGCAGAGCTCCAAAACCTCCATTTGGAGACTACTTACCATGTGGTAGGGGGGCAGGGCAGGCTAGAAAAATGACAAAGTAGCAGCAACAGGGAGCTGCTAATGCCAGATGGGCACTGAAGGAGGCTGGTTAGAGAATCAGAAGGAGGGATTTAAATTCAATATCAAAGACTTCCAACTGTACAGCAAGACTGAATTCAGAAGAGAAGGGGAATGTGCAGATTCTGGTACAACCATGTTCTAACATTCCACTAGAATGGCTATAAACAAACATGCGAGAAGCCTTTTAACTCCTTGCCTCCAGGGAGTCTAGATTCCTAGAAACCATACCGCTATGCAGCAGAAGTGCACGGATCATGGGCAGCAGGGGATTTTTATAAAGCTGTTCACTAACGATCTTCTCAAATTGCTTCCTTAGTTATGTTCTCATAGCTCCTAACCCTATTTAACATCTTTGCAACTTCTGGCAAAATTCTCTTTTAGAAAAAGGAATACTGCTTTATATATAAAAGCCAAAATGACCAAAGAGCCACAAGTGTCTCCTTTATACAATGTGGCTGGTACAAATGACCTTCAATATACAAGTGGTCTATCAGAAATAAAAATCAACATCTCCCATTTATATATATAGCGCTTGTATCAGACAACACAACAGAACTGGGATTTTTCGGATTAATTTTTTTAAAAAGAAAAACTACATCTCAGTCAAATATCTGCAATAGATTCATTTTTCCCATTTAAGAAGATTCATATATCATATATTGTTATATTACCATTTCTTCACCCATTTAAAAGAATGGAAATTGCAACTCTACAGTAGTAATTATAGTCTTAATGATCCAGGAGTTCTGAATGTAAGATGAAGTCCTCTTGAAGCAACTGATGGTCAGTAGTCAATCCAAAACGCTGGACCATTTTGGCCCTCTCTGCCTTGCCCCTTTGCTGGTCAGGGCTGCTGCATTTTCATATCCTTCAAATCTGCATCTGCTCCAGGTATTTGTAAGTTGGGTTCTCATAGCCATGGTTCTGCATCTTGTTCAGATGACGCTCCTCTGGGGTAAGCATTGGGTCAACCTTAGAGAGACCAATTACCAGAGTCAATGGAGTCCTCTCGTCAATTTACAGGTCTAACTTCTTTGTAACTACGGTTGTTGGAAGGGGATAGGACTATAGCTGGCAAAATGCAAACCAATACCATAGGTCAGGGCTTACTGTTCCCTAAGTGGTGTGGCAGCTGAAAAATTCAGTTTCAAGGCCACTTTCGACCTTCTGCCTGCATAAGACTAGAGAAGGATGTTTCTTTAGTCCCTTACACAGCTTGTTACAAAAGACCCTCAGATCTATGTGAAACAGATCAGCATTTTACATGCTGGGGAAGAATTAAAGCAGCTCACTTGCAGCCATGCTAAGTCAGCATTACAGCTAGGGTAAAAATCAAGTCACTCCTGCCTACCAGCTCCATGAACCTTAATGGTGGCTACATTATGTGGAGGGGGAGAGGAGGAGTTACTACAGATCAGACCTGCTTATTCTGTTGCTGAAGATTTAGACTTGAAAGCTCATTTAACACCAAATCCCATCTTCAGATAGACAAGGATGACTAATTGCATTTTTTGTGATTAGTGAATACAACTGGTAAGTGGCAGATCCCAGCAGGCCACCCTTATGTATTATCCTGAAGGTTTTTTCCATTAGCCACAACCCTGTAGGTGCTGAGATGCTTAAGTCTGAGAATATTGCACAAACTGCTGTCAGCATTATAAGCTGACTCAATGCTAATCATTACCCTGCTCAGTTAGTACAGCAGGAGCTCTGTCTCACCTCCACAATCCCATGGCTGATGGTCCCATACTGCCTCTTCCTCAGCATCACCAAGCTGATGACTATGACTGTGGCTATGGCAACTGCAATCACCAAGAGACCGATGAGGGCGCTGCTGCTTAAACTGAAGTCCTCATGAAGGGAATTCTCATTATCCTGTAGAGAAAGAGCAGGGAATAGAGAAGAAGATACTTAAATGGAACCCGAGGAGGTAGCCACCAGCAACTCTCTGTGATATGGAGACATGAGTGATTATGCTTGGCAGCATGAATATTTAACATCTCCCTGCCTGGCAAAAAGGGAATTGAACTCAAATGGTTTCCCACAAGATGCTGACCCATACGGTACGAACAACAAAAAACATCAGTGTCATTCCTCTTTACTGGTAGCATCTTAGAATTGTAGTTCTAGGGAAGACGTCAGAACAATGCCACTCCCTGCAAGGCATCAGCAGGGTCTCAAAATAAGTGGGTACACAAACACCAAACATTGAAATTCATTTTAGAATTCACTAACGGCTAGTCCCTTTGAGTGGCCACATACATACCGGCTCATCCACCAGTCCACCGACTCGCTCTGCATTGAAAATCATTTCCTTCACATCAAGGGTTTCATCAATTACCTGAAAACAGTCATGAAGGCGTTTTATACAAGGAGCCACGAACAATAGGTACAGGATTGCGGGGTTGGAGAAAAGACCTTTACTGCCCAATACAGCAGAATGCTTCTGCTGGGTCAACAGCCACTCAACTCTGCTAGTTCACCACCACCGTCTTGCACTCTCATGGGAAGGAGATAGCCATCAGCCACTTATAGCCACTGTGCTAGTGCCACAACATTCAGGAACAGTTAACTGAGGCCAAGCTGAGAAGACCCCAAGGGCCTTAGTTCATTCAGCTGCAGGCATTTGCTTTGGGCTCAAAGGCTGTGTTACATCAATCTATCCCCTGGCTTTAAAATGAATTTAGAAGTTGAACCTGCAGTGTTAATTTTATCCATGAAGGAGGGCAAGGTGACTGCAACTAGAATTCATCTCATTCATTCCACTTGAGACAAAATCAATACTAATGGCAAACAAGGTATCCACTGAGTCACTGTAACTGGCTTTCAGTTTTAATGTGCAATAAAGCCCATTACTTCACTCAAAAAAGTTATCAAAAGCAGCTTGGTTTTATTACAGCAGTGGAGCACAACAGCACGTAGTACATTTGATGTGGTCGTAAGGCAGTTGCCTAACAAAGGTGAGCCTTTCATTGTCTATCAAAGAGCTCTGTTTTCTATCTAGGGAAGCTACTTCTCAACAAGATACTTCAACAAGTTATTCTACATCTGGAGATCTGGATCTCTCTTCCCTTGACCTCCCACACTTCCAAAGCTGAACAGGCTTAGGAATCTAGGTTAGTCAGAAAACCACAACTCCCCTGCACCATATGGATAATGAGTACACTGACATTCAGCAAGTAGGAAAAAGGCACGGAAATAAGCCACTAATGTTAGTCTCCAAAATATGTTTTGCTTTAGAAAATACAGGCAGGGGGCTTACCACATTGTCATCCACTTTGTTCTTGCTATTAATCACTTTCTCTTCAGCTCCGATGAGTCCATCTAGATCAGCTATTCCAGAACCTACACCAGAACGGTTAAGTATTACATTAGATATAGGCAGACACCACTCATCAGACCTCAATGGCAACGAGGAAGGACTGCCTACTCTCTGCAGTGCTATTACTGCTAGTGGAATTCATTGCACTGGTTGCCATTTACCAGTCCCTCTAGATTCTGCTTCAGAGAGGGAGCTCGTGCTAAGCACCAATGAAAGATGGGGGTTTCCTTGTTGATGACAATAATGGGTGGATGTGGCAGGAACAAAGAGGATGCACAAAAAGGTGTGCTGTGTAAATCCACAACTATTCTGCTATCAAGAGCTGTTATGAACAACAAAAAAAGGATTATGGGAACATCTCTGGATCAGCATGACTCCAGAAAGGCAGAACATGCCCTCCTCTTCACTAATCAGTGCACAGGAAGCCCTTTACATAACAGCCAAGTCAATCAAGCACATCAGCAAATGCCCCAGTAACGGGAGTTGCAAGGCCACCCAGCACAGCAAAGTAATGAGCTGCTGTCCCATCACTGGCACAGGCAAAATAGCAATCAATCCCAGAGAAACAGAGGAGAGAATGATAAGCCAGGCCTTGTATCAGAATACCACTCATCTATGACTAGGCAGAAATCTAGTGTGAGCTGCAAAGGAGAGCGTCTACTAACCAGAGGCTGTTCTGCGTAAACAGTTTGATCTCAACTTTTATAAATAGATCAATCTAGAACAGGATGATACAACACTACTTAGGTCTACAGCTAAAAACCTGAGAGATGATGAGCATCAAGTATCAGAGTGTGCAAAAGAGGTGTCCTTCAGAACACCTATGACAAAATAAAGTGGACAATGGGACCACAACCAAAACTCAGCTGAGTCTCCAGCTTCAGAGGGACATGGGGAAAATACAACATACCGCACAGAATACTTCTAATTGAACTAACACCTCTCAGCCAAGCTACAAGCACAGCAACTGCAAGTGCACTGTTTCAGCTGCTACTGGAACTGTTGCAAGGTCTCTAAAGAGGAGGAAAGGAGTTGGCTCCAGGACAAGCGTTCAGAGAGACAGCTTTTACTGCTTGAAAATGCCAACTAAACTAATGTTTCACTCCGGTTCCTCCAGGAAGGAGTGTTTGGGGTTTTATTGCATCCTCTTCCCCATTAGCTTTTTTGGAGACATTCAAATTCTAGACACAGCCTCCTGTCTAGCTTCCCAAGGCTGCATATGTGAGTTATGTTACTGCGAAAGTCAATAGTTTAGAGTTTCTGGATCGATTAAGGATGTTAAATCCAGATTATTCAACTAAATCAAATAATCGATGTAATTTGCATCGACTATTCGATTAATCGCTATGGGTACATCTGCCTTTGAAAATGTACCAAGAGCCCTGCTGGCTTTTGCTACATTTCAAAAGCAAACCTCTGACAGGGGCACGGAGCCAGTGGGAGACTGAGTCCCCAGCTTGCTCCAGGGCTCCCCAAAGCGTTTCTGCTTTTGAAATGCAGCAAGGGCTCCATTCTCGCTACATTACAAGGTGGAGGCGCTGCCAGTTCCCTGCTGCGCCCCTACCCCTTCCTCCCACAGACAGTGCTAGGAGGAACCAGCTGTAAGCCAGCTTCCCCCAGCACTGGATCCCACTCTCCCCCGCATTGCTGCCTCTCTCTGACAGAGGCAGCGGGGGGAGGGAGGAGGAAGCGACTAGCCGCTTACATCCCTAGGAGAGACTAACTATAAGCATTTACAGAGAACCAGAAGTAAAATTATTAGATTACATGTATCCCTGGAAAAAACAGCAGCTTTTTATAGAATATCCTGAGAGAAGGAGAACGCAGGAACTGATTCTGTCATTGAAGTCCGTGGGAGCTTTGTTGTGTACTTAAATGGGAACAACATTTGTTTTGCTTACTACAATCAATCTGAAAGTACAATGTCCAGATTCAGTCAGATGCCAAATGTTGAAGACCATAACTAGAGCAAATTTTGAATAAAAAAAACCTAGGGAAGCAAATGGGATCACTTCCAGCTTGCTACACGAGCACCACCAAACAGAAGGCAAGTCTTGTAATGTTTAGATCTTAGGGTACGTCTAGACTACCGCGTTTTGTCGACGGAAGTTTTGTCGACAGATACTGTCGACAAAACTTCCGTCGACAATTTGCGTCCAGACACATGGAGTTCTGTCGACAAAGCAAGCCGCTTTGTCGACAGAACTCCGTAGTCTGGACGCAACGTTACAGGCAATAACACCTTCTGTCGACAGAACTCTGTCGACAGAAGGTGTTTTGCCTCGTAAAATGAGGTATACCAGTGTCGACAAAACCGCGGAGTTATGTCGACAGAACTCCGCGGTAGTGTAGACGCTGGTATTGTTTTGTCAACAAAAGTCCACTTTTGTCGACAAAACTAGGTAGTCTAGACACACCCTTAGAGGAAGCACACACAGACTATTAGACGAGACAGAGCTGATTCTATAGCATTTAATAAAGCACTTGACAAACTTGCTTTGTGTCAGGTCATTTTGCTTACAGCCCAGTCCATCCCCTTTCAGCCAGAGTCCTTTCGGTACATGAATTAAGCAACAGCTAGCAATGCTAGTATACCTATTAGCAGAAATGGATGAAGAGTGAGAACTAGCATAGTACAAAAGAAATACCAGATGTAAAAAGGAAAGATGGAAAGGAGACCATACAGGCAAAAGTGAATGAATGAACGTGTGCACAATACTAGATCCCACTAGATAAATGCCTTGTTGCATATTGTTGGAGTGTCAGAATGAACCCACACTCACTCCAGGATTAGTGTGGTCACCAGGTAGAAGGAACAACAGACACCACATTACATGCAACAGACTCTGCATTTGGATTTGCATTCTGTGCTGTTAAATTTCTTTGGACTAGTACTAAACATTTCTCAGGATAAAATGGTGTGAACTGCTATACAATTCCCAAGGGGATTGCTAAAGCTGAATTACATTTTGGGGCAAAGTAACAACTATGTACTCCTAGAATTCCTCTGAAAGGTTGGCAAAGGTCACAGATGCAGTCAAACTAGCCTGTTTCTTTAGCAAAATGGAGCACAGATAAGTCAGCCCTGCACATCTACATGGAGAGAAGGAAAGTGACAATAAGGTGAGATTGTGAAACTAAAAATTAAGCTATCAAACACTGAAAACGTAGAGTGATGGGAGACACTGAGGGAGCAGCTTAGAACCAACCTTTTTTCATTGGATGGTACAAATCCGGCTGAGGATCTAGCAGGAGGGAAAACAAAAACAAAAATAGCAGAAAAAGGAGATTAAGAGAGAAAGGAAAAAAAGGTTTATGCGTGATTTCTGACGAACCCTGGATAAAGCTTTTATTGTACAGCTGTGTTATAGCTTAGTCTGTTCACTTCATTTAAAAAAAATATTTAAAAAGCTACACAAATGCCAGCTGTCAGCACTCTTTGATTAAAAAGAATCCCCCAAAGCCCTGCAGCAGTTTTTAGCAATGAAGTTTAATGTTACACTGGAACATTTTAGTTAGAGACAGAGGGAATGAAATCCAAAAACAATGGGTGGGAAGAGGAAAAGCAAGCACTCTGCAAAGTGCAATTAATACAACTCTAGAAATGGCCAACAGTATCAAAATTAAGGACAAATTAAGATGGATATTAGGGATTACAGATTACTAACTGTGCTGGCTCTCTCCCAAACTAGCAGAGCATCTGCTTAGGTTTTACATCATACAGGCAGCTTTGACAGTGCTCTCATGGGTAGTTCTGTATTTCTGTGGCAACTGCTTCAGACTTCAACATCCACAAGGGGATAGAGCACCCTATACTGCATGGGTTTTGATGTCTGTTTAACTGAATGTGTCCTGGTTCCCTAAAATAAGTACACACTTTTGACTCTACATACCTTCATTTCCGGGCGAGGCTGGGAAGGTCTTCACTTGGAATGGCCGGAAGGGTTTTCCCTCCTGGAGGGGTATCTCTTCTTCACTTTCTTCAGAGCTGACTCGGACATCTACCTGGGACTCGGAGATGGAGGATGTGAACTGGTCCATGTCAGCACGCTGCTCCTGAAGCAGTTCATCTGAAAGGGTGAATACGCAGTCAGGGAATATAGGATGAAGAAACTACTTCTTATATTGTACGCAGTTGCTAGAATGCCTCATTTCTTCCCTGAAGGAAAATTTCTGCTCCTCGCAGAATGCAGTGGTACTAGCTGGTGGGGCTACAGGAACAAAGACAGAGATCCTGCTTTGCAGAGGGTCTGCAACAAGAATATATGTAGTGGGAAACTAAGTTGAACCAAACTGAATACTTCCTAGCTTCTCTAAGAATCTGAGTCATCTGTATGGAAAAGCGATCTCCTGCTAGCCCTACAGAAAGCTCCTACTATTTTGAGAATGTGCTGCGTAGCTGGTCCTTAAGGAAGCTACAACACACCAGAATTAGGATTATAGCTCTGTCAGCTAATAGTTTGTTCTTTAAACCTTGCCTATTTCTCTGTTTCAACATCTTGCATTGGGGGAGAATTCTAATCCTTAAGCACGGTCTACCTTGATTCTCATATTTCTACCTATCAGTGTCATAGCTAAGTGCTTATGAAAGTGGTAGACACTGAATAAAAGAGACGGACTACAAATAGACTGAATTGGCTGGGGGAACATGATCCTTTAAATGTAGTTATGGGGCAGCAGGGGATGCTTGGATCTTCATATGTGCTGTCATCCATCCACGACTTGTATTTACTCTGAAGGATCCTCATGGGCTGTCAAAAACACTGGCTAGAGGTGGTGGTACAGCGTGAGCCAAGAGAAGTTTGAGCTAGGTGATATATAGTGGGGTTTGACACGCCAATATAGGGCACGGATCTGCTTGTATTCGTTTTGACTTCCTTTTTACCCAAGGGCAGGGAAGAAAGAGGACTTGGGAGTTACTGTGAAATTTTTGCAGACTTTTATAACTTCACAGTTTAAAGCCAGAAGGGACCTTTACAACAGCTGTTCTCCTACACAGCACAAACCAGAGGAATTTATACCCTTCAGTTCCTGCATCAAGTCAAATCACTTGTGGTTAAGCTAGAGAATCTCAAACAATGATCTTTCTGGGGTATACCTGACACTAAGAAATTTGGGCTTGGTGTATATATTTCAGCTGCCCTAATATATCAGCACAGGCCTAGAAAGCTACTAACCAATCTCATCCTGGATTTCTTCGGCCACATATGGTACCTTGCAGAGCAGAGAGAGGCTTTGATTCATCCTCTCCTCAATCACATGGAGATGTGTCATCACCTGCCAACACACAAGGGCCAATTTAAGAGCCATCAAAGGTAATGCATCTGAGTCCATCAAGTAAGATATTCCAAATGTAGCACCAGCTTGTATCATGGACCACAAAGCAACAAACAAGATATCTGCAAACTACTGTAGGACGTGAGATTCCTCCCTGGCTCCTGTTGCAATCAGTCTTGCCCCAGAAGCACACACATTAATGCTTATCATCTATATTAATCACACTCAATGTTTCATGTGATGGGAGAATTTAGTAAGTAAAGTGAAAACTACTTCTCAGGCAGTGGAGACTAAGTGGGCCTAGCTGCACAAGGCAGGGCATATTTTCCCATGGACTGCACCTGAATGCAGAACTAAAGGATATAAAGAACCTTTGTAAGTCAAAAAAAGGCATCATTTGGCAAGACAATGCTGAGTCTACACACAGCTTCTAGGCAGAACAGGGTTTGCCACTCTGCTGCTTTACAAGTCACAAAATTGCCAGAGTTTATACTCGTAGTGAAATTATGGGCTCCCCCCATCAGCCACATAGACGACCTATTAGTAAGTGTAAGTTCAGATACAGCACATATAGCTCAATTTTCAAATAAAGGCATCTATACTGGAATACGGGGCATCAGAACTGGCCATTTTATGTATTTCTCTAATACGCATCTATATGCAGCACTTCATTTGAAAACTGGGTCACACTGTACACATAGCCTCAACTCACCCATTAGCTCTTGTTACTCTTAAATTTAACTCCAGACTTGACCCACAGAAGGTGCTACATGATCAGGGATCATAGAGACTAGAGAAGCCAAATGTTGAAGGAAAAATTAATGAGTTGAATGGACCTGCTTTTGCAAACAGGTGAGTGCTAACAGGGATTTTAGAGAGGGAATTCTCCAGTAAAAGGAGAAGCAGATGCAGGACTCTTGAGGGAAATGTGTTTTGTTATTGGGGCTCTCTTACTGTGTGCTGAGTTAGTGTTTGTGAGTGAGGGTTGGTGTGTGTTCTTTTTTTGTTTTGTTTGTTTTTTCCCGTGTTTGAGAGTGAGGCTTTTTTTTTTCTTTTTTTTCCCCCACTTCCTCTTTGCCCTCCCCGTCCCCTTCATGGAGTGTGTGCTGTGACTGGCAGGTGGAAACTGTTGGCTTCTAATTAAAGTTTGAATACTAGAAGCCTCTGCTGATTGGCTGAGCCTTGGTAGGGGGAAGGACTTTCAAGCACTCCCGGGCTTTTTAAGGCAGTGGGCAAGCAACCAAGGTACTTGCGAACAGGTGAGTGCTAACAGGGAGTTTAGAGAGGGAGTTGGGAAGGGTGGGAGGTTCTCTTGCCTTTCTTTTTAAATCCCTTCTCCCAGACAGCAGCGATGGATGGTGATGGGTCTCCTGTTGTTACCTGCACAGCGTGTGCCATGTTTGTCTTCCTCCCGGAAGAAAGAACAGATTTCATCTGAACAAAGTGCAATATGGTTGACATTTTGGAAAAAAAAGTTAGAGGACTGGAGACCCTACGCTCGATCAGAGAAGATGAAGACTTCCTCAATAGAAGGCAGCATTTAATCCTTCAAGCACGGCAGGCGGAGGAGCCAGAGAGGGCAGTACGGGACCAGGAAGAGAACTGGCAGCATGTAACTTCTCGAAGGGGAAAAAGGCCAGCATGGGAATCCCCCAATGCTATAGAGGTAAGTAATCACTTTCAGGCTCTCTCCACAGGCTCTACAGCGCTGAATGCTTTGGAAGGGACCTCACAAGGAAGAAACCGGAAGGGAACACCATCTACTGGAAGGCATGGGATGCGTAGTCCTAGAGATGGGGGTTCCACGGCCACCACCCCCAAAAGAAAACGACAGGTGGTGATGGTTGGGGACTCCCTCCTAAGAGGGACTGAGCCATCCATTTGCCGCCCAGACCTGGAATCTCGAGAGGTGTGCTGCTTACCAGGAGCTCGCATTCAGGATGTGACTGAGAGGCTTACAAAACTGATCAAACCTTCGGATCGCTACCCGTTCCTGCTTCTCCATGTGGGAACTAATGATACAGCCAAGAATGACCGTGAGCAGGTTATTGCACATTATGTAGCGCTGGGAAAAAGGATCCAAGAATTCGGAGCGCAAGTGGTGTTCTCGTCCATCCTCCCTGTTGAAGGGAAAGGACTGGGCAGGGATCGTCGAATTGAGGACGTAAATGCGTGGTTGCGCAGGTGGTGTCGCACAGAGGGCTTTGGTTTCTTCAACCATGGGACTCTGTTCCGGGCACAAGGATTGTTAGGAAGAGATGAGATCCACCTAATGAAGAGAGGAAGGAGCATCTTTGCGGGCAGGCTTGCAAACCTAGTGAGGAGGGCTTTAAACTAGGTTCGTCGGGGGACGGTGACCAAAACCCTGAAGGGAGTGGGGAAGTCAGATACCGGGAAGAAATGCAGAGAGGAAGGAGCAAGAAAGGAGGACCCCTGTCTCGAATGGAGAAGATAGGGCGATCAACTGGTTACCTGAGGAATTTGTACACTAATTCAAGAAGCCTGGGCAACAAACAGGAAGAACTGGAGGCCCTGGCCCAGTCCAAGAAATATGATTTAATTGGGATAACAGAGACTTGGTGGGATGACTCGCATGACTGTAGCGCTGTCATGGAAGGGTATAGACTGTACAGGAAGAACAGGCAGGGGAGAAAAGGAGGAGTTGCACTATATGTAAGATAGCACTATGATTGCTCTGAACTCCAGTATAAAGAGGGAGCAAAACCTGTTGAGAGTCTATGGGTTAAGTTTAAAGGAGCAAACAACAGCACTGAATCAGGTGGATGAGGTAGACGAGGCTTTCTTCGGACAGCTGAGAGAAGCTTCTAGATCGCAGGCCCTGGTTCTTGTGGGGGACTTTAATCACCATGACATCTGTTGGGAAACCAATATGACAGTACACAGGCAATCCAGGAAGTTTTTGGAGAATGTTGGGGATAACTTCTTGGTACAAGTGCTGAAGGAGCCGACCAGGGGCTGTGCGCAGCTTGACCTTCTGCTCACAAATAGGGAGGAACCAATAGGGGAAGTAGAGGTGGGTGACAACCTGGGAAGCAGTGATCATGAGATGGTAGATTTCAGGATCCTGACCAAAGGAAGAAAAGAGAGCAGTAAAATACACACCTTGGACATCAAAAAAAGCAGATTTTGACTCCCTCAGAGACCTGATGGGCAGAATCCCCTGGGATGCTAACATGAAGGGGAAAGGAGTCCACGACAGCTGGGAGTATTTTAAAGAAGCCTTATTGAAGGCACAGAAAGAAACCATCCCAACGCGTAGCAAGAGAGGCAAACATGGGAGGAGACCGGATTGGCTTACAGGGGAAATCCTTGATGAACTTAATCACAAAAAGGAAGCTTACAAAAAGTGGAAACTGGGACAATGACCAGGGAGGGTTTTAAATGTACAGCTCGAGAATGCCGGGGGATTATCAGGAAGGCGAAAGTGCAACTGGAATTGCAACTGGCTAAGGATGTGAAGGATAACAAGGTTTCTACAGGCATGTTAACAAGAAGAAGGTGATCAGAGAGGGTGTGCGGCCCCTAATGGATGAAGGAGGTAACCTAGTAACAGATGATGTGGGGAAAGCTGAAGTACTCAATGCTTTCTTTGCCTCTGTATTCACGGACAAGGTGGGCTCCCGGACTAATGCACTAAGTGATGCAAGATGGGATGAAGGTGGACAGCCCTTGGAGGGTAAAGAACAGGTTAGGAACTATTTAGAAAAGCTAAACTTACACAAATCCATGAGTCCGGACTTAATGCATCCGAGGGTACTGAAGGAGTTGGCAAATGTCATTGAGGAGCCTTTGGCCATTATCTTTGAAAAGTCGTGGAGATTGGGAGAAATCCCGGATGACTGGAAAAAGGCAAATGTAGTGCCCATCTTCAAAAAAGGGAAGAAGGACGATCCAGGGAACTATAAGCCGGTCAGTCTTACCTCGGTCCCTGGAAAAATCATGGAAGGGATCCTTAAGGAATCCATTTTGAGGCACTTGGAAGAGAGGAAAGTGATTAGGAATAGTCAGCATGGATTCACAAAGGGCAAGTCGTGCCTGACCAATCTGATTAGCTTCTATGATGAGGTAACTGGCTCTGTGGACGTGGGAAAGTCAGTGGATGTGATATATCTTGACTTTAGCAAGGCTTTTGATACGGTCTCCCACAATATTCTTGCGAGCAAGTTAAGGGATTGTGGATTGGATAAATGAATGGTAAGATGGATAGAAAGATGGCTAGAAGGCCGGGCCCAGCGGGTAGTGATCAAGGGCTCGATGTCAGGATGGTGGTCGGTTTCTAGTGGAGTGCCCCAAGGTTCGGTTCTAGGACAGGTTTTGTTCAACATCTTTATTAATGATTTGGATGAGGGGATGGATTGCATTCTCAGCAAGTTTGCGGATGACGCTAAACTAAGGGGAGAGGTAGATACACTTGAGGGCAGAGACAGGGTCCAGAGTGACAGACAAATTGGAGGACTGGGCCACAAGAAATCTGATGAGGTTCAACAAGGACAAGTGCAGAGTCCTGCACTTGGGACGGAAGAATCCCAAGCATTGTTACAGGCTGGGGACCAAACAGTTAAGTAGTTGTTCTGCAGAAAAGGACCTGGGGGTTACAGTGGATGAGATTCTGGATATGAGTCAACAGTGTGCCCTTGTAGCCAAGAAGGCTAATGGCATATTAGGTTGCATTAAGAGGAGCATTGCCAGCAGATCCAGAGATGTCATTAATCCCCTTCATTCGGCTTTGGTGAGGCCGCATCTGGAGTAATGTGTCCAGTTCTGGGCCCCCTACTACAAAAAGGATGTGGACGCACTGGAGGGGGTCCAGCGGAGGGCAACCAAAATCATTAGGGGGCTGGAGCATATGTCCTATGAGGAGAGGCTGAGGGAGTTGAGTCTGTTTAGTCTCCAGATGCGAAGATTGAAGGGGGATTTGATAGCAGCCTTCAACTTCCTGAAGGGAGGTTCCAAAGAGGATGGAGAGAGGCTGGTCTCAGTAGTGACAGATGACAGAACAAGGAGCAATGGTCTCAAGTTGTGGTGGGAGAGGTCCAGGTTGGATATTAGGAAAAACTATTTCACTAGGAGGGTAGTGAAGCACTGGAATGGGTTACCTAGGGAAGTAACGGAGTCTCCATCTCTAGAGGTGTTTAAGTGTTGGCTTGACAAAGCCCTGGCCGGGTAGATTTAGTTGGGATTGGTCCTGCCTAGAGCAGGGGGCTGGACTTGATGACCTTCTGATGTCTCTTCCAGTTCTATGATTCTATAGTCAGAAGTGAATCTGACCTTTAAAAGCAATGATGAAAGCAATTTGATTTTACATGTGGCCACCTGTCAATCAAGCAAATTATCTAAAGAACTTAAAGTGCAATGAAAAGTAAAGCGAATTCAAACTGAACGATATCACCCGCATTCCTCACATATCAATTCATTGACACTGAAACCTTCAGAATGAATTATGAGCTTTTTTTTAGCTTAAGCTTGCAGTTCTCACCACACTGTGCGGCTTTGGCAGCACAAGAATGAAGGAGTCAGGAGGCGTGTGTTTGATATAATAAACTGACTCTGAAGAGAGCAACTAGATATTCTTCACTGCCCCAGTCACCAAGTACTGTGTTTACTGTTGAATCCTATCTAGTATGTGTAAACCAAGAGACAGGGAGCAGTCTGAGGAAGAAAGATCTGAAGACAAGTTCAGTGTCCATCACAAGCACCTCAAAAATCAACATCACGTTAATGAAACCAGATCTCAAAGAACTCCTGCAAATGGAAATATGTTATTTGCATTAACCTCTGAATACTAGCAGTAGTGATTGCACTGCAATGGTAAATCCTGGTCCTAATCTCAGTCCCAAAGCCCACACTTCTCTTTGAAGTTTTGCCTTGCATTAGTATAGGACTAGGTAAGCCCCAGAACACTATTAGAGAGACTTAACGAAAGATATTGGTTTATTTTATGCCTTTGACAGCACACTGTCTCTCCAATGCAGCCTGCTGCCTTTTATTTGTGCGGACCTTTCACAGAGGTCATGGGAAATGGCAGCACGGTCCAGTGACTAGGGCACAGTACTAGGGATCACAAGGCCTGCATTCCATTTTCAGGTTTACCACAGACTTCTGGCAAGTCAGTTTACCAATCTCTGCCTATTTTTCTTCCCACACATGATTGGATGAGACAAGTGGAAGGGACAGTCTTACTATATGCACAGTTCTGCTCTTGGTTGGGCCTTTAATGTTACTCTAACAATTTTAGAATAAAAAACTACAGAAGTTTGCTAGAGGCTGAGGGATGAATATATCTGAAACTACCTAACAGTTAAACTGCCAGGTACAGTGGCTGGCGCATGGATAAACCACAGACTATTCTAGGATGCTATCTGAACATGAAGTAGTTAACATTCAGGTAGGTGCTAAGGAAAGCTGTAAGAAGAGTATCACTAGCAACAATCAGCATGTGTTCAAATTGGGAAATGAGAGTTCCTCTTCAGTGCACAAAGATGTCAAGCTGCTAAGGTACTCAGCTACTTAGCCAATTAGCATGGAGTTAGGACAGATTCTGTGGAAAGCTATTCTAGAGAGTCTCCAAGTATCACTCCAGGAATAACAATGGCTCCTTGACAGAAACATTCTTTGGTACCTGAGATTTCATCTGTGCAGCCTTTTCTGGGTCAACTGCAAGGACATGCTGATAATGGCGGACAGTGTGCAGACGGTCCTTGTTCTCAGCGCGGACGTAACGCTTCAGGGCTTGGAGGATGCGGTGGGGCTGCAGCATTTAAGAAGAGTTAAAATTTGGTGGCACAAGGAACAGGATTCTAGCCAACAATTGCACTGAAATTCAGTATCTAAAATTGTCTATAGTCTGTTTTACGGATAGGCAGAACATTCTTCTAATCTGTCAGCTAATCTTTGTCTCCAGTGTTTACTTTCTGTAAAACAGCTGTGCCTGAAGTACAAATGCAGAGTGAACTGTGTGCTGTTTTCTACATAGTAACCAGAGCACTCAGGAATTTAGATGCTCTGCTGATAGGTCTTTGGTATCAGTTATGATTGGCACAGCTTGCAAGGAGTCTGCTTTCACAGCGTGCTAACCCCTGCCCACACTACGCTCATTCCAGTCTTCCCTAGCTCCCCCTAGCCCCACTGAGTGGTCACTGTTTATGCCACATTTAAATGCTCCAACACAACTCACTCGTGGCGGGTCAGCTTGCAGGGCAGCCAAGTAGTTCTCCAAAGCAATCCGACGGCGATCATTCAACATAGCTTCCACTCGAGCCAGGTGAGTCTCCACAAGCTGCTGCTTCTCGCTGGCTGCCTCTTTCTCTAAAGATTTGACCATTGCCTGGAAGTGCTGGAAAGGAGAGAAACAGAACTTGACTAAATTGGCTAAAGCGCTGTAGCAACAGAGAAGAATGAACCAAACAAGAATGTCTACTCTTGCTGATCTCATTCCTTAGAAGGTGCTGAAGGTCCCATCCCACTCTCTCTGCCCAAGGCATTTAACATGAGGAGAGAAGGGTGCCGACAGAACTGATTTTGACTTAGTATGCTGTACAAATGATCATCTCAATATGCCTTTCAAAGGTACTTTATTACAATTTTAACTGTTTATAGAGAAGACCGGGAAGGGGGGGGGGGGGGTCATGTAGCTAGAATACCATGTTTGAAATTGGATTATTTTCAGCTCTAGTACCGATCTGATGATTTAAGAATCCACCTATTCCTCGTGGATAATACCATACCTACAGGCGAAAGAGTGGCATTATTTTATGAAAGGCACCATATCTAGGTACTTCTAGGGCATTTGCTCACCTTTAGTATTAGAGAGTAAGCTTCCTGGCAATAGTAAACAATTGTCAATGCATAAAACCATCACTCCAAGATAGACCAGAGCAGGAACACTATTAAGTTTCTGTATTTGCCATTAGAAACCAAGAAAAACTATTTCCTAAACTATGAATAAAATTGGTAGCGATAAAATACAGGCTTCAGAAGCTTTACAAAATCATGTGAAGACACCACACTAGAAAAAGAGGCCTTTGCATACAGTAAGAACATTTAATATCTGTTCTTAACTTAGTACGAGTTCTATAGCAGACTGTCAGAAGATTTTATATCCATCAGACCCAACTTGCAGGACTTAACCCCAGGTTTCCATGGAGATTTCCTTCTCACAAAGAAGGAGTTCAACAATTTACGAGGAAGCCATTTATTTTCAACCTCAAGGTTTTTCACTAGATCTGCACAAATAGAAAATCTGTCCACAGAGAAAGTCAGCTCCAGATTGGATAGGACTGTTGGTCCATTTGTAAACACAGCTAAGCAAAACAAATGCAAAACGTTTAGAGTTCCCTTTTGGCAGGGCTGCTGACACACTTGATGGTGCTGCTACTTCACTGTTAAAAGGCGGGGGGGAGAGGGGACGGGACGGGACTGGCAATACACAGCACCATTTTCTGTTTTCGGACCCAAATATGTGACTGAGTCAAGTCTCTCTACAGGGTGTTGATCCAAGTAAGGGAAGGACTGCTTTTTACTCCCTGTACTTTTGGCACTGAACACTGAGAAGCTAATTAGCTTACATAGGCAGAGGACAGATGCCAAGAACCTAATCTCTGGGAATAGAATCAACTCTCCTTTTTAGATCTCAACTCTTACCTGAATGAGAGTTTGCCTCTCCGCCTTGGGAAGATTTTTGGCTTCATATTCTGCTTCCTCCCATTCCTTTTTCACCTAAGCAGGCAAAGGGGAGCACAGTTCAGCAAGGTACCGAAAATTATTATTTCACATAGGTATTTCTGAGCTCACTTGTTTTTACATGAAGACAGGGGAGACTGATTCTAGTTCAGCACTGCTAGGCATTAAGAGGCCTAAAAAGGCATCTTTATTAGAGCACCCATAATCACGGACAAATGTTTCTAACGCCCAGTGTCTAATCTTAGCATTTAATCCTAATGGGCAGCCAGTTTGTCACTCCAGATGACTTCTGTCCCAAAACCTAGGAAGTGAACTAAAAATAAAAAAAGAAAGAATACAACCACAGCCACAAAGCTGTGTGCAAAAGCAACACAGATGGTAACTGTAAAAGCAAGTCTGGCTAGCACTGATCTGTACAGTGGTACACAGGCAGCAATCATGCAGCTCAGACAAATGAAACGACAGGAGACACTCACCCGGTCCATGCGGTTGTGGTGTCGCACTTCCAGCTGCTCCTTTGCTTTCTGGAAGCGCGCATGCTCATTGTCATCAGCTGGGGTTTCAAAGTAGACATCCACATCATCAGTGGGTACAGGAGTAGGGGGAACTGGAAAGATAAAGTGAATGTCTCAGACAATTTCTACAGTCCTAGGTTAGCCTGCTGTGATAATGGTTGTAAGGGGTGGGGAGGAAGAGGCACCTTCACACCAGCAGAGTTCTCCCTCTGTCAAACAGTATGTTGAACTACCACATACCAGGACTTCATTTTGGTATAATTAAATTGCCAGTTTGCTGCACATCATCAGGAAGTTACAACATTCCAAATTCACAGTTATGCACTGGGACCACCAGTATCTGTACAGTCTTCACATTCAGAGACAAGAGTTACCCTGTAACAGAGCTATGCTACAAATGCAGAACAGAACTTAACTTCTTGCCGCAACAGTTGGTCTCTGCTCGGATAGGCCATTTTCTATACTTGCTGCTCACTGACAAACTAGCTCTACACTGCACCAATGAACTCCCTTGATCATGACAGAGAATGCCCCACAGAAACTCTCAAGCAGCAACCCATTCCCATGGAGCAAGGGCTTTCACACTTCAAACCTACTTGCCCTATCAGATGCACCTACCAGGCTTAACAGGCAATGGAATGAGACAGGACAGCAGGAGGAGGTTTGGCAAGATGACTTCAACTTGTTCAAGGCAAGGAAGTCTTCCATCATCTTAAGGCATTCAAATTTGGCAAGAGATGTTACATGAAGGATCCCAAAGAAGTCACATACCACAAAGCCCTTTCCAAATGGACCACGGCAAACATGGCAGCTACTGCATATTCAGTCGTATAGAACCTTGGATATTGGAGCCTATATAGGTGAAATGGGCACCTGGAGAGGGCTAATGACTAGAACACCGGTTAGCCCTTATTTAAAGTGGACTGATATGCCCCATGTCATCCTGCAATCTATAACGTGAACATTGGAGAGGAGATTTAGTCCCAGTGTGCACATGAATCTCTCTCTTCTCAAGCCAATGGAGAAAGTTATTAGGTGAAACATTAGTAAGACTGTAAAACGGGGATTATGGCTGTGTATAAGTGGCACACGTGTTGTATCCTGGGATTGCTCATAGCATCTATGAGCCAGGTTTGGAAATGGAGACTTCAGTTTCCATCTTCAAATCCCTCTGGGACAGGACAAACTTCTGTACAAAAAGCTTCTGACAGCCACCGCTTTTATTTCATGACTTCAGTCAAATCAGCCCAATCCAATGTACTTGCATGAAGCTCATTTAATAATCAGGATTCTGGCTGTACAGACAGACTGCCAAGGCCCAGATAACAGAAAGCTTTTCAAAAGGCTTTCATAGCAGCTGAAGTGGAAGGGCTAGAGTTGAACAATAAGATTAATAATTAGGTTAAAATGTTTTCAGTAGTTTTATCATCTGCCATAGAAGCCAGTAGAAAGTGATGCCAACAATCTCAAGCTATCAAATGCAGGGATTGAATCATGTTTCATATTTCTAATGGAGCAGAAGGTGGGAACCAGAATGCTGCATGACTTTATGCAGGACTTTCCAAAATGTACTAATAAGAAAAACTTCCAACCAGAAGAATTTTTAGACTAACAGTCTACATTTCCAGAGTGATTGGTTGAACAGACACATGATGCTCTGACTGGCAAGAGATTGCTACCAGCTGGGTAAATGAACAAGTGGAGTAGTTTCATAAGAACAGAGATTAAAGAAGTTTCCCAGTCCCTGCTACAAATCTAGAAGAGAATAATTAAGCCTGTTTTCATTAAGTTAGCAGGCCAAATGTGGGATTAGGTTGGAGAGAGACAGACTGTGTATGTTGAGAAAACCAGCTTTCCCTAGATGTAGGAAGGAACTTAAACCTAAACATCTACAGAAGCACAGAGACAAGAGGAGACTGCTGCAAAAGGACAGACAGAAGTGCTGCAGACATAAGAACCAACAGGATGGGCTACACATGTATCCTCACTTGGGCGAGGCAAGGAGGAGAAACACCAAATGCCAGACAGGACAGTGGCTTGCTGCAAAAGGGGCCAGTGGCAAGCAGGACTTACTCATCTTTTTACACACAGCCATACAATATTCCTCTGACTCAAAATTGTTCCTGTTGCCTCCGCAGCCTCCATATATAAAGCGAATGCATTTTCTCTTGTATAGGTCGAAGTACCAACGAGGCATCACAGCCCGGCAGGGACCTGTCATCGCCTCCTGGGAGCAGACAGCTGTGTGGAGACGGGTTAGAACATAAGCTAGTGAGGAGTACAGGCTTTGCTAATCGATTTTAAAAAGTCACTGGTGGCTCTAGGTAAGAAATTCTACTGCAGCACCGCTCCTTGCTTCACTCTACAATACATTTAAGGGCACTTCTGAAAGTGCCCCTTGGCGTCATACTGAGGCAACCAGAGCAGTCCAGGAATGTGTTGCTACTGCTGCATTAGAGTACGAGCAATGTGCAGCCTGGGATTCTGGTGTTGGCCCAGCATGGAACCCATCATCTGCAAGAACTGTTCTCTTTAAACCCAGGAAGTGGGACAGAACACTGAACTGGGGTACAAATACATTTCAGAGATAAAGGGGCCATACCCCATATGCTCATAGACAGGGCTTCCACTGTTTAAAATGCTTAAGATACAATGTGAAAAAAGACTTTCAGTTCTGCAGGAGGTATCTGACAAGGAAGACATTCCACTGCAGTTTCTTTGGGTGGAAGCTTGAATTCAGAACTGTATAGGTACAGAAGCAAGTGGAAAATGCAGGATATACATATGGAACATGTCACTGAGTAGATCAGCAGCTGGGTTTTTGAGTTTTAAAAAGCCTGGGCACTAAGCAGGAGAATTCAAGACAACTTTTACAGCTACAGCATTTTACACATAGACAGACATCTCTGCAGTAAGCTGCCAGCATAAGTGGCTCTGTTTAGATGCAGCATCTGTTTAGGTTAGTAACAGTTTAACCATTCTGAAGAGGTCTGGACTATGGTTACAGCAGGCATCCTCCTTTCTTTCAAACACTGTAGAGGGAAATTTGATATCCCCAGAACAGACACCTTTCAGAAGCTAGCAAACTACACAAGTCAACCTGTTTTAAGTCTATTTTAACTACAATAACTCCACATACACAATCAATCTACTGTTTCAGAGAAATTATCTGCAACAAACTGGCATGTCACCAGCAAGAAGAGTTTTACCTACAAAACAAATGGATGGCAGTTATTCAGTCATCTGTAGTTAACGAATTCCACTCTCTCTTCCCTCGGCATATAGACACTCAAAAATAAAAGACATTTTACAGCCTGGAGTCACAACACAGTTGGCAGATGCTCCCCTGCAATAGCACCTGCTCCCTGACAAGCACTACAGCAAATATTTAAAAGAGGTGAAGTTGGTTGCACTGGGTTCAGTTTCTTCAAGGAAGAGTAGGATTTCAGGGGAGGCTGAGTTGTTTAAAATAGAACAGAAAAGGAGGCATCTATTGGAAACATTCTCTTGTTTAAGGGGCCAGATTCTGAGCTGGTGTAAATTAGTGTACCTCCATTACGCTCAAAGTGTACAGCACTTGAGACTCTGGTTCAACAGTTTTAAGTTTTCAGGAATCCATATCACAGGAAAGACAGACCAAAGCTGGTCACTCAAACCTAGGGAGACATTTCCGTCAGCCAAATGCCCCAAGTAGGTATAGAGATCTCCCCTAGAATTAGGCTCTGCAAATACTGTTTCCTGAACACACTGCCCTTTGGTGGAGATACTTGTTCTGTGCACCAGCTTCTGCCAATAAGACTGCCATTAACTAACAACATGTAGGCCATGTTCTAGAGCCATGGTGTCCAACCAGTTCTGAAGTAGTAGCTGCTACAGTGGCTATAGTGAACTAGCCACACTCAACCAGCCAAATAGCCACGTGTGGGTAGTGGCTAGCATGTTGGACACCACAGCTCTAGAGTGTTATTGTCATGTTCAATATCTGAAACATAAGCATCAGCTTTTCTTTGATGACCGATATGGCAATTAAAGCCTCCACAGTGCAATCTGCTGGATGGATTGAAAGCATCACCACCAATGCAGGAATTACAAGATCAACTGGACAGCCAGCCTAAGGGAGCTAGGAAGGCTGTAGAGTTGGACTTACCTTTCACATCACTAATTATTTCCTTTTCAGAAAGAGACCTGTCATTGCTGGACTCAGTAGGGGTCTCTTCATTGTAATCATCTACTTTATAGTTATCGTAATAGTAATCACGATCTTCCACCACTTCCTCTTCCTCATCCTCTTCCTCCTCATCTTCTTCCACAGCTGTTCCTGTGAAGTCTTCTACATCTGGCTCAGTTGGGAACTCACTAGAGGGGTACAAATTAATGCTAATCACTTTGAAGCCAACCTTTGATGTTCAAGCACAATGATTCTCTTTTCATCTATTTTATAAGCATCAGAGCTGGGAGTACCAATGTAGTGCCTGCTGATCATGTAAACAGCAGCAGCTACAGGAGTTCTCATTATAGCTACATGTAGCAGAGCCATACTTTCTTTAAGCCTCTAGCTCAAAGACTTTTTAAAAAACTCTCCTCCTCTCTCCAATCAGCTGTATTTCACTGAAGACTACAGCATTTGGAGTCACATATTTGGCAGAACAGCCAGCCAGTTTAAGTGACCTTGGATGGAGGTGCTTCCTCCTCCCGCTCCAATTTCAGAGGATTGTTGCGAGTCATTTTTCCTCCTGTGCACTGCAAGACTTCTCCACTTCCATGATACTCCTCTTCCTCTGAATCCAAAAGCAGAACAAGTTTGCTTTCCCATCCCCAACCATGGAAGGAATCACTACAGGTAACAATGAGCCAGTGGCCTCACTATTAGTTGTATTACTGTACCTTTTATAAAGGTCAATGAGCCAGTGGCCTATTAGTTGTATTACTCTACCTTTTATAAAGGTCATAATCTTCATCTTCATCCTCCTCTTCATCGTCGTCCTCTTTGGAAAGAGCTTCATCCACTATTTTTGTCTGAGGACAGCATACGTACTCAGTGCCATGGAACTGGTCCACCCCACAGGGAAGCAGCATTCCATAATTGTGCAGGATCATCCCTTCTGACAAACAAGCCTGAGAGGGAAGCCAGAAGATATGTTAACAAATCTCATCTTAAAGCAACATGTTTATTGCCCTGTCCTCATGCTTGAGGGTCTGAAATAACCCCGAACCCCAACACCAGCGGTAATTCCGTGATGAAAAGTATACTTCAGGCAGTCCACAGGCATTTTCATCTTCTCATCTAACCTGCGCAATAGCACAGAAAAATAGATAAGAAATTTCATGGCACAGACTGCACCATAATATTATTTCTTCAGTTGATAAACGAAAGCACTTTTAATATCTGGGCCTACAAATATACCCTAAATGTGAGCTCAACTGTGAGAAAAGCAAATACAAACATGTATGAAGTGTTGTCATTCCATAAACGTTGATAGGGAAATACAAAAAGGGAGACAAAGACCTTACTAATATAATTAAGATCATGCCTAGTAAACAGGAGAAGCACGGGATTAGAAATCAAACCATAAATCAGTACATGGGAAGTCAGGCGCAATTGCTAGACAACACAAAAAAGGGATAGGTTAATCTGCCTGTCACTTCTTTTGAGGTCCTCAGAGACTTGCTGTGGCGGGAAACTGACTATTGTGGCACTGCTGATTTAGAGAAAAGGAAGGAGCAAACTTCATGACCATGGCTGCCACCTCCACTATCTCCTGAGATCCAACATGACACCTTCATTGTACCTTGTTCATCCTGATTCTTAGAGAGATCCCAACTAGAACAAGCTAAAGAGAGAAACAACCACACCTCCACAAGCTAAATCCCAAGAACCATCTGCAAAGTCAGACACTGTCCGTCCATGGCTCAATATTGTATGTCCTTTTCTTTCCCCATTTAATTTCATCTCTTTCCCACGTCTTTCCTGTCTAATAAGAGCCTGGTTTAGCTGGCCAATACTATAGATTACTATCTGACCAGATAGGCAACTAAAAGGAGTTCCCTAAGCAGCCTGAGGCTGGTACAAGTTGGCCATGTCTCAGAGTGGCTAATAAGATCAACCCATGCCTGTTTATTTCCATCAATAAGGTTGAGGGTAAAAGTGAACACTAAAAGAGAAGAAGCATTTTGCCTAATGTTCTCTCCCTTCATCTGTCTCTCATCTTGTACAGGTTGGACCTTTTTCATCCAGCACCCTCAGGACCTGACTGGTCCCAGGAGGAAGGAATTTGCCAGACATTGGGAGGTCCCTCAATACCAGCCCCTCAGCCCACTGCCCCTCCGCACTGCTGGCTCCTTCAGCTCTGCTGCTGGCTGTACAGCTTCAGCTCCAGAGCCGGAATGACACGTTCAACTGGGTTGCACAGCCCCAACCTCGGCCATACTGATTTTGCTGGGCTACCGTGGCTGGTTTCTCCTCCTGGGCTGCTGGGCCACAGCTCTGGCCCTGATGCCAGGCGGCAGGAAACCCCAATCACGTTGCTGCTGCCACCACCACTTGGGCTGCTGTAGTCCTGCCGCCTACTCAGGTTGATGTGGCCGGGTCAGGCTTTCCCCCTCGGGCTGCTGCAGTCCCAGCCCCACTGCTGGGCAGCCAACAGTCCCAATCGTGCTCCGCCCAGGCTACTGCGGCCCCACAGCTAGCAGACTCACAGGGTTGCACCAGGCTCCCAGCTGCTAGCCCTCCTCACCTGGGTCTCTTATATCCAGGAACATCCATGGTAATGCCGGACCACGGATGTTGCTGGACAAGAGAATCTTGGATTTGAGAGATACAACCTGTAGGAAGAAAGGCCAAACAGGAACAGTAACAGACCATTTCAACTAACAATGTCTCTTCTCCCAAAGAGAGACAGTTAACAGAAGGGAGTTTCCTCCTAAAGACTCCCCAGCTAAAGGAAAATGAAAGTCTTATGTCATACCTCACTTCTCAAAAACCTTAACTATTTGTTCTTTATTTTAACAATAGGTTATACAAATGTTATAGCACACATGCCATGGGACTAAGCAAGCTGAGTTCTCCATACCAAAACCTCTGAACCTTGTTTTAAATAGCTGAATCCTGGACAGAAACAAGACCATTTTAACACCTTTGTCTCTGAGCCCATATTTCCATCAAAATGAACATCTGTATCTACTCACAGAGGGTGCTCTGTTCTTATAGATAATTACACTGAGGGTAAGTGACATCACAAAAACCAAATCACAGCAACGAATCTCAGAATCCAGGTCAACTGACTGAGGCTTGTGCTGTGGGCTAGAAACAGTGGAGTGGATGCCTTTTTGCACTCAGGCTGGAGCTCAGGAGCAGATAAGCCCCATGGTATAAGCCCATGTCAATGGACGTGGGCCTGCTCTGTGTATGGGGGCAGGGTGGTTTGTTGGATTTTGTGATGTAGACAGACCCTTAGGCATTGTCTATATTTAGACAAAGATTTATATTCTTGAGATTTATCTTCTGAGGTTCAGTTTAGTAAGGACAGGGCCTAGTAAGGACAGGAATGTTAAAAGTGGGTAATTGGGTAACCGTGTAACTGCTGACAAACTAAGCAGTTACGATGAGACACATCTGCAGCACGAGGCTGGAAGCCTATATTTAACTGTTAGCGGTTAATTGATATGCCTGGGCTTAATGGGTTTATCCTCTGGCAACCCTAGTAAGGGCTCGCTAGATCAAACAATAAGGTCACCCCCATCTATCTCTGTACTCCACAGTGTAGTGAGAAGTGAGGGAAGTTGACAGGAGAGTTTCTCCTGTCACCCTCACACAGTGGGGCTGCTGCAGAACTTCAACTGAAGGTACGCTGACTCCAGCTATGCAATTCTTGTAGCTGGAATTGCAGTTCTCAAATCATATTTCTCCACCAGTGAAGACCTGGCCTTAAGGGGAAAAGAACAGAAATAGGTTGTTGTCAGGGAGGTGGCACTTCAGAGCAAGAATTGGGTCCCCTCTTTTTTCCTGATTATCTCATTAGCTCTCTCTTTAGAAAACAGTAAAAGCATAAAAGTGTACTTGGTGGAACTTATTTTAACATATTGTGGCTGGAAACTGGACTATTAATTATAAAGCCAAATACAAACAGAATTTAGGCACTTGAGTTGCACATTTATTTGAAAATGAGTATGTATATGGTTTTACAGACTGACCAAGGAGTGAAATAAAGAAAGCATTATCATGGACATTGGAGCTCTTTTGTACTTCCCTTTGCTTTCTGAAGTATGGCTAGGAGAATGAATCTAGCTTATCTGGGTGAACCTGTCAAGGGCATGTTGAAGTCAAAGGATTTAACTCACTGGGAACCACCACTTAGTAGGCAAATGGTGGTTAAATACAAAAGATTCCTTAAAATAGTTTTGCTCCCTGAAAGCTTTGGAAAAAATGGAAATAAACTTTATTGCTCCAAAGCTGACACAATTCAGCCATACCTTCACTAAGACCAAGACCAGGACCAAATTACAGTCTCATGAGTAAATGCTCTGTATTGTAGATCTAGTTGGGAAAGTCAGTGGATGTGATATACCTTGACTTTAGCAAAGCTTTTGATACTGTCTTCCACAACAGTCTTGCCAGCAAGTTAAGGGAATATGGATTGGATAAATGGTCTGTAAGATGGATAGAAAGCTGGCTAAACTGTCAGGCCCAACGGGTAGTAATCAACGGCTCAATGTCAGGTTGGCGGTGGGTTTATAGCGGAGCACCCAAAAGATCTGTTCTAGGACCGGTTTTGTTCAGCATCTTGATACAGGAAATAAGGAATCACCCGCTACAATGGAGGAGGAGAAGCCTTGTACCCCCAAGGCTGGGAGGTCTGCTGCCCCCACTGCGAATAGGAAACCTAGGGTAGTGGTAGTCGGAGACTCTCTTCTGAGGGGAAGGGAGGCGCCCATCTGTCACCCTGACATTTCATCTCGGGAGGTATGCTGTCTGCCGGGGGCCCATATCCGAGATGTTACGGAAGCATTGTCGAGAATTATCCGGCCCTCTAAATACTACCCCATCCTACTCATCCATGTGGGCACAAATGATACTGAGGTGTGTGACACAGAGCGGATCAAGAGTGACTACAGGGCTCTGGGAGTACGGGTGAAGGAGTTTGGAGCGCAGGTGGCATTCTCTTCTATCCTTCCTGTTGAAGGTAGGTGCCCGGGCAGAGACAGGTGCATCCTGGAGGTGAATGCCTGGCTGCGAGGATGGTGTTGGCTTCCTCAACCACAGGATGCTATTCCAGGAAGGACTGCTGGGCAGAGATGGCGTTCACCTTTCGAGGAGGGGGAAGACCCTGTTTGGACACAGACTGGCTAACCTAGTGAGGAGGGCTTTAAACTAGGTTCGACAGGGACAGGTAAGCAAAGCCCACAAGTAAATGGAGAACATGGAGACCTGGGAGATGGGTCAGAAATGGGAGGGAGCGTGAGCTCTAATGGCAGAGAGAGAGGAGGGTCAGGGCAAAACTGGGAGGCAAGGTCAAATCAGTATCTTAGATGCCTATATACAAATGCGAGAAGTATGGCTAATAAGCAGGAAGAACTGGAAGTGCTAATAAATAAGTACAATTATGACATTGTTGGCATCACAGAAACTTGGGATAATACACACGGAATATTTGTATGGAAGGGTACAGCTTGCTCAGGAAGGATAGACAAGGAAAAAAAGGAGGTGTCATCACCTTATATATTAAAATTAACACACTTGGAGTGAGGTGGAGATGGACATAGGAGACGAAGTATTGAGAGTCTCTGGGTTAGGCTAAAAGGGGTTAAAAACAACGGTGATGTCATGCTAGAAGTCTACTATAGGCCACCTACCAAGGTGGAAGAAGTGGATAAGGCATTTTTTAAACAACTAACAATATCATCCAAAGCCCAAGATTTGGTGGTGATGGGGGACTTCAACTATCCAGATATATGTTGGGAAAATAACAGGGGGAAAACAGACTATCCAATAAGTTCTTGGACTGCATTGGAGACAACTTTTTATTTCAGACGGTTGAAAAAGCTAACAAGGAGGAAGCTATTCTAGATTTGATCCTAACAAATAGGGAGGAACTAGTTGAGAATTTGAAAGTTGAAGGCTGCTTTGGTGAAAGTGATAATGAAATCATAGACTTCACAATTCTAAGGAAGGGTAGAAGGGAGAACAGCAAAATAGAGACAATGGATTTTGGGAAGGCGGATTTTGGTAAGCTCAGAGAGCTGATAGGTAAGGTCCCATGGGAATCAAGTCTGAGGGGAAAAACAACTGAGGAGAGTTGGCAGTTTTTCAAAGGGACATTATTAAAAGCCCAAAAGCAAGGTATTCCGCTGCGTCGGAAAGATAGAAAATATGGCAAAAGACCCCCTTGGCTTAACCACAAGATCTTGCATGATCTAAAAATAAAAAAGGAGTCATATAAAAAATGGAAAAGTAGGACAAATTACAAAGGATGAATATAGGTAAACAGCACAGGAATGCAGGGGCAAGATTAGAAAGGCAAAGGCACAAAATGAGCTCAAACTAGCTACGGGAATAAAGGGAAACAAGAAGACTTTTTATAAATACATTAGAAGCAAGAGGAAGACCAAGGACAGGGTAGCCCCACTGGTCAGTGAGGAGGGAGAAACAGTACCAGGAAACTTGGAAATGGCAGAGATGCTTAATGACTTCTTTGTTTCAGTCTTCACCGAAGGAATGCCTAACATAGTGAATGCTAGTGAGAAGGGGGTAGGTTTAGAAGATAAAATTTTAAAAAAAGAACAAGTTCAAAATCACTTACAAAAGTTAGGTTCCTCCAAGTCACCAGGGCCTGATGAAATGCATCCTAGAATACTCAAGGAGCTGATAGCTAGAGGCTCAGATACCTCCTCTATCATCTTTGGAAAATCATGGCAGACAGGAGAGATTCCAGAAGACTGGAAAAGGGAAAATATAGTGCCCGTCTATAAAAAGGGAAATAAGAACAACCCAGGAAACTACAGACCAGTTAGTTTAACTTCTGTGCCAGGAAAAATAATGGAGCAAGTAATTAAGGAAATCATCTGTAAATACTTGGAAGGTGGCAGGGTGATAGGGAACAGCCAGCATGGATTTGTAAAGAATAAATCATGTCAAACCAATCTGACAGCTTTCTTTGATAGGGTAATGAGTCTTGTGGATAAGGGAGAAGTGGTGGATGTGGTATACCTAGACTTTAGTAAGGTGTTTGATATAGTCTCGCATGATATTCTTATCAATAAACTAGGCAAATACAACTTAAATGGGGCTACTATAAGGTGGGTGCATAACTGGCTGGATAACCGTACTCAGAGTATTTATTAATGGTTCACAATCCTGCTGGAAAGGTATAACAAATGGGGTTCCTCAGGGGTCTGTTTTGGGACCGGCTCTGTTCAATATCTTCATCAACAATTTAGATATTGGCATAGCAACAAGAATGTTTAATGGTCTAGAGAACATGACGTATGAAGGAAGGCTGAAAGAACTGGATTTGTTTAGTTTAGAAAAGAGAAGACTGAAGGGGGACATGATACCCGTTTTCAGGTATCTAAAAGGGTGTCATAAGGAGGAGGGAGAAAACTTGTTCATCTTGGCCTCTGAGGATAGAACAAGAAGCAATGGGCTTCAACTGCAGCAAGGGAGGTTTAGGTTGGATATTAGGAAAAAGTTCCTAACTGTCAGGATAGTCAAACACTGGAATAAATTGCCCAGGGAGATTCCCCATCTCTGGAGATATTTAGAGTAGGTTAGATAAATGTCTATCAGAGATGGTCTAGACAGTATTTGGTCCTGCCACGAGGGCAGGGGACTGGACTCGATGACCTCTCGAGGTCCCTTTCAGTCCTAGTATTCTATGGTTCTTTATTAATGATCTGGATGAGGGGATGGATTGAACCCTCAGCAAGTTTGCAGTGACACTAAGCTAGGGGGAGAGGTAGATATGCTGGAGGGCAGAGATAGGGTCCAGAGTGACCTGGACATATTAGAGGATCGGGCCAAAAGAAATCTGATGAGGTTCAAAGAGGACAAGTGCAGAGTCCTGCACATGGGACGGAAGAATCCCAAGTATTGTTACAGGCTGAGGACCGAATGGCTAAGTAGCAGTTCTGCAGAAAAGGACCTGGGGATTGCAGTGGAAGAGAAGCTGGGTATGAGTCAACAGTGTGCCCCTAGAGCCAAGAGGGCTAATGGCATGGTAGGGTGCATTAGGAGAAGCATTGCCAACAGATCCAGATAAGTGATTATTCCCCTTTATTCAGCTCTGGTGAGGCCAATCTGGAGTATTGTGTCCAGTTCTGAGCCCCTACTATAAAAGGATGTGGATACATTGGAGGGGGCCAGCGGAGGGTGACCAAAATGATAAAGGGGGCTGGTGCGCATGACCTGTGGGGAGCTGCTGAGGAATTTGATAGCAGCCTTCAATTTCCTGAATGGAGGTTCCAAAAAAGATGGAGAAAGGCTATTCACAGTAGTGACGGATGGCAGAACAAGGAGCAATGGTCTCAAGTTACAGTGGGAGAAGTCTAGGTTGCATATTAGGAAAAACTATTTCCGCAGGAGGGTGGTGAAGCACTGGAATGGGTTACCTAGGGAAGTAGTGGAGTCTCCATCCCTAGAGGTGTTTAAGACTCGGCTTGACAAAGCCCTGGCTGGATTGATTTTGTTGGGATTGGTCCTGCCTTGGGCAGAGAGCTGGACTTGATGACCTCCTGAGGTCTCTTCCAGCTCTATGATTCTATATTGCCATCTATTCATCATCAGCTGAGCGTGCACAGAATTTACAACACTCTTGCCAAATCAAATTAGCCGAACAGAAAGATGGCACGCCATTCATTCTGGGAGAGTGGAAGATGCCTGTAAAGTGGAGACATGTACAGAAACTAGCATTTCCACATTACTTGGAAATGGGCACTAAATTCTAAGCTCCATTTTGTGCAATGTGATCTTCCATCTAAGGAAGTTGGAGTACTACAACTATGAAATAATGTCACCACCACCACTCTGGTCTGTGGGAGGAAGGATAGTCCAGTGTTTGACTGTTAGGCTGGGAAACTAGAGTTAATTTCTCAGGTCTACCAAAGACCAGGAGTGTGAACGAGAGCAAGTGACTCAGGATCAAAACCTTCAAGTGACAACACACGGGAGCGTATGGCTCACTGAAAGCCAAGGAGAGTCCAGAAGTTTAACCAGTGTGCCTAGGTTCCAGATCTGTAAAGTGGGGATAACAACACTTTCATATCTCCCAGAAATGCTGTGATAACAGTTCAAATGGTTAGATGCAACAATAAAGGAGACCCCTATTAAGAACATCTTTATCTGGGTACTGTTACCATCACATGAACCTCATTACCTCTTTGGCCACAGTGCGCCAGTGTTGATGGCTTTCACATACATCCATTCGTTCCTTGTGGAAGAATCTGCATTTCTCTGGAACCAGTAGGACGTCACTTACAAACTCACCCACTGGAAAACAAGAAGTTTCTATCAACAGTAATTCAGATACATATTTGACCTTCAAACTCAAGAGTTGACTAGCATTATAATCTTCAAGAATGCACTTAACTGACCCCATTAAGAATCTGTATGCTGTTACAACAATCTTAGTGATCCAGTTCAGACTAATAGGCACCTTAGGAGACCTGCTCTAATAAAAAGCCTCTAGTTTTATTCTTGGAATTCAGAACAGAAGATAGGAGAAACTGAACAGTGAAATATGCTAGCCAAAACCCATAGGTTAAGATGAACGTACATTTAAAAAACATGTTTGCTCTGCTCTGCAGATTCCATGTCATTGACAAGTTTCTTAGATACCTGGGAAGAAAACTACAAACATGATGATGTTTGAACATTTTATGATCAACCAATTCCTAACCTGGCTCTCATCACATGAAAGAAGCTATTCCTGGTTGCCAAAAGCTTCAGAAGCCTGGTTATTTGCTGCCATGAACATTTTCCATGACTATTGGGGGTTGCCTAGACATTTTCTGCTTATGCCAGAAGAGGTGAGAGCTAACTCACTCCATTGTGTCAGCTTTATCAAGGCAGTTTCACAGTTTAGATGAAAATAAATGTTCAAATGCAAGGTACACCCAGAAACTATATTCAGGGCAACTCAGTCACAGCTAAGACAACGTTTCCTATTTAAGCAAAAGTGCTTAAAAATAGGAAAAAAGCCCAGAAGCCCACAAAACCAGGTAAAGCTTGGGCCACACTGAGTATGTTGTGTTCTGATGTACATCTAACCCAGGGGTAGGCAAAAACCTCTCAGCAGACTGGATGCGGCTTGCCTAGGGCTTTGATCCGGCCTGCAAGGCAGTTCCAGGTCCTGCCCCCTAGCATGTTACCTGGGAGCCAGGGACTCGCAAGTCTTTTTAACAGCTTCTATTTAAAGGTCTTGCGTCTTTCCTGTGCCTTGCCTAACAGCCCCAGGGAAGGTGTGAGCCCTTTTAATAGAAACAGTTGAATGGGCTCATGCGTCTCTGGCTCCCTAGCAAGGAACGAGGGGCACCAAGGCTACGAGCCCTTTTAATTGCTTCTATTTAGATGGGTAGTGCCTTTCCCCGTGTCTGTTTGGCATCGTGTTGCCTGGCAGCCATGGGGAACGAGAGCCCTTTAATCAGCTTCAGTGCTGCTAGTGCCTTGCTAGAAAGCCAGAGACACGTGAGCCCTTTCAATAGAAGCAATTGAAAGGGCTCACAGCTCTCAGTTCCACTGGCCCATTGCTTGGGAGCTGCCCAGGAGGCATGAGCCCTTTTAACTGCTTCTGTTCAAAGGGCTTTGTGCCTGCCAGTCAGCTGCCAGGCTACAGGTTAACAGTGGGGCCAGGGACTGTGTCACGTGAATTCTAAGCCTCCATCCCAGACAACTCTGGAAGGAGGCTAGCCCCCAGCACCCTCCCATCTGCTCCAAGTCTCTTCCATTGGCCAGAAATTGGGGGTGGGGAGGGAATAACCCAGAGCAAGCAAAGCTCCCAGTAGTGTAGCTCTCAACCTGCCCCTTCCATCCGAGACCCCACCCCTTCCAGGTCAGCCAGAGAGCCACTTCCAAAATTTGTGAAGTGCCCCCCCCTTCAAAAATTATTGCCCACCCCGATGTAACCACAAACTCAATTTATTTTTTGGTGTTGGTCAAAACCTTAGTTACAGACTTTCAACATGGAACAGTTTGCTGTTTGGGGTTTTTTTTTGGGAGGGGGGGAGGTAATTTCTGCATTAGCGAATATTAAAGCACGTTAAACCTAAATCACTATACTCTGAGTTGGTAATCATCCAATGCTAGACTTGATCCAGTGTAACAACTACTTTCATAAAGTTTGTTGAGGCGAATTTTCTGCCTAATGACCTAGAATCAAATGGAGATATTCTAGTCAGTCTAATGAACCTTCCAGTAATTTTACCCAAAGGCATGCCCAAATCTCCTAGTCTACTTAGAAAAATCTCAACACCCAGGTGTTTGGGATCAGCAAATACATGTGAAATGAAATAAACACCCAGATTCAAGACTTGCAATTTAACAAAAATGGCTGCATTAGCTCACGTCTGACATTTACATGGTGGTCCAAAAGCCCAAAAGGGTATGCTCTGACTACCTTAAAAACTAAGCACAAATACGTTAATTTTGAGTGTGAAAATCTTTCACTTGATTCACAAAATAAATATATTTGGCCAAGTAACCTTGAATTTGTCCTTTGCTACAAATTTGCGCACACACAAGCATAAAGGTTTTTAGTTTATTCTGCGATCTCACACTAGAGATTTAAAATCCCATCAGTTAATTGGTTAAACATTATGTTTAACTAGTTAACTGCTTAAACAGGGGTGGGGATTGCTCCAGCCCCGCCACTGATTAATGGTATCCCCTCTCTCATAGCTATTCATCATCTGCACAAACTCTCATATGCCTGGGGGTTCTCACAGCTCCACCTTAACTATGGCCAGCCTCATCTCATCCCTGCTCTACTTCCCCAATGCCGCCTGCACACCACAGAACAGCTTTTCACAGCAATCAGGAGGGGGCTGCCAGCAGGTACGAGGTGCTGAAGGGGGGCTGATGGCGGATGCTAGGCACCCGCGCATTTTTTAATAGGTGCTCCAAAACAGGAGGAGTTCGGCACTCCCAGAAAAACATCTCTCCTGCACATAGATGTGTGCAAGTCAAAACACAGTTTAAGAAGTAGGGTATCTGAAAACAGGTGCAAAGGAAGAAAGGCTATATCCATTCTTTGGATTCTCAACAAGGGAGTTGTTTGTCTGTCTCCTGACACCACTTCTAAATGTAGAAGTCCCCTCTTCTACTGAAAGATCAACATTATTTAAGAACAGATCCACAGTCTGTTGGGAAATATTTGCCGAGATGCTTATAAAAGAAACCTTTCCCCTTTCAGGGTACATCCCAATTAGGGTAAGAGTCCTGCAGCAAGGCCATGGATGGCATGGGTCAGCTGCTCAAGCTCATGGGCCTCAGGCTACAGGATTAAAATTTGTTGGGCTATCAGGGCTCAGGTTCTGGGATCCTCCTGCCAACAGGGTTCCAGAGAACAGGCTCCAGCCTGAGCTTGTGCTATCTATGTAGCAATTCCACAGCAAGCATGAGCCAGCTACAGGTGTTTAACTGCCGTATAGATGTACCCGAAGAGACCAGAGCCACCAGATCAGGCATTTCCCGGCTTCACCAGAATGGTCAGCAGTTTGTCTTTCCTTACTTCACCAAACTCACTGCTGCTCCCAGGGAAGGTGCTAAGGAGGAGTGCCATCACAATTACTTTAAAAAACTAGAAACCTCATCTACAGTGCACAAAAGGATCTCACTATCAGATGACATTCAACCTATCTGAAGATGGGACAGTGGATTAGTGCAACATGGAAGAGATACGCAGCAAACAGAACAGTGGTCCCCAACGCAGTGTCTGCGGGCGCCCGCCGGGGCATTTATTTGTGCCTGCCAAATGATCTGGGCTGGCCCCGCCCCTGGTGCACAACGAATGTGCGGTGCCAGGCACGTGGCCCATGAGCAGCCCCGCCCCGGGGCACGTGGCACATGCACAGTGCTGGTCTCAGGCGCACGGCTCATATGGGGCTGGCCTCTGCCCTGGGCATGCAGCACATGCACGTCCCTGGACGCCCGGCGCGTGAGCCGCCCTGCCCCTGGGTGTCCGGCAGCCCCAAAAGGTTGGGGACCACTGCTCTACATGTTGGACCCACACCAGAGGAGACCAATGGTCCTTCTAGCACAGTATCTTATCTTTTGACTGGAGCTACGTCGGACTCTTCAGTGGGAATGAACTAAACCAGGGCAATTTTGAGTGATTTGTCATCCAATCCCAGCTTCTGGCACTTGGGAGATTTGAGGACACCCAGAGCATGACTGTCTTGGTTAAATACCTGTCCTCCAAAGCATGGCGGTATTTATATGCTCTATTTTAAAGTAAGATATTTACTTGTGTGTCAGTACTGTTCCGAAATGGTCCTAAATATCTGCAGAATCCAGAGTGTGCAAGATGCTAGCTGGAGTATTTGAGGAGGAGGGGGGAGACTATTATACGGATTTAAGAGATCGGATATGGGGCACTTTCCAATAGCACAGGCATCTTAAAAACCTCAGCCCTTAGTTCAGGGGTGACAACATGGCTCTCTAAGGAATCAGAGCCCCCTCTTGTCTGTCCTCCCGCATGGGGAGCCTATGCTGGTACTACATCCTTACGGCCCCCTGCAAGGCTGGAGCATCAGCGCCGGCTTCCTTGGGCGGGGGGAGGGGAGAAGAAAACCCCCAGGCTCCCTGCCGGACTCAGTGTGCAAGGAACCAGCAGAGCAAAAAGTGCCCCTCTGCACTGCTCTTTTCCTTCCCTCCACATGTGGAAACAAGCAGCTAAAAAGGCTCCATATGCACTGCCCTTTTTCGTCCCTCTGGGAAGCACTTCCCTGGAGGCTTCCCCTGCACATCCTGCCCGGAAACTTCTAGAGTATGAAAGCCCTGACACTCACGGTATGAAAACAAGTGCCCTCTACCTCCTCACTCATTCTGCCAGACAGACCCTGCCCAAAATCCTTGCTACCCCCAGCTCCCTGGCCAGAATCCCTCTTGCCCCAAGCCCCCTAGCCAAAATCCTCTCTACCCCCAGCCCAAACACCCCCGTGCCCTTCCCAGAATCTCCCCCTGCCTGCCTGGCCAGAATCCCTCCCACCGCCAGCCAGAATTCTTCCCTCCCTCAGCTGTGAGCTTCCTGCCCCCTTGCTAGGCAGCCTGCCCCCGGGCAGACCTCACAGTCCTACACCCCACCTCCTCTCACCCGGATCCCACACCCATCCCTATCCCGTTCCCTGGCAGCCATGTCCCACATACTTAACCCCTCATTTTTGGCCCTACCCTAGAGCCTTGGGGGTGGGAGAGGGGGAACGACACACAAAATCCACTAACCCTGCAGCTGCAGAAGAGTAAATCTGGCCTAAGGCCTTCTCAGTCGCCTCCACATTTCAAAGGGGCAGCGCCACACAGCTGAGCCAAGGCCTGCCCCTTTGAAGTATCCCTGTGCCCTCCCGCTTTGATGCCTCTGACAGAGCAGTGGTCTCCAACCTTTTTACACCCAAGATCACTTTTTAAAATGTCAGGACAAGTCAAGACCCACCCTATCTCTTCCCCAAGACCCCACCTCTTCCTTCAGGACCTGCCGTCTGTTTCCCAGTACTTGCTATCCCCAGCCCTTATACACTCTTACTGGGTTGAGGAGACAGGCGGTGCGGGCTTTTGGGTGGGAATGAGGGATCTGGGTGTGGAAAGGGGTAAGATGTACAAGCTTTGAGAGGGAATTTGGATGCAGGCTCAGGGAGGGGGCTCCAGGCTGGGGAGTGTTGGGGTCAGGTGGAGGGTCGGGGTGTTGAACAAGCCACAGGCTTGTGGATGTGAGGGTGCAGGAGTTTGGACTGGATGTGTGTGGCCTCAACTGTGCTGTGGGGGCAGGGTGCTTGTGGGGGCTGGAACAGGGGTCAACGTGCTGATAGGGGCTGGGGCAGGGTATTTGTTGGGGGAGGGGTGTGTGTCCTGGCTAGGGGGAGGGGACAGACAGAGCTGGGGCCAGTACCGAGGGACGGGGGACGGGGGGAAATCATGCAGCTGCGTGCCAGGCCCGGGTCTCAGGAAGCACGTGCGCTACTTCCCCCTCCCCAAACAGCCAACGCGTTTCCTGAACAACCAGGTCTGTTGTGCACCACCGACTTCCTTCCCCCTGCTGCCTTCCTGCACAGGGGCAGGGTGGTAGGAGTCCTGAGACTGCACCAGCTCCAAATGCTCAGGAAGCGTGTGCACTCTGCTTCTCTGCTCCCCACAGCAGCCACACGCTTCCTGAGCATTTGGAGCTGGCAGGTTCCGGGATTCCTACTCCCCCTCCTTCCATGTACGAAGGCAGCAGGGGGAAGGAAGTTGCTGGTGTGCGACAGACCTGATGTTTCAGGAAATGCGCCAGCTGTTTGTGGGAGGGAGGAACAGCCTGCACAACTTCCTGAAACCCCGGATGTGGCACGCAGCTGCAGGACTTCCCACTCTCTACCACCGAGGAAGCCAGCACAACCTCCATTGTCACTGGAGGTAACATCAGCAGGGGCTTCTTCTTGGGAGTGGGGGGCAGCGAACACCTAGCGATCGACTGGTTGGTGACCACAGTGATAGAGGCAGCAAGGGAGGCGGGGGGGTTGACTAGTCAAATGACTATCTGATAAAGCTTTTGCTTTACATCCTTTCCCCTCCACCTCAGTGGGCTGCAGGAGCATAACACTGGGGGGGTTCCACCTGTGGAGCCCCCTGTGTGGCCACCCTCTTCCATGCGCCTTTCATGCACTAAGGCACTGGAGCCCTGCACTTACCTGCTCCTCCCCCTCCCTCACAGAGACGGAACTCTGCTAACAGCTGATTTGTGGCATTCCACAAGGAATGGGGAGGAAGAAGGGGGAGGAACAGGAATGCAACACATGCATTAGGTCAGGGGAGTCCAAACTTTTTTCAAAGAGGGCCAGATTTGATGAAGTGAACATGCGTGAGGGCCGACCATTTTGCCTGACATTCTTTGAACCATTAAAATTAAATGCAAATTAACTATTTTATGCAAAGTTTATTGCAAACGGCATACTTTTCATTTCGTCACATGGATGACAAATCTAAACAGGTGTTAAATCACTCTGCCTTTCATATCTGAAGGCCAGATGAAAAAAAAATCCAAGAAGCTGAAATATATGTCAGGAACATTGTAAAGTACATTACATATTATTGGTAATAAAGGTTGTCTGTCAACTTTTAAGTTCAAAAAATATGAACAGGAACATAACACCAAGTATACATGTTGTGTCCAAATATATTTATAACTGATTTAGACCAACTGACATTAACTGAGATTTTACAATGTGTTCATCTCAATACATATGGATTCGTTGGGGGCCATAAAAGATAGATATTGCCAAATTACCTGTGGGGCCTTATTAAACCGGAACAGGGGCCACAATTGGCCCGCGGGCCGGACTTTGGACATGCCTGCATTAGGTGATTTGTGCCTCCTCTGAATGCGCTAGCAGGGAGGTGAAAAGTGCAGGGCTCCAGTGCCCCAGTGAACAAGACGCATGGGGAAGTAATCGGGGGTCTACATGCCGCAGGTGGTGCCCCAGCAAGCCACATGGAGGCCTTAGGCCATAGGTTCCCTACCACTGTGCTAGAAGAACCCAAAATGTGTGTGGACAAGTCACTGGTTGTTTGTTTCCCCATGTGTCAAGTAAGGATAATACATTTAGTATCAAAACACTGGATGGCATTAGTGTTTGTGAAGTACTTTGACATTTTTATGAAAAATGTTACACAAAAAGGAAAAGTAACCCTGTAATTCTGTGGCTCTACCATGCCCATTTAAATTAGCTGCATTCAATCCTCAAATGAATCCAAAAATCCCTTGAAGCACTTTAGGAGGAGAAAATGGTTCTCAGAGGACTTCCTTTGAAGCCTCCTGCAAATGTATCAGCGTTCCGTTATATTCAACGCCTACATGGCATCAAAAGCTAAGTATCGGGTTGCAGCCTACTCTATTAGCCTCATTTAGCACAGACACTTTAATTGACAGGTCATCTTTTCTTCTCCCCCCCCCTTTCTGCTTTATAATTCAACCTCTGTGCCTCTTGTTCCACATTTGTCATCTAAAGTGGGCTGAGCCCACAAAAGCTACTATCTGTTATGAGATAGTTACTTGTAACAAATTCTATCCTGAGCAAATCTGCTCCTGTAAAGAACTGACAAGCTCAGTCTCCTGGTAGCTATTGGGGTGGGCAGAACGTGCTTATGGTAGTAGTGAAGAGTCACAGATCAAAAGCCTGTACTACAAACAAGCTAGATGTGATACCTGATAGATTTGGTATAAATTTGATAAGTATAGTGTAATCACGTCCGCTACTCCATTGAAATTAAAACAGAAGACATTCTGAAGAAAGAGGAACCATTTGAAAAAGCTACATATAAATAGTAAAAAATGGCAACAAATCTTGCCAAGACCAAAGCAGGGAATAAGAACACACCTGAGCATTTGAGTCTCCAAGGAAACAAAACATTAAAGCTCCTCAGAAATAGGAGCAGAGTACTGAAGCTGAGCATTTCTTGGCAATATTCTTTGGGTTTTACGCCCATGGCAGAAAGAAGGGGGAAGTTCTCTATCATTTCTTTTTCACTATTACAGCATACAAGTTGTCACCCAATCAACAACTTGATAGGAGTATAGAATTTCATTTTCTAAAAATATTTAGAGAGTAACCGAGACACAAAAGTGAAAAAATCTTTAGAAGGTAGGTTTCCTCTCAGAGTACATCCTCAGATCCCTAAGGGAGAATATGTTTTAGTAAGTGATCTTTCCTTCATTAAAGACCTGCTGCACATTAAGTACTTACCCAGACACTTATAGGGCACAACAATGTGGGTGTGGCCCTTGCACTGCTTCTTGCCTTTCTTACACCAGTTGTCAATGCTGACTGGTTGGTTGGCTTCTACCACATTTGTAATCTGAAGCTCTGGATAGATCTGTTAAAAAACCCACATGCTAAAAACACAGAACAAGATAAATTCCCACTAGAACATTGGCAAAAATACAAAGGGGTGTAATTAAGGGGCTCTTATGGAATCTGGAAAGGAGAAAAGGAAGGACAGATGAAAAAAGTTGTTTCTCTAAATGAAAACAAGTTTATGTTAACCTTACGTTTCCTTAACTCAATTAAGGTGCAATGTATTAATACAACAGTTAAGTCTTGCTGAACAGTTCTACAAGTCTAGATGCTATCTTATATGTAGTGAGTGCAATGTAAACAAGATGCAGCACTAGTTATATCAACCTTATAATATAGTCATGAAAGATTGCTAGCACAGCCACAGTCTGTTCTACCGCCTGCGTCATGCTTCCAAAAAAAAGATCAAATGACAGTATTTGCCTGTCAAAGAGTTCCTCATCTCAGATGAGTGGATAAATAGATTTTGCAAGGTTTGAGTACCTAGAACAGTGGTAGACAACCTATGGCCCATTGGGGTACTGTGTGGCCTGCATGACATTGTGTTTACTGTCACCTACACTCAGGGTTACCAGATTCCACCACTTTGCTGCCCATATTTTGTCCATGCCATTTTCCTAGTGGTATTACTAAACTAATACACATAAAACAAGGGTACGTGATGTGAGGTGCATGTTGACAGCTGTGTGCTCCCTTTGCTTCCAATGCTGCTACAGTTCAGTTGGCGCACCTGCGAATTCTAGGTGTGACGTAGTGGGGGTGCTGTCTGCTCTGTAACCCGGTGTCCCTACTTGGCTGTACTGTGATGTGTGATTCCCACTGACTCATCCACATGTGTATTGGCTTAGACACCTAGTCCTAGCCTGAGCCATTAAACAAGGCTCTTCCCAGAGGGAGAGACAAAGGAAGGGAGGCGGAGACTGCCACCTGGCTGGGGGGCAGGGCCTGGGCAGTCGGAGTACGGGGAAGCATGGAGGAAGGAGACGAAAAACCAGTATAGGGGATTCAGGGGTCTGTGAATCCCTTTCCCCACCCCCCCAAGGGAACTAGGGCTGTTGGCCTATCCTATGCCTACATCAAACCCATGCTGTGCTGCATCTTAGAGAAGCAATAAACCCATTTTTACTCTACTGGCTGGTGGAGAGTCACATCTGGCTGTGGACAGGGGTGCAGGGTTGGGGGGCTCTCCGATGAGCCGTCACACTAAGTATGCAAGTGCAGTCAGCAAAACTACCCTATCTTGGAAGATCATCTTGGTTACAACAGTCTTGCAGCCCACTGAGATGGAGGGCTACTCACTAGCTCCTATCGCTGTTCTACCACATGTTGGAGAGAGAACAGCAGTTTGTAACAAGAAATAAGATGCTTTCAGACACTGTCAAGAACATTTTCATAAACATTTTCCTAACATTTAGGAGCTGTGTGTCAGCCTGCATATACAGGCAGTCCCCGACTTATGCGGATCCGCAGTTACGAACGGGGCTGCCCCAGAGTACACTGACTGCGGGACCTCGCGGTCCTGCCGCCCGTGTACTCTGGGGCTTTCTCTGCGTCTCCCTGGTCTGCAAAGCCGCGGGGGAAGCCGGCAGCGGGACAGCCCAGACGCCCCGCGGCTGTCCCGCTGCCGGCGTCCTCAGAGGCTTTGTTCCCTGTCTCCTTGGTCTGCTGGTCTCCAGCAGACCAGGGAGAGCAGACCAGGGAGACTGGGAGCAAAGCCGCGGAGGACCCAAGCGGCGGGACCGCGGTGCGTCTCAGTCCGCCGCCCGTGTCTTCCTGGTCTGCTGGGGTGGGGGGGGGGGGGGGGGGGGGGGGCGCGCAGCTAGTACGTTTCCCCCCCCCCCCCCCCCCAGAAGACTAGGCTTTTCTCCGGACACCTGTGGCAGAGAAGCTGGGGTGCTGCCGGTTGGTCCTGCAGCGCCGCTCTGGGCGCTACTGGTCCAACCCAGCAGCACCCCAGCTGCTCTGGTCCTGATTCAGCCGCTGCTGGTCAGTTTCAGCAGCAGCTGAATCAGGACGCCTGGGGCAGAGCAGATGGGGTGCTGCTGGGTTGCTCCCCCAGGCGTCCTGATTTAGCTGCTGCTGAAACTGACCAGCGCTGACTACAGGAAGCCCGAGGCAGAGTTGCTCTGCCCCGGGCTTCCTGGAATCAGCTGCTGATCAGTTTCAGCAGCAGCTGACTTGGGGACGCTTGGGGTTCTTAAGTTGATTCTGTATGTAAGTCAGAACTGGCGGTCAGTTTCAGCAGCGGCTGAATCTGGACGCCAGTTCCGTCTTACATACAGATTCAACTTAAGAACAAACCTACAGTCCCTATCTTGTACGTAACCCGGGGACTGCCTGTAATGCCAATAAAACAAGACAACTTAAAATATCTAGAATAGATATGAAACACTGTCGTGGTTATACTACTTTGCACATATTATTCTGATTTAAATGTACATTATAACTACTTAAGGCAAGGATAGTCAAAGGAGCCCAGTGAATTTTACTGAGACTTAGCTACCTAATTCACTTCAGCTTCTTTGGAAATCCCAGCACAAGTCTATTCCAGCAAATCTGAGCAAAGGATAGCAACAGTGTATAGTTGGTCTTCAACTATACACTGAAATTCAAATTATGGGAACATACAGTGGTAAAATAAGTCTTCCATCTAAGCTTTACCCAAACATGCTAGGTGGACAACTCAAGTGATAGTTTAGTGGGTTTTTTTCATAATCATGTGGAAAGCAGTTAAAACTCTGTTACAGAGTGGAATCTCTTTACCTCCTCACAGTATTGTAGGATTTCTTCCTTTCTTCCAAAGCAGCTCTTGGTCCCAGAAGTATCAGGCTCCCATTTCCCAGTCTGAATATTCACATGCATATTTAGCTTCCCACAGAACATGGCAATCTGAGGCTCTGCCACAGCAAATCCTGTTCCAGCATTGGCTGCAAGTGCCTGTGAAGATAAAGATGAAAACATGTTAATTCATATGAAGCTGTCAGTTTCATATGCTTTAGAGAACTAGAATTGTTTTAATTACCTTTAAAAGGGGGCAGAAATACTTGTCTTCTCTAAAGCCTTGCCACCCTTCCATTATAAGTCTGCAGCATTAGATAATTTACTATAGACAAATGCATGTTATTTGCAGACTCCAGAACAAACTTTGGAGCTTAGATTTCAAAACACAGGAAAAGTGATGTCAACTACAAGGGCCCTTGAAGCCCTTCTGTAGTAAGTTGAGCGTCAATAACACGGAGTCAGCAGGCCTAAATAGAGGCCTGTAACATGGAAACAGCAACAGACCTTGCAATCTAGTGAGCAAGACTTTGGTTCAGTAACACAGGAGCCACGAAAGAAGCCCTATTGATAACTGTGTAAGTTAGGTCGAGCATGGAAGGACACAGGGAGGCACTGGGTACAGACTGTGAGCCAAAGGGGAGTAGCGGAACATCTTAATAAGAAATGTCTTGGTACAAAGACTCCCCAAAAACTAATGCACATACCGACCTAGATTCAAGACCAGGTCGGAATTGACAGCATGAAGAATAGTAAGTAAGCCCCCCTTCCATAAGGTGAGGGGTGGTATCTAGGCAACAGAGGGTGGTAACCTGGTACGTAAAGAAATGATGTAAGTTGTTTGCACCTGTCTATAAAAGGACACTACAAAGGATGTTCTCCGGCCGACCTCGGGGGGGGTGGGAGGGGGGCACTAGGCACCTGAACAGCAGGTGTCACTGCCTAAACTTACAGAATGCACAGTAGCTTAACTCTGACTAACTGCTGTTAATATCTGTTATATGGCAATAGGCCTGCCCGGTGTTGGTACCTTGTCAACGCGGGCCATAGTGCCCAGTGGTGTAACATTGTACTGATCTCTGTTACCAACTGGTAGAGCTTCGCATTTGACAATAAACCTGCTCGACTGATTTCAAACATTGCCTGCATCTGTCGTTTCCGGGGCCTCTCAGAGATCTCCTGTGTTGACCCAAGTGCATGGGGACTAACAGTCTAGATAAAGGGAGTATCGCTTGTTACGCACGCAGCCGAAAGTTTATCATCACCGATGGAGTGGAGGTCCTGTCAGGAGCATGCCAGGACGATCCTGACCAGATGATGCTGACACTGACAGTTCAGACCACTGAAGGTACCAAGGTACAGAACACCGAGACTTATACTCCGTGTTTTCAACTACAAAAGTCAGCGTCCATGAATACATGGAAAAAGAGCCAAGTAGCTACAAGTCTCAACTCTGCAAAATCTGCCACCCCATCCCTCCTTTAATGCATGCCTATGGATATTTGTATTAGTACAACCTTGATGCAAAGTTTATTGTCCACTCCATCCACCACCTATTAAAAATGAAGTCATAGGATACATAATTTATAGCATATTAGAACAGACCCATCTCCTGGGCACACAGCAGAAAGTTTTCAGAAATCTTGCTCACAGCCCAAGAGGCAGGGATGAGATAGACTCATCATGCACTGAAGTTTATAAACTGATCAGGCTGAAGTTATACTTGAAAATTCAACATTCTGCTTATTTTTAATGGTCCTTGTTAAAGCAATGAGGCGGAGGCTAAAGCTAAAGCAGATGGGAACCACAAAATCCACTCCCAATTCTAAACCAATTCAAGCACTGAACACAGATGTGTTTCAGACAAGGGTGACTAGCAGCAATCTGAGATGGAATATTATTGCCTCAGGGCTCCTCTTTCTTTAACAAACTTGGGCCACTAACCTTTCCTGTGTTTAACCTTCTGAGCACTCTCACACAGTGTACTGTTCAGGCTCCACTGACTACAGGCCTCTATTAACCTATGTCAACAAGAGTAAATTTGAAGCAGGCAACTGAACAATAATGTGTAGAATTCAACTGGACCAAGCTGCAGGCAGCAACCCTTGCTACATATTAAGTTAGAGAAAGTAGCCTGGGTAATAGCTAGTCATACACACATTCCTTTCTCAATCACTGATAAGATATTGCAATTCACCTTGAGAGAGGAATTGAATAGCACCATGCACATGACTAGCATTTAGGAGATAAAGTCAGCTCAATATTTACATTTTTCCTGGTACCCACAAGTATCTAAAATTGCCTCAAGTTAACTGCCCTCAAGTAGATCGATGAAGGGACTAAGGATGTTAAGTATCGACTAATCAAATAGTTCATGCATTTTGCATCGACTATTTGATTAGTCGATGGAGACCTCCACCTTTTGCTACACTTCAAAGGCGAAAGCACCACATGGAGCCCGAGGTCAGTTGGGGATTCCTCGCTGATCCTGGGCTCCACATGGCACTTCCGCTTTGAAATGCCATGTGCAGCTTGGGGACACCCTAGCTGACCCAAGTTGTACTCAGCATTTCAAAGCAGCAGCGCCACGTGGAACCCAGGATCTGGTACCAGGCTTCCAGCAGCATTGCTGCTCTGAAGCACTCCTTCATTTTCTTCCCCTCGTTGGTTCTGTCTGGTAGATGCAGCAAAGGGGGGAGCAACTAGTCAACTAGTCCTTCACATCCCTAGAAGGGACTGGAAGATATCTACTCAAACCACTTAACCCAGTGGGGTTAAGTGCACAGTTAACCCAGGCTTTTATCTGAGTTTTAGCCCAACAACCTATTCTCCTACATCCACACAAATAAACCTGACTTGGTTTGGAGAGGTTCGAGGCCTACACTAGCTTACACAGCTGCGATATATGTTAAAACTGGGGCTCTGATTTAACTATCTGGAGCCTGACCACTACCAGCAAGGATGCAAACCAGAAAAAGAAGGCACGTGTGCCAACAGTCCCCCGCCCAGATGTTCTTATAATCCTCTCCTACCCCAAAAGACCCCATAAATTACCCCATAACTCATAGGGAAAGAACTCTGGAGCATCTCTAGGCATCTCTCACTATAAACCATTGCCAAGTAATATTACCATAGAACTGTCAGTCAGTATACTGCTTGTGCACATATATACTTAGCCCCTTGCATCAGCATTGCAGGCATGTTTCAGGAGTGCTTCTTTTGATGCACAGTGCAGTGCACCACAGAAGCACACAATCTTTTGGGAAGTTCTAGTAATGCACACATTGGGGTAAGAGAGATATAAATCATGCAGCAGTGATAGACTGTTACGGATGATACTTATCTATGCTGGCCATCTGTCCTGGAAAATCCGGGACAGTCCCAATTTTTAATCTCCTGTACTCGCGTGCCCATGAAGCACTGAAATGTCCCGAAAAGCCCAGAGACTCCAAATGCAGCTGTGCATTGCTGTTTCCCCTCCCTCAGCTGGGAGGAGTCAAGGACCAGAGGCGTAGAGAGGGTGTTATGCGCCCGGGGGCAAAAGCAAAATTTGTGCCCCCCATCACATGACAGGGCCCCCAACCTGGTGCACAGCTGAGCCCAACGGGGGCAGGTGAGCTTGTATTGCATCTTCCCCCACCCCCTCCAGTTAGAGGCGGGCACTATCCCACTGTTGAAGAGGGAGGAAGGTCGGGCTGGGGGTGCAGAGGCAGGGAGGAGGCTTCAGCAGGTGGTGGTGAATGGAGGAGGAGCAGGCGAGCAGAGTTATAATAGGGGGAGCAGAAGGGCAATTACCCCCTCCCCCCCACACACACACACCTCCTTTGCTACATCAGCGAACATAAGAGAGTAACTTACCTATTAAAATAACAACAGAAAAACTTTTACATAAAACTAAAACATGAGAATCGCCCTCACTTTCTTGAAGCAATAAGTAGCCTAAGGCTGAGGATATACTGCAAGCCAGGCTTTCAGTCTGCCACAAGGACTTTTACCTTCTGGCTGCTGTGAGATTCTATCCTTAAGTAAAGGCGAGAAGTCTCATTGAGCTGCTCTTCCAAATTTCACACAAGCCATTCAACTGAAGTCATAGATATCAAGATTCAAGGCCAGTCTTGCCTTTGGCAGACTGCCTCACCAGGTGTTCACAATCACAACATCCAAACATGTACAAGACTTTTAGTTGAGAAAGCCATGTTTAATCTCAAGTCTCTGCTATGACTGGGAGATGTGGGTGACCTATAGAAAACAGAATTTTATTTGGAAAATCCACAAAACGTGGGAGAATTGATCACCTTGGTAATGCCAATTCCTTTAGAATTGAGGCTCTGATTATCCAGTATCAGCTGAGGTAGAGCACGCACTGCATTCACATCTGATATATTTTTACCAAAACTGCTACCTGCCCAAATTATCAAAGGAGAAAGGAAACAGGGAGGCGAAAAGGAACAGGTTAGAGCAGTGTTTCTCAACTTTTTTTTAAATAAAGTATCCCTTTTAAAAAATTTATAAGTACCTACAGTTTTCAGACACAAATTTTTTTCAACAATTGCAACATATTTGTTTAAACAACTTCATTGTATCCCCATCACTCCTTACAAGGTACATTGCCCATGGAGGTCAATGGGGCTGGGCTATTTTATATGTAAAGGTACTGAGAAATGTATGTCAATACCAAGAGGGCAATGTGTATGTTACGTAAATAATACTGAATAATAATTGCCAAATGAGACCACTTCCCTACCTGCTTACAAGGGGCCTAATTAAAATTTTAATTTTAATCTAGGATTGAGCCCAAAACAATCTGTTGATATGACCCAAAAAGATCCAGATAACATTTAGTCACCCTTCAAATATATAAGGGGCGAATCAGTAAAAGCCTGTTAGAGGTGATCTTTGAAGAAAATTGGAGAGACTTTGAATTTACTTTTTCTGACAGCAGCGCTTTCTTTCCCTGAATGTGGGATCTTCAGCACAGGTCCCACTTTGTGTGTCAGAATAAAACAGCTAACTCCATTCAGGTCAAAGCAACGTGCACCCCAAAGACAGAAGAACAAATCCCTTGAAGCTGGAAGTCAAAACATCTTACCTCTTCACAGAGCTCACAAAGGGTCTTGTTCACCCAGGCTATGTCTAGACTGCAGGCTTCTTTCGAAAGAGGCTCTTTCGAAAGCATCTTTCGAAAGAGCCTCTTTCGAAAGAGAGCGTCTAGACTGCACGGAGAAATTTCGAAAAAGCAGCTTGCTTTTTCGAAAGAAAGCATCCAGTGAGTCTGGATGCTCTCTTTTGAAGAAGCCCTATTTACATTGAAGAACGCCTTCTTTCGAAAGAGGAACTTTCGAAAGAAGGCGTTCTTCCTCGTGAAATGAGGTTTACCGCCATCGAAAGAAAAGCCGCTTTCTTTCGAATTAATTTTGAAAGAACGCGGCTTGAGTCTGGACGCAGGGGAAGTTTTTTCGAAAAAGGGCTACTTTTTTCGAAAAAAACCCTGAGTCTGGACACAGCCCCAGAGACAAAAGTCATGACAACTCTCTCTGGAGACACACAAAACATCCTGCCTTTTGTCGGTGGACGTAACAAATGTTTTCATGTGGCATCTTACCGTGCTGCTTAAATCGACTGCTTCGATGAGGAAGACTCACAAAGTCTGTCCATCATCCACACTGGAGCAACATGGTGATTTACCACCGTGGTAACAGACCTGATCTCTCTTGTGGAGCAGCAGGGAGCCTGCAGCAGGGAGAGAAGCCAGGGGTACCTCTATTCCAGTGGTTCTCAAGCTTTTTGAGTCAAGTGGTCCACGGGCCAATGTAAATGTTTTGGCAGAAGGCCAGTTGCTAATGGAAACCCACCTTTAATTACACAATTATGCCCAAGCCATTTTGCTAATGCTGCAGCTGGGGAAAATGGTTTAAATTCAATTCTTAAACAGATTAACATGAGAAAGTTAATATTTAGTTTATCAAACTTCATTTTAAATAATGTAAAATATTAATTTATGTCCAATACAAAAGGTTTCAATGTTCATAGAATCATAAAACCATAGACCTGAAGAGACCTCAGATGGTCATCAAGTCCAGCCCCCTGCTCTAGGCAGGACCAATCCCAACTAAATCAACCCAGCCAGGGCTTTGTCAAGCTAAGACTTAAACACCTCTAAGGATGGAGACTCCACTACTTCCCTAGGTAACCCATTCCAGTGCTTCACTACTCTCCTAGTGAAATAGTTTTTCCTAATATCCAACCTGGACCTCTCCCACCACAACTTGAGACCACTGCTCCTTGTTCTGCCATCTGTAACTACTGAGAACAGCCTCTCTTCATCCTCTTTGGAACCTCCCTTCAGGAAGTTGAGGGCTGCTATCAAATCCCCCCTCACTCTTCGCATCTGCAGACTAAAAAGACTCCCTCAGCCTCTCCTCATAGGACATATGCTCCAGCCCCCTAATCATTTTGGTTGCCCTCCGCTGGACCCTCTCCGATGTGTGCACATCCTTTTTGTAGTGGGGGGGCCCAGAACTGGACACAATACTCCAGATGTGGCCTCAACAGAGAGGAATAAAGGGGAATAATGACATCTCTGGATCTGCTGGCAATGCTCCTCTTAATGCAACCTAATATGCCATTCGCCTTCTTGGCTACAAGGGCACACTGTTGACACATATCCAGTTTCTCATCCACTGTAACCCCCAGGTCCTTTTCTGTAGAACTACCACTTAGCTGGTTGGTCCCCAGCCTGTAACAATGCTTGGGATTCCTCCGTCCCAAGTGCAGGACTCTACGCTTGTCCTTGTTGAACCTCATCAGATTTCTTGTGTCCCAATCCTCCAACCTGTCTAAATCACTCTGGACCCTATCTCTGCCCTCCAGCATATCTACCTCTCCCCCTAGCTTCGTGTCATCTGCAAACTTGCTGAGGGTGTAATCCATCCCCTCATCTTTTCAAAGATAATGGCCAAAGGCTCCTCAATGATATTTGCCAACTCCCTCAGTACCCTCGGATGCATTAAGTCTGGACCCATGGCTTTATGTACGTTTAGCTTTTCTAAATAGTTCCTAACCTGTTCTTTACCCACCAACGGCTGTCCATCTTCATCCCATATTGCGTCACTTAGTGGATTAGTCCGGGAGCCGACCTCATCGGTGAATACAGAGGCAAAGAAAGCATTGAGTGCTTCAGGTTTGCCCACATCATCTGTCATTAGGTTACCTCTTTCATCCAGTAGTGGCCGCACACCCTCTCTGATCACCTTCTTCTTGTTAACATGCCTATAGAAACCGTTTTTGTTAGCCTTCACATCCTTTGCCAGTCACAATTCCAATTGCACTTTTGCCTTCCTGATAACTCCCCGGCATTCTCGAGCTCTTATACCCTCCCTAGTAATTTGTTCAAGCGTCCACTTTTTGTAAGCTTCCTTTTTGTGCTTAAGTTCACGAAGGATTTCCCCTGTAAGCCAATAGTGCCAGCTGTCCTGGATTCCTTTCCCCTTCATGTTAGCATCCCAGGGGATTCTCTCCATCAGGTCTCCGAGGGAGTCAAAATCTGATTTTCTGAAGTCCAAGGTGTGTATTTTACTTTACTATATTCCTCCCTGTTTGTAAGCAGAAGGTCAAGCTGCACACGGCCCCTGGTCGGATCCTTCAGCACTTGTACCAAGAAGTTATCCCCACCATTCTCCAAAAACTTCCTGGATTGCCTGTGTACTGCCGTATTGGTCTCCCAACAGATGTCAGGGTGATTAAAGTCCCACACGAGAACCCAAGCCTATGACCTGGAAATGTGTCTCAGTTGTCCGAAGAAAGCCTCGTCTACCTCATCCATCTGATTCGGCGGCCTGTAGCAGACACCAACCACAACATCACTGCTGTTACTTACACCTCTAAACTTGACCCATAGACTCTCAACAGGCTTTTCTCCCACTATACTGGAGTTCTGAGCAATCATAGTGCTCTTTTACATACAATGCAACTCCTTCTCCTTTTCTCCCCTGCCTGTTCTTCCTGAACAGTTTATACCCTTTCATGACAGCGCTCCAGTAATGAGAGTCATCCCACCAAGTCTCTGTTATCCCAATCAAATCGTAGTTCTTGGACTGGACCAGGGCCTCCAATTCTTTCGGTTTGTTATCCAGGCTTCTTGCATTGGTATACAAACACCTCAGATAACCAGCTGATCACCCTACCCTTTGCATTCAAATCAGGGGTCCACCTTTGTTGCTCATTCCTGTTTGCATTTCATCCGACTTCCCCACTCCCCTCAGGATTTTGGTCACCATCCCCCAATGAACCTAGTTTAAAGCCCTCCTCACTAGGTTTGCAAGCCTGCCCACAAAGATGCTCCTTCCTCTCTTTGTTGGGTGGATCCCATCTCTTCCTAACAATCCTTGTGCCCAGAACAGAGTCCCACAGTCGAAGAAACCAAAGCCCTCTCTGCGACCACCTGCGCAACCACACATTTACTTCCTCAATTCAACGATCCCTCCCCAGTCCTTTCCCTTCAACAAAGGGGACGGATGAGTCACGGAGATCAGAAGAGATCCTGGATGACTGGAAAAAGGCAAATGTAGTGCCCATCTTCAAAAAAGGGAAGAAGGACGATTCAGGGAACTATAGGCCGGTCAGTCTTACCTCGGTTCCTGGAAAAAATCAAGGAAGGGATCCTTAAGGAATCCATTTTGAGGCACTTGGAAGAGAGGAAAGTGATCAGGAATAGTCCAGATTCACAAAGGGCAAGTCATGCCTGACCAATCTGATTAGCTTCTATAATGAGGTAACTGGCTCTGTAGACATGAGAAAGTCAGTGGATGTGATATACTTTGACCTTAGCAAGGCTTTTGATACGGTCTCCCACAATATTCTTGCCAGCAAGTTAAGGGAATGTGGATTGGATAAATGGATGGTAAGATGGAAAGAAAGATGGCTAAAAGGCCGGGCCCGGCAGGTAGTGATCAACAGCTTGATGTCAGGATAGCGGTCGGTTTCTAGCGGAGTGTGGTTCTAGGACCGGTTTTGTTCAATATCTTTATTAATGACCTGGATGAGGGGATGGATTACACCCTCAGCAAGTTTGCAGATGACACTAAGCTAGGGAGAGAGGTAGATATTCTTGAGGGCAGAGATAGGGTCCAGAGTGACTTAGACAAATTGGAGGATTGGGCCACAAGAAATCTGATGAGGTTCAACAAGGACAAGTGCAGAGTCCTGCACTTGGGATGGAAGAATCCCAAGTATTGTTACAGGCTGGGGACCAACCAGCTAAGTAGCAGTTCTGCAGAAAAGGACCTGGGGGTTACAGTGGATGAGAAGCTGGATATGAGTCAACAGTGTGCCCTTGATGGCGAATGGCATATTAGGTTGCATTAAGAGGAGCATTGCCAGCAGATCCAGAGTTGTCATTATTCCCCTTTATTTGGCTCTGGTGATCAGGGGCCACTGATCCATAGAAAAAGCAGATGGGGACCAAACCAGTGAGAAAAAAAACACTCCTCCCAAAGCCCCAGCCCTCACTTAGTTGGTCCCCACTGAGACACTTCACTCTGGCATTCCAGCCCCAAGGGGCAAAGGGACAGGGAGGACTGAGGTTCAGGGCTTTCCATAGGCTAGATGTGCTTTTCTGTTGAATTTTATGGACCCCTTAGGTTCTAAAGTGGGGACAAAAATAAGGGGTTCAGTGTGTGAGAGAAGGCTGCCAATGAGCAGGATACGGATGGGGTGCAGGATCTGGGAGGGAGATGGGGGTGGGCGGAAGGGGGCAAGGTCTGGGTGGTAGGTAGGGTGCAGAAGCAGGCTGGATGTAGAGTGTCTGGCCAGGGGAAGGGAGCAGGAGCAGATTGGGAGTAGGGTATCTGGCTAGGAGGGAGGGTGCAAGGAGCGGACTTGGACCTCTCTGGTCTGGCACCCTCTGGACCTGACTGGTCCCAGATGAGGGATTATTTGGCTTAGGGGAGGTCATGTCAGGGCTCCTGGTCTTGTCTTACCCCCCCCCCCCCCCCCCACTAGGCTTCTTTGCACCTCCCTCCCCTGCAACCCAACTGAGCTGCCCACCCCCGCTGATTCCCTACGCCTCCCCCAAAACCATCCCCCACAAACCAAGGGAGTGCAGCACCAACTCCCTGCAGCCCCTCACAGCCCAGCTGAGCTGCCCTTCTGTTCCCTATGCTTTCCCCCATCCACCTCAGCCCAGTTGAGCCCTGCACTGGTTCCCTGCATGCCTCCCCCACAGCACTGCTGAGCCCTGTTTCCCTGCACCTCCCCTCAAGTCCTGCAAAACTGCTGAGCCCAGCTCTGATTTCCTGCCCCTCCCTCCCCTTGAGTCTAGCCCCAGTTCCCAGCACCTCCCTTCTCCTGCAGCCAAACTGAGCTCTCAGCCCCGCACCTTCCTCCCCCCTGCAGCCCAGCCCAGCACCCCACACCTCCCCACTCCTGCAGCTCAGCCCAACCCAGCACCCCGCACCTCCCCACTCCTGCAGCTCAGCTCAGCCCAGCATCCCGCACCTCCCCACTCCTACAGCTCAGCCCAACCCAGCACCCCGCACCTCCCCACTCCTGCAGCTCAGCCCAGCCCAGCACCCCACACCTCCCCACTCCTGCAGCTCAGCCCAACCCAGCACCCCGCACCTCCCCACTCCTGCAGCTCAGCCCAACCCAGCACCCCGCACCTCCCCACTCCTGCAGCTCAGCTCAGCCCAGCACCCCGCACCTCCCCACTCCTGCAGCTCAGCTCAGCCCAGCACCCCGCACCTCCCCACTCCTGCAGCTCAGCTCAGCCCAGCATCCCGCACCTCCCCACTCCTGCAGCTCAGCCCAGCCCAGCACCCCACACCTCCCCACTCCTGCAGCTCAGCCCAACCCAGCACCCCGCACCTCCCCATTCCTGCAGCTCAGCTCAGCCCAGCATCCCGCACCTCCCCACTCCTACAGCTCAGCCCAACCCAGCACCCCGCACCTCCCCACTCCTGCAGCTCAGCTCAGCCCAGCACCCCGCACCTCCCCCACTCCTGCAGCTCAGCTCAGCCCAGCACCCCGCACCTCCCCACTCCTGCAGCTCAGCTCAGCCCAGCATCCCGCACCTCCCCACTCCTGCAGCTCAGCCCAACCCAGCACCCCGCACCTCCCCATTCCTGCAGCTCAGCTCAGCCCAGCATCCCGCACCTCCCCACTCCTGCAGCTCAGCCCAACCCAGCACCCCGCACCTCCCCACTCCTGCAGCTCAGCTCAGCCCAGCACCCCGCACCTCCCCACTCCTGCAGCTCAGCCCAGCATCCCGCACCTCCCCACTCCTGCAGCTCAGCTCAGCCCAGCACCCCGCACCTCCCCACTCCTGCAGCTCAGCCCAGCATCCCGCACCTCCCCACTCCTGCAGCTCAGCTCAGCCCAGCACCCCACACCTCCCCACTCCTGCAGCTCAGCCCAGCACCCCGCACCTCCCCACTCCTGCAGCTCAGCCCAGCACCCCACACCTCCCCACTCCTGCAGCTCAGCTCAGCCCAGCACCCCGCACCTCCCCACTCCTGCAGCTCAGCTCAGCACCCCGCACCTCCCCATTCCTGCAGCTCAGCCCAGCACCCCGCACCTCCCCACTCCTGCAGCTCAGCCCAGCCCAGCACCCCGCACCTCCCCACTCCTGCAGCTCAGCTCAGCCCAGCACCCCGCACCTCCACATTCCTGCAGCTCAGCCCAGCACCCCGCACCTCCCCATTCCTGCAGCTCAGCCCAGCACCCCGCACCTCCCCACTCCTGCAGCTCAGCTCAGCCCAGCACCCCGCACCTCTTCACTCTGCAACCCAGCTGAGCGCCGTTTCCCTGCCCCTCCCCTCAAACCACGCAGACATGCTGAGCCCAGCATCGATTCCCTGCCCCTCCCTGTCTCCCCTTGAGTCCAGCTCCCGGCACCTCCCACCTCCTGCAGCCCAGGTGAGCCCCGCGCCCTGCACCTCCCCCCACAGCATGGCGCCCGGGGGCAATTGCTCCCTCTGCTCCCCCCTCGCTACACCTCTGTCAAGGACACTACCTGCTCAACAGGAACAGCAGGAGGTGGTATCAGTGGAAAAGCAAGTGATTTGCTGGCGGCGGCGGGGGGGGGGGGGTGGGGGGGGGGCACAGAGAAGTGGTGCAGGGGGTGGGAGGGTGCGGAAAGTGTGTCAGGAACAGGCCTCTGCTGGTTTGCAGGGGGAAGGCACAGGAAAACAGTGCAGGGCTCAGCTAGGCTGCAGGGGGTGTCAGTACAGGGAATCAGTGTGGGGCTCAGAGGGGTGCCAGGAAGCCCTATGGGGAAAGTGGCAGCAGGGGGTCAAAAATGACCTCCCCCGGTCAGGAAAAATACCTCATCTGGGACCAGTCAGGTCCCGAGGGTGCCCCCAAAGTCCCCTCCTGCATCCTCCCTCCTGGCCAGACACCCTACTTTCAGCATGCTCCTTCACCCTCCTTCCTGGCCCCACACACTGCATCCTCCCTTGCTCCTGCTCTCTCCCCCTGGCCAGATACCCTACTCCCACAGCCTGCTTCTGCACCCTACCCCCTATCTCCACCCAAACTTCACACCCTCTCCCCCTTCTACAGTCCACCTCCCTCCCAGATCCTGATCCCCATCCCTATTCCACTCACTGGCAGCCCTGACCCACACTGAACGCCTCATTTTTGTTCCCACCTTAGAACCTAAGGGGGTCCATAAAATTCACCAGAAAAACAAATTTGGTCCATTGTAGACAGGGGTTGCTCTTGCCCCTGTCTATGGAGAATCTGGGGGCCCCACAAGAAGGGAATGCGCCCGTGTCCAGAGCAGCCTTGCTCCGTGGGGAATCTAGCTTGCTGTGAACAGGGGTCTGGGAGCCGGTGGTAGCCCCGGTGTGACCCAACATTAATTGGTTAACTGATGAATGGGAATTTACATCCCTAATGAGATGGACTGCAACTGCACGTTTTGAAGTTACTGCACAACTATCAAGTGTCCTCCATTTCCACAAGCCAGAATGACAACACAGAACTAACCATGACAATTACAGGGTGGAGAAGATCATGTCACTAACAGTACCCTCCCCATCATTGTGTGCAAGGTATATTTCCCATGGAGATCAATGGGCCTGGGCTATTTTATATGTAAAGCTACTGAGAAATGTATGCCAATACCATGTTCCTATATTATATAAATACCATCTAATAATTGCCAAATGAGACCACTTCCTAACCTGCTTAAAAAGGGCCTGATCCAATTTAAGCTTTAAGGTGGGATTGGGCCCAAAGCAATCTGTTGATATTACCCAAGAAGATCCAGTTATATTTTTCAAGGGTGACTAAATGTTAAGGGACCAATCAGTCATAGCCCCACTGCCTGGTAGAGGTCATCTCTGAAGAAAATTGGAGAGACTTTGAATTTACTACTTCTGACAGCAGCGCTTTCTATCACTGGATGGAGGATCTTGAGTACAGGTTTCACTTCATGAGTCAGAATAACTCAGAAATGCACTGTCACAGCTAACTCCATTCAAGTCTAGGCAACGTGCAGCCCAAAGACAGAAGACTAAATCCCTTGAAGCTGGAAGTCAAAACATCTCCCCTCTTCAGAGCTCGCAATGGGCTTGTTCATCCAGAGACAAGTCATGACAAACCTCTCTCTATAGAGACGATACATCCTGCCTCTCTGTGGATGTGCCATGTGAACACACTTGGCATCTTAATATGCTGTTTAAATCATCAACTGCTCGGATAAGGAAGACTCACAAGAATCCGTCCATCATCCACACCGGAGCGACACTGATTTCACTGCCATGGTAACAGACCCAATCTCTCTGTGGCTCTTGTGGAGCAGCAGGGATCCTGCAGCAAGAGAGGCTGGCATCCCTCTATTTCATTGGTTCTTAAACTTTTTGGCCCCATGGAGCACCTGGCTCAATGTGTTAATTACGCCCATGCCATTTTGCCAATGCTGCAGCTAGGGAGAATGCCTAATCTATTTAATTTAAATTAAACCATTTGAACTCTCTCATGTCAGTTATCAAACTTCATTTTAAATAATAAAATAAAATATTTATTTATGTCCAACACAAAAGCTTTCAATATTTTCTTTATTTACGGCAGGGGTAGAAAACCTTTTTTGGGTTGGGGGCCACTGACAGAAAAATCTGTTGGGGACCACACAAGTGAGAAACAAAAACTGCCAACCCTCACTGAGCTGGCCCCCAACTCAGACACCTCAGTCCTCTGGTGCTCTACAGGAGAAGGGGAAGGGAGAGGGAGGACTAAGATTCAGGGCCCCAGACCCCTCTGATTACCAGTTAATTGGAACCAGTAAGCATCATCTATAAGAGGACTAAGGAAGTTGTTTTGGATGATTCCCAGGCCCTGAGTCAAAATGGGGCTACATCTACACTGCAAAGTAATCAGTCTTGGATCCTGGATCTCATCTTGAATTGAGGTTGAACCCCAAGCGCTCCAGTGTCCTCAGACCCTAGCTCTGGTGTCTAGGTTAATGCAATTGCAATATAGTTGCATGGGGGGGGATCCTCCTTTTGAGCCCAAAGCCATCCCTATTGGCAGAGGATGGCAGGAGGAGTTCTTAGAGGGGTCACATGACACCCTTTACTTCCTGTCATGTGTCCATCTTGACCCCAGAATACTACCCACAGGCAATCTTCTGTCAATCTTATGGCACAGGGCTGGTGATGTGGGAGTGAAGGAGTACAAGGGGCTCATGGCAGGAGATTGGGTGTATGATGGACTCATGGCACAAGGTTGGGGTTTATGAAGGTCTAGGAGTATTATGGTAGGGGACAGAAAGTGTGGGGGTGCAGGAGTCTGGGGATGTGGGGGTATGATGGGCTCAGGATTGGTGTGGGGAGGGTGCAAGAGTGTTATGACACTGAAGCCAGATGGGGTTGGGCCTCAATTTGGGGCTTGTTGGCCAGGCTTAATTTTTAAAGTAAAATAAAATATTATGTCCAACACAAAAGGTTTCAACATTGTCTTGATTTATGGCAGGGATGGGAACCTTTTTTCGGATCAAGGGCCACTGACCCACAAAGATTAGTTGGGGACCACACAAGTGAGAAGCAAAACAGAGAAAACCCTCCAAAAACCACCAACCACTAACACCTGGGGGTAGAGGCAGGAAGAACTGAGGGTCAAGGCCTTAGGCCAGGTTTACTCTTCTGCAGTTGCAGGGTTAATGGATTTTGTGGGGCCCTCTAGGCGCTGGAATAGGGCCAAAATGAGGGATTAATTATGTGGGAAAGGACTGCCAGTGAAAGGAATAGGGATGGGAGTGCAGGATCTGGGCAGGAGGTGGTGAGGGTGTGGGTCTGACCAGGGGACAGCCTGGCCACAGGACAGAAGGCAGGGGGTGTTCTGGCCAGGGGGCCTGGAGGGAGGCTGGGGGGGGGTGATTCTGGCCAGGGGGATTTTGGTCAGGGGCTTCGGCAGGAAGTGTCTGGGCAGGAGGGAGTGGGGGCACTTGTTTTAGTGCTGTGTAGCAGGCACCGTGTAACACGCCTCCCGCTACTCCCATTCCCCAGACAAGGAAGGATTCACAGGGGAAGTCGCCAGGGAAATGTTTCCCAGCTGATGAAAAAGAGTAGTGTGCATGGTGAAGCCATTGTGGCCGCTTGTTCCCACACGCAGAGGGAAGGAAAAGAACAGCGCACCAAGACATTTTTTGCTCCACTTGTTTCCTGTACGCTGGATCCAGCGGGGAGCCTCAGGGCTCTCTTCCTTCCCATACCCCACGAAGCTGGCAGGGGGCTGGTAAGGCTGTAGCACCAGCACTAGCTCCTGCTGTGGGGGGGAGCAAGTGGGAAGCCAAGTTGGGGTTCCAGAAGAGCCATATCTGGCTCCTTAGTGAACCATATTTGGCTTGTGAGCTATAAGTTGCTGATCCCTGCACTAAATCAACTATTGTCCTCCCCGGACTTCTGGTATTCCTGCCACGGTTCCTTTGCTTTCACACGGCACTGCAGCTGATACCCGTCATATTCCATATCCTGCATCCATTCTATGCTAGCTGCTCATAGTTTCCATGTTTCTACAGCCAGTCCATAGCTGTGCGTGCACAGTCTTCTCTCCCCACAGGCCCAAGTGATACACTATCTACTCCGAGACAGAATGTGTCTGGATTGTGTAACTAGGGATGGTTGGCTGGGAAGCTGGGTACATAAATGGAGAGCTACTAGGAATGCACACCAAGCTGGACAATCAAGGAAAAAGGCATTTCAAAACTTCACTGCATTTTAAAAGGAGGGAGCCTTCTAGTCTATTATCCACAGACAGCAGAGTTCAAACTTGCCACCACATAAGCCAGTATCAGGCATGATGAGAAAGGTCCTGGAGAATTATTAGGGTTGACACATTTAACAGTATTTACATTTGTGCTTCATCAGCCACAATACACAAAACATAGGTCAACACCTCTGGGGAAGGTGGTATTATGTCGGCATAATGGAGAGCTTACATCATGGGAGACAAGTTTAAGTGTGCACACTAAGGAACGTTAAATCGCAGTTCTGGCTAATTACGTAGTCGATACAATTTGTATTGACAACACAATTCATTGATAAGGGGTTGCTCTGCTGAGCTCCAGTGGGGATAGCTCCCGGAGCCGGGACTAAGCACCTGGGAGCCACCCACACTGCGGATCTGCATTTTAAGTGTAGTAGGAGTTGCCAGGCTCTTATTACATTTAAAATGCAGAGCTCAACATCTCAGACCAGTGCAAGCAGGGACTGTTTTGGTTCCAGCTTGCTCCAAGTCCAGCAGCCCCAGCCACTGCGGACAGACCGGGCCATCCCGTGGAGGGACACCTTGGGAACCCCAGGAACAGGGGCTGTTGCCAGAGCAGCCTCTGCCTGCCACGGGCAGAGGGTGTTTCACAGCAGCCTCCCCTATTGCCTCTGGTAGAGGCAACAGGCAAAGAGTAGGAGGTAGCACCACGGAGACAGTGCTTGGGGGGAGGGAGGAGAGAAGAGAACTGGCTGTTAAGCCAGCTCCCATTTCCCCCCTCCCTTGCTGCCTTTCATACAGAAGCAGCAAGGAGGGGAGGGGGAAGAGTGAGTAGTCAAGTACTCCACTCAACTACTTGCTAACTTCCCTAGTGCACACCTACACAACTAGGTCAACCTAAGGCAGTTGTAACTTTGTAGTATAGCCCACACCTTCGCACAATAACTCAAGGAATAGATCCCAAACACGACAAAGGCAAAAATCACTAAAAAAAACAGAATTAGAGGTAGGCCTTTCCAAGGGTGCCAGTCATCCTTGATCTAGGCTAAGCTGTGTGCCAATCACCCAGATCAATTTCACAGCATACACAGGCACAGGCATGGGGGACTCACCATCTCTGGACTCCGTTTCCAAGGGTCTGCTTTACTATCTACATTAGAAGTTAACATGGAAGCCAAGTTTCTCTCAGATTGCTTCAGAACACCAGGTTGGAGATGGAGGGAAGACAGCACCAGGTTCCACTTAACAGGATTTGTATTAATATCTGTATTTTAGGAACAGAACACTGCTAATACAAAAAACATTTCTGATCTTGCTATAGCTCAACATGAACTGTGCCTAGCAATCTTTTAGAACTATTTTAGTCCATAATTTACATGCTGGCTACTAATAAGCATCCAGTCTGTCCACAAAGCAAGCTGGCACAAACCTGTGAAATGCTATTTAGCAAATAAGATCTGCTCACTTACACAAGAGACCACACATCCAAAAGCTAATATGGGGAGGGAGGGGAGAGAAGAGACAGCTCAAAATTACCTCTCAGACACTCTTTCAAAAGAAAGGAGGTTTAAGTTACTTGGTTGTGTGTCTCATGGATGGCAGAGATAGAGCCAGGTCCCAAGAACTACCCCTCCCTCAACCATCTTGTTCACTTAGTGTATGCATACCCTGCAATAAAAACACTCATAGCTGGCCTGTATCAATTGACACAGGCTCTCCACAATCATGCTGTAGGACCGTGGTCACCAACCAGTCGATCACGATCAACTGGTCAATCGCGAGGCCTCAACCAGTCGATCGCGAGGCATTCAGCCCCCTCCATTTTTCTCCCACTCCCAAGAAGGCCCACTACCTACCTCCAGCGACAACAGAGGTAGTGCCGGCTTCCCATGGGGTGGACGGAAGTCCTGCAGCTTCATGCCACTTCCAGGGGTTCTGGAAGTGCTCTGGCTGCTCCACTCCCACAGGTCTGTGGTGTGCTGGGCGCACTGTGGGAGGGGGAACTGGCCCCAGAGGAGGAGTGCAGTGGCTTCCCTGTGCCATGGGAGGGGGGGTGTCAGTCCCAGGGCAGGCAGGCAGGGGAGGGAGGGCAGGCGGGCGGGCCCCGGGGTAGGCGGGGGAGGAGGGAGTGGGTAAGGGTCGGCCCTGGGGCAGGCGCATGAAGGGGTTTCCCCGTGCCACAGATGGGGAGATTGGCCCTGGGGGGCAGACGCGCACACATTGGGGTGGGGGGGTTCCGGCCCCGGCACAGACACGTGCAGGTGAGGGGGCAGGTTCCGGGGCGAGGGTATCCAGCGGGGGTACGGCTAGACTGAAGGAGTTTTTCCAGAATTCTGGAGAGATCCCAGAAAAACTTCTGCATCCAGGGATGCATTTGTTCTTCCACTTCTTTTATAGTGGAAGAGCAAACATGATCTTTCAGTCACCCCTATATTCCTCCTTCCATGAGGAATAAGGAGGCTTCCAAAAGAAAGGGCTTTTCTGACATATGGTCCAGTCTAGACAGGCCAAATGTTGGAAAAACCTCTTCATACAGAAGAATTGGGGGGGGGGGAAGCAGCAGTATCAGGGTTAGGGATAGTAAGTGATGGAGGAGGAGGAGGAGGAGGAGGAGGAAACTAGAGAGGGCAGGGCTTCAAGGAAGGGGTGGGGCTGTAGATCTTGGCCTGTTCTGTCATTTAAAAAGTGATCTTGGGTGTAAAAAGGTTGGAGAGCACTGCTGTAGGACTATAAAATTGCACGGTAGACATCTGTGCCATGGCAGTTGGCAAATAAGATCTGTTCTATATAATTCATTGGTTTGTTTCTGCTTCTTTTGTAGAGAGAACAGATGTTAGTTCCCTGAGACCAGATGTCTACACTACAATTGCATAGCCCCAAAGCCCAAGCCCGAAAGCTTGAGTTACCTAATGTGGGTCAGCTGCAATGCTTTAGTGCAGTGTAGCTATACCTTTAGGCTGTCTACACTGCAGGCTGTGTGCACAAGAACAGCTGTTCTTGCACAAAAACTTGCTGGGTGTCTACATTGCATGTGCGTTCTTGCACAAATAAATTTACAGTAGAGTGTCAGAAAAAACAGAGCTTCTTCCGGAAGAGTTATTCCTCTCCCCACGAGGAATAAGCCCTCTTGCACAAGAGCTCTTCCACAAGACGGCAGTGTACACAGGCAACATCATTTTCTTGCGCAAGAAACCCCTATGGCTAAAATGGCCATCAGAGCTTTCTTGCGTAACAGTGTGTCCACACTGCCATGGATGCTCTTGCACAAAAGCACATGGAAGTGTGGACACGCTCTTGCGGAAGAACATTTGCACAAGAACTCTTGCACAAAACAGTTCTTGAGCAAGAAGTCTGCAGTATAGACGCAGCCTTAGAGAGGGAAGGGGAAGCAGCAATAGATGAGAGAAGCTTCAATGGCTATTTTTCTACTCCAGTGTCATGTTCCAGAGTACTAAGCATCCACCCAAGATGATGCAACCTCCTCCAAAAGGACAGGAGCCTGGCAATACCTACAAAGCACTCTACAGGGACAGTCACATGTGCTAACAGGGGCAGTAGTAGCGGCTGATTAGCCAGTGGGCCTGGAGGGCCCCAGAAATTGGGCACTCCGCCCCACAGCAGAAGCACTGGACAGGGTGCAGCAATCACCATCACCTGGGTCTTGGCTGTAGCCCAGGACTGGAGCGGTCTCAGCTCTGAGGCTGTGACATGGAGCCAGTCTCCACATAGTGGCCCTGCAGAGCAGAGCTTCTCTGGTCTTGAGGCTATAGTAGGGAGACAGAAAGAAGTAAATGGAGGCTGCAATGGGTAGGGGTAGAACAGAGCAGGACAATGAGCGGAAGAGGGGCAGACAGAACACCATGGGATTTTCTGCTACCACTATACAAACTCTAGGAACTTCCTCACTACAGAACCATCATCTTACCATCTAAATCAGGCCATATTCATACTTAGATTAACCCTCTCCTCTGGGCTCCTTTACTTGTACAGTGTACATGGTCAAACAAAAAACTATGAGAGCCATGAACTAATCCTCCTGGCCGTCATACTTATTAGGTAGATGATCTGTTTTAGAGGTGAAGACTGGGATTTTCCAGGCAAGCATAAATGGAGTTAGGTACCCAAATACCATTTAAACTGAAAAACATAGCTGTTATGACTTCTTAAATGCCCAGGAAATCCCTCAGGCAAACCACCAAGATGAATCAATGACTGCAAAAGCTTTTTCATCCTATAATACACCAATTAGGTTCCCAGCTACCAAGACAAACACTATAACATGAAGAGTTCCTGATTAATTAAAAAATAAGAGTTTGATACAGGCTCTATGTTTTGCTTATCAGCCCCCCAAAGTTGTGGCAGAAGTACAAGTATGACTGTACCTACAGATCTCTCCTCTCCCACTCCTTGGCACTATTATTACTATCAATTTGTACGGACAGGCTTAGCTACAAAATCCCATAGATATGAATCTCCTACCTGCCTGGGCAAACATCAATCTGCTCACAGGGCTAGCCTGTCAGATCCCATAAGTTCCACAGTGGTGTACTGTGGGATAAACCAATTAGGAGAAAATACTATTTAGTGAATTTGAGACATGATTGGCTCCTCCTGCATACAGTTCTGACAAAGTACAAAGACCTAAAATAAAACAAGCAAACCTACTTCCTGTCTGTCATACTGTGTTTACCACAAGCAACCAATGAAGTATAGGATGCTGCTTACAATTAAGACTCACAGATTATGTCTGAGACACCATAATATACAACAATATGCACTGTCTTCTGGTTTATAAGCTCATTACATGACCCCACCTGCTTCCCTCCTGGCAGGAATGCTTTCCTTTGTGCATAAGACTTACTGTGTTGCAGGAATTGAATTATTTTGGTTTTCCATAGGTGCCTACTTAAAACTTATTTCATGACCATATTAGCCAATGGAGCCAACATAAGATTAAACAAGCCAAATAGATTAACAGGATGTACTGCCAACAGAAATTTGAGATCGTGTGTATCTGGAATGTTACCTCCGGTGTTAACTAAGCACAAGAGTATAATATTTCATTTGTGAACTATGTATACAGGAAGTCTTAACAACTTATGAACAGCTTGTGTTCCAAAAGTTCATTTTGGAGTTGATTATTTGGAACTCTGAACACATTTTCCTATGGAAATAACATTATAAATGATGGTTAGGTTATAGCCCACAAAAGCCTATTGAACCCCCAATGAAACTGAAGTACTACATATTTGCAATCAAAAATACAGTAGTAGAAAATACTGTTGTAACACTAGTAATTAAGCAAAACAAAAATAATAAAGTTGACTATGAAATAAACTATTTAATCTTGAATGTTAGTGCTTGAGGAAAGGCCATCTTAGAGGAAGGAGGAGGAGCTTGGTGGAGATTGTGAAAGGGACCTCAAGGCACGCCCTAGCCCCAGGGCCAGATTAACTCGTCTGGATGCCCAAGACTATTTTTTGAGTTTCCTAGGCTCCAGGGTGTGATTAAAATTGAGGGATTCAGAGTGCAGAAGGGGGTCTGTGGGTTTAGGCAAGGGACCTTCAACTGTCACTTCTCTCCAGCTGCTTGCTGCTGCTGGCTCCCCCAGAATCCTCTACCTCACGCTCCCATTGCCTTCTCATGAACAGGAGTTGGGTGCAGGCTGCCTGAGACGGTGCAGAGCCTGTGTGGAAGCATTGCCCGGGGAGGGGGGGGGGGGGGGGGGGGGGGAGATGACAATTGGCATGGGGCTGCCTGAATTGGTGCTGAGCCCCTCAGGCGGCAGCCAAGGTATGGGGTTAGCTCAGGATGGGCAATAATTTTTTATGAGGGGGCCACTCCAAGATTTTGAAAAGAGGTTGAGGACTCTTCCATGATATTAATGGAGATTCGGAGTCTGGAATGGAGGTTGGGGGTAACTAACAGGTGTGCAGGGAAACTGGAGGCTGGGAGGGAGTTGGGATGAAGCAGGCGGTTGTGACCTAGGGCAGGGGACTGGAGTTCAGGGTTTGGGGTGTGACCTAGGGTAGGAGGAAACTGATCTGGAGCAGAAGATTGGGGTGCCAGATCTGGGAGGGGGTATGGGTGTAAGAGGGCAACAGAGAGTCTGGGTATGTTAAGTGGGGGGGGGGACAGCGAGTTGGGGGCAGGAAAGGGCTGGGGTGCCAGAAGCAGGCTGTGGCCAAGACACCTGTCAGCTGACAAACTAGCCTGCCTACCTAGAGAGCTTAGAATGTTTCCCATCCAGCCTGCCTGCTTGCCTAGCCATGTGCTTAATGAATAACTGAACCCAAGAGAGAGGGCATAACTCTTCTTAGCTGCCTGTTAGTCTAACAAGCAGCTCCCATTGACTGGTTTCTGCCAGAAATCGGCCAATGGGAATGTGCTAGGGGCAGGACAGCTCCTAAAACTTCCCCCCCCTTTTGATTGACTGCCCTCCATCCCCCCCTTGTGTAAAATTTTATAACCCAGTTTCAGGAAGGTTTCTAGTTATGGTGGCCATATTTTCTGAACCAAAAATTAGGGACATGTTAGCCATGCCCCCTGCCACAAGAAATCCCACCCCAGGAGGTAGTACTCTAGGGGTCAAGATGGACACATGACCAGAAGTAAAGGGTGTCATGTGACTCCTCCAAGAACTCCTCCCACCATCCTCTACCAGTAGGGATGGGTTTGGCCCCCACAGAACCCTCCCCCATGCAACTTGGCTGCAATTGCATCAACCGAACTTGTATTGCATTAACTCAGGGGAAGAGGCGGGGGGAAGTGTTCCCTCTAAGATTTTCCTCCTATGAGCAGAGTGAGTTGTGTCTTGAGCACCAGTATTGAGTTCATGTGCGCTTGTTCAGATAGGTGCTGCAGTTATTAATAAATATCTTATAAACCTCTCCCTTTTCCCTCTGCTGCCATGTCTTCTACTCTCCCATGGTGCTTGATGCCTGTCTCCCTTCTCCCCCTGCCCCTAGACCCTACACCCCAATACCCTGACCTAGGCCACAACTGAAGGCACACATCAATAAAATCTTTCATTCTCCAAACAGCACCTGCTTTCTGAGAATCAGTAGACAGAGTCCAAGTGTCATTAAAATACATAGATTTTGCTAAAAGACACTGATAAAATCCCACACATACAAAATCATAATTTGAATTCTAAACAGTGACTCATCAGGAAGAATGCAACTCTCTGTTCTTGCTAATTCTGAAGGAGCTCTTAGCCATTTCAGAAACTAAGATCTGGTCTACACAAGGGATGTAAGTATACCATTGACTTGACTAGTCGCCGCCACCTGCCCCTCCTCTGCCTCTATCAGAAAGAGGCGGCAAAGAAGGGGGAACAAGAGCCCGTACGGAGAGGAACCGGCTTTTAAGCCGGCTCTCCCAATCACCAGCTCCTGCTACCTTACCCTTACTGCCCTTCTCTGATAGAAGCAGCTGGGGGTGGGGGGGAATGGAGCACGTTACTAGTCAAGTCACTACTCAGCTTAAAAGCCTGTTCCCCCTAGAACCATCTCCATGGGGGGCAGGTGAAGTAGAGGCACAGTGGGGAAACAGCGCGAGCATGGTCTGAAGCGGTCCCCGCTTGCGCTGGTCTGACTGCCTGTGGGGCTCTTGCTACATTTCAAAGGGAGAGGCAGAACCCCAGGCGAGTGGGGACTGCTTGAGTCCTGGCTGCTCTTCTGCCTTTTAAATGTAAGAAGAGCTGTGGGTGGCTTTTACTACATTTAAAAGGCAGAGGCACAGTGGGGATAGTAAGCCCTACCCTGCTCCGCCCCTTATCGACTACTCAATTAGTTGAAATTTAACATCTCTAGACAACACTTACATTAGATTGATACCACTATCAGTCTCATAGACTCATAGACTTTAAGGTCAGAAGGGACCATTATGATCATCTAGTCTGACCCCCTGCACAGTGCAGGCCACAGAATCTCACCCACCCCTCTTAGAATAATCCTCTCACCTATATCTCAGATATTGAAGCCTTCAAATACTTTGAAGACCCCAAGATGCAGAGAATCCTCCAGCTGTGATCTGTACCCCATGCTACAGAGGAAGGTGAAAAACCTCCAGGGCCTCTGCCAATCTACCCTGGAGGAAAATTCCTTCCCGACCCCAAATATGGTGATCAGCTAAACCCTGAGCATGTGGGCAAGACTCACCAGCCAGACACCCAGAAAGTTCTCTATAGTAACTCCTATCATCCCTCCATTGACCTATTTCCCACTGATAATGAATGGTCAAGTAGTTAACCAAGATCATGTTATCTCATCAAACCATCCCCTTCATAAACCCATCTAGTTTAATCTTGAAACCAGATAGATCTTTTGCCCCCACTACTTCCCTTGGAAGGCCGTTCCAGAACCTCACTCCTCTAATGGTTAGAAACCTTCGTCTAATCTCAAGTCTAAACTTCCTACTAGCCAGCTTATATCCATTTGTTCTTGTGTCCACCTTGGTATTAAGCTTAAATAATTCCTCTCCCTCCCTGTTATTTATCCCTTTAATATATTTAAAGAGAGCAATCATGTCTCCCCTCAGCCTTCTTTTGGTTAAGGTAAACAAGCCAAGCTCCCTGAGGGTACGTCTACACTACAACGTTAATTCGAACTAACTTAGTTCGAATTAGTTAATTCGAACTAACTTAGTTCGAACTAAGCTAATTTGAACTAATGGATCTAGACTAAAAAACTAGTTCGAATTAGCGTTTTGCTAATTTGAACTAGCATGTCTACATTAAGTGGACCCTGAACCGGGCTTAAGGATGGCCGGAAGCAGTGCCGGCAGGGCATCAGAAGAGGACTTAGAGCGTGGAGATGCTGTCTCAGGTTAGCCGAGGGCTGTGCTTAAAGGGTCCCGACCCCCACCCCGGACAGACAGTTCTCAGGGGTGCCCCACTTGCAAAGCAGTCCGGGCTTGGAGTGCCCGGAGTACCCACACTGGGCACATCACAGCACTCGGCCATCAGACCGGCTGCACTTGCCGCAGGCTGCCATCTGGGAAAGGGGGCAATCGGGGGGCTGCAGGAGAGCTTCCACCCCAAAAGCCCGCAGAGCCAGCCCAGTCCTCCCCATCCAGGGCGTGTACCCCATTCCTCCCTCACCTCCTTCCACTTACCCTTCCCTAGCCCCTTTTCTTGATGTACAAAATAAAGGACAATTGTGTTCAAAAATGGAATCTGTCTTTATTGAACAAAACTGGGGGAGACTGGGAAAAGGAGGGGAGAGAGGGGAAGAGAGAGGGTGGGAGAGGGGAGGGCAACTAAAATGATCAGGGGTTGGGAACAGGTCCCATATGAAGAGAGGCTAAAGAGACTGGGACTTCTCAGCTTAGAAAAGAGGAGACAGAGGGGGGACAGGACAGAGGTCTCTAAAAGCATGAGTGGGGTGGAGAGGGTGCATACAGAAAAGTTCTTCATTAGTACCCATAAAGAAGGACTAGAGGACACCAAAGGAAAGGAATGGGTAACAGGCTTCAAACTAGTAACAGAAAGTTGTTCTTCACAAAGCACAGAGTCAACCTGTGGAACTCCTTGCTGCAGGAGGCTGTGAAGGCTACAACTAGAACAGAGTTTAAAGGGAAGTGAGATCAAGTCATGGAGGTTGGGTCCATGGAGTGGTATTAGCCAGGGGGTAGGAGTGGTGTCCCTGCCCAAGGTTTGTGGAAGGCTGGAGAGGGATGGCACGAGACAAATGGCTTGGTCACTGTCTTCGGTCCATCCCCTCCAGGGTCCCTAGTGTTGGCCGCTGTGGGCAGACAGGCTACTGGGCTAAATGGACCTTTGGTCTGACCCAGGACGGCCATTGTAAGCTCAGGGCTCAGGGTCGGGGGTCTCAGTGGACCACCTTGATTTTCATGCACTCCTGCTCCTGGGTGGCCAGGCTGACAGCTCTCCTGCCCTAGCCGGCCACGTTCCTGTGCCTAGTGCGGAGATCGTGAACGAGGTGCACGATGTCCGCAATAACCCAGGCGGGTGCCCGCCTCTTGCGGTCCCAGGCAAGCTCCCGGGAGCCGCCAGCCTGGTCCCGGGAAGAGGGGGAGGGCTGGGGGGCATCGGGTGGGTGGCTCTGTGCCGTGCCAGGTGCAGGGTCTGCTGGCTGGGTGCTGGCAGGCTTGCACCTGGCACGGGCACCGTAGCCAGCCCGTGCCCCTAAGGGGTCTGGGGCCGGGAGGGGGGCAGACGAGTTTCCCTGGTGTTGGCCCGAGTGGCCACCAGGGAAACCTGGGGAGGGCTAGCCTCCCACTAGTTCGAATTAAGGGGCTACACAGCCCTTAATTCGAACTAGTAAATTCGAATTATGGTTAATCCTCGTGGAATGAGGATTACCTAGTTCGAACTAAGCGCTCCGTTAGTTCGAATTTAATTTGAACTAACGGAGCGCTACTGTAGCGCCTATGAAAGTTTAACGGACGTTAGTTCGAACTAACTTTGTAGTGTAGACATACCCTGAGTCTACTTTCACAAGACAGGTTTTCCATTCCTCGGATCATCCTAGTGGCCCTTCTTTGTACCTGTTCCAGTTTGAATTCATCCTTCTTAAACATGGGAGACCAGAACTGCACACACTGTTCCAAATGGGGTCTCACCAATGCCTTGTATAATGGCACTAACACCTCCTTATCCCTACTGGAAATACCTCGCCTAATACATCCCAAGACCGTATTAGCCTTTTTCATGGCCATGTCACAATGGCGGCTCATAGTCATTCTATAATCAACCAGGACTCCGAGGTCCTTCTCCTCCTCCGTTACTTCCAACTGATGTGTCCCCAGTTTACAACTAAAATTCTTGTTATTAATCCCTAAATGCATAACCTTACACTTCTCACTATTAAATTTCATTCTATTGCTATCACTCCAATTTACAAGATCATCCAGATCTTCCTGTATGATATCCCGATCCTTTTCTGAATTGGCAATAGCTCCCAACTTTGTGTCATCCGCAAATTTTATCAGAACACTTCCACTTTTGGTGCCAAGGTCAGCAATAAAAAGATTCAATAAAATTGGCCCCAAAACTAATCCCTGAGGAACTCCGCTAGTAACCTTCCTCCAACCTGACAGTTCACCTTTCAATATGACCCACTGTAGTCTCCCCTTTAACCAGTTGCTTATCCACCGCTCAACTTTTATATTAATCCCTATCTTTTCCAATTTAACCAATAATTCCCCATGTGGTACTGTATCAAATGCCTTACTGAAGTCGAGGTAGATCAGATCCACTGCATTTCATCTAAAAAAATCTGTTACTTTCTCAAAAAAGGAGATCAGGTTGGTTTGGCACGATCTACCTTTTGTAAAACCATGTTGTAATTTGTCCCAATTGCCGTTAGCCTCAATGTCTCTAACTACTTTCTCCTTCAAAAATTTTCCCAAGATCTTACATACCACAGATGTCAAACTAACAGGTCTATAGATACCGGAGTCACTTTTTCCCCCTTTCTTAAAAATTGGAACTATATTAGCAATTCTCCAGTCAAATGGTACAACCCCTGAGTTGAGAGATTTATTAAAAAAATTTGCTAATGGATTTGCAAGTGCATGTGCCAGTTCCTTTAATATTCTTGGATGAAGATTATCTGGGCCCCCCGATTTACCCCCATTAAGCTGTTGAAGTTTAGCTTTTACCTCGGATACGGTAATATCTACCTCCATATCCTTAGTCCCATTTGTTATGTTACCATTATCCCTAAGCTCTTCATTAGTCTCATTAAAGACTGAAGCAAAGTATTTGTTTAGATATTGGGCCATTCCTAGATTATCCTTAACCTCCACTCCATCCTTAGTAATTAGCGGTCCTACTTCTTTTTTTTGTTTTTTTTTCCTATTTATATGGCTATAAAACCTTTTACTATTCGTTTTAATTCCCTTTGCAAGGTCCAACTCTAACTTTTAGCCTCTCACTTTGTCCCTACATGCTCTAACCTCAATAAGGTAGCTTTCTTTACTGATCCCTCCCATTTTCCACTCCTTGTATGCTTTCTGCTTTTTCTTAATCACCTCTCTGAGATGCTTGCTCATCCAGCTTGGTCTAGCACACCTGTCTATAAATGTTTTCCCTTTTCTTGGTATAAAAAAAATTCAACACATTGGAATGGACACAGCTATGCCAACCTAGCCTCCAGTGTAACGGCAGATGACGTTCAAAGATGGGAAACCCCCTTTTATCAGTGTAGGCGGCCACTAAACCACAGAAACCTGCAAAACACAGTGACACTTCTATGCTGATATATAGCCTCACTTCATATTATTTCACCAGTGGCAACTACAAACTAGTTTGTTGAAGCCTACAGAAGAACTGACACACTCAGGATTTTCTGAGAAAGCAAGAATGCAGAGCAATATAAAAATTACATTTACTTCTTGAATGTAAAACTGTGGGTAGATCAAGGTTGATTTCAAGCAGAATGCCCCATGGATCGGTTCTAAGATGTTGTTCAACATCTTTATTAATGACCTGGATGAGGGGGTGGATTGCACCCTTCAGCAAGTTTGCGGATGACACTAAGTTGAGGGAGAGGAAAATACGCTGGAGCAGTGGTCCCCAACGCGGTGCCCGCGGGTGCTATGGCGCCCGCCGGGGCATTTGTAGGCGCCCGCCGACAACCCGGGCTGGCCCCGTCCCCGGCGCGCGGCGCACTGGAGGCGCCGGCCCCAGGCGTGTGACACTCACTGGCGCCTGGTGCGCGGCGCTCGGGCGGCCCCAGCCCCGGGGCACAAGCGGGCGCGTGGCCGGTGCCGGCCCCAGGCACGCAGCTCGGGCGGCGGCACCAGCCCTGGGCCCACGGCACAAGGGGCTCGGGCGGCCCCAGCCCTGGCGTGCCCCAGGACGCGCGGCCCCGCCCCCGGGCGCCCGGCGCGTGTGTGGCCCCGCCCCCGGGCGCCCGTAAAGGTTGGGGACCACTGTGCTGGAGGGTAGGGACAGGGTCCAGAGTGACCTAGACAAATTGGAGGAGTGGGCCAAAAGAAGTCCTTGTTGAACCTCATCAGATAAGTGCAGAGTCCTGAACTTAGGACAGAAGAATCCCAAGCACTGTTATAGGCTGGGGAGAGAGTGGCTAGGTAGCAGTTCAGCAGAAAAGGACATGGGGTAACAGTGGATGAGAAGCTGTTGACTCATATCTAGTGTGCCCTTGTAGCCAAGAAGGGTGCATTATGAGGAGCATTGCCCACATGCTCAGGGTTTAGCTGATCGCCATATTTGGAGTCGGGAAGGAATTTTCCTCCAGGGTAGATTGGCAGAGGCCCTGGAGGTTTTTCGCCTTCCTCTGTAACATAGGGTACAGATCACAGCTAGAGGATTCTCTGCATCTTGGGGTCTTCAAAGTATTTGAAGGCTTCAATATCTGAGATATAGGTGAGAGGATTATTCTGGGAGGGGTGGGTGAGATTTTGTGGCCTGCACTGTGCAGGGGGTCAGACTAGATGATCATAATGGTCCCTTCTGACCTTGGAGTCTATGAGAATCTAGAGAAGTGATTATTTCCCCTTTATTCGGCACTGGTGAGGCCACATCTGGAGTACTGTGTCCAGTTCTGGGGCTTCCACTATAAAGAGGATGTAGACGCATTGGAGAGGGTCCAGTGCAGGGCAACCAAATGATTTGGAGACTGGAGCACATGTCCTAGTAGGAGAGGCTGAGGGATTTGGGTTTATTTAGTCTACAGAAGAGAAGGGCGGAGGAGGGGAGGGATCTGATAGCCTTCAAGGGCTCTTCTAGACTACACTGAAGTGCCAAAATAGGATACACAAATTCTGCGGGAATTGGCATATCTTCTTCCGATCTCACTTTTGAAAGCGGAGCTTTCGAAAGTGAAAGTAGTTTGAACATGGCTTTTTCGGCAACCCCCCTCTTTTTCAAAAAGCCACGTAAACCTCATTTTTTGAGGGAAAGCGGCTTTTCGAAAAAGGGGTGGGGGCTTGCCAAAAAAAGCCATGTCCAAACTACTTTCACTTTCGAAAGCTCTGCTTTCGAAAGTGAGATCAGAAGATATGCAAAGTCCCACGGAATTTGCATATTCTCTTTCGGCACTTCAGTGTAGTCTAAATGAGCCCCAACTTTCTAAAGGGAGGTCCCAAAGAGGATGGAGAGGGGCTGTTCAGTAGTGACAGATGGCAGAAGGAGCAATGGTCTCAAGTTACAGTGGGGGAGGTCTCGGTTGGATATTAGGAAAAACTATTTGAGAGTGGTGAAGCACTGGAATGTGTTACCTAGCTAAGTGGTAGAATCTCCATCCCTAGAGCTTTTTAAGTCCCAGCTAGACAAAACCCTGGCTGGGCTGATTTAGTTGGGATTGATCCTGCTTTGGGCAGGGGGCTGGACTTGATGACCTTCTGAGGTCTCTTCCAGCCCTAGGATTCTAAGATATGTTGATGCATCAAACTACTTTCAAAGAGGTAATCCAGAACATTAGTCATAGAAAAATCAATGGCCCTTGACTACTCTGTTCAACTAGTGCTTGGATTCAAATTCAGGGTCCAGCTATTCTAGTAGGTTTATCAAAGTAACATCAAGTGTTACATTCTGTATTTGCAGTGTGGCACAATTACACTATCAGGTCTATTATACAGTGAACAAGCTCTGCATGGATAAGCTCATGGATAAACAGCAATGTTTATTTTACAATTATTACTTGAACTGATAAGCTGAAAATGGTTTAAATTGCCAATTAAATTTAATAATGTGACAGGAAGCTAACATACTTTGAGACTATTCAGCATTTAAATGAATAAGTGGACATGTTTTTATAAAAAATTGTATTATGATAGGGAAAACTAATCACAACAGAAACTTACAATGTGGTATACCAGAGTTGTCCTCTAATCCATCCAATCCTTTAGGTGGACAATAACGAGTATTTCAACAGGGAGGATCACCTGCACACTACTGATCTGGTACTTCCACATATGAAGGTAAGACTCCTTGCGCAGAGTTTCGACTTTTTTTATAACGTACCCCTTTAAAAAAAATTAAGTACCCTACGTACGTACAGTTTTCAGACAATATTTCTACCATTGCAACATTTGTTTAAGCAACTTAATCATAGCTGGGCGGGCGATGAAATGTTTGGGTGTAAAAAAAGTACAAAAAAATAAAACGCCATAAAACTTAAAGCTAAAATTCAGTTCTCTCCAAATTTCAGTTATGATGTTGATATATTCCCCAAAGTTCTCTCAAGTACCCCTAAGGGTACTTGTACCACTGGTTGAGAAACTAGTATAGAGGATTGGCCGACACCCCAGTGGAAGAGATGAACTTACTTTGTATCTTACAGTTGAACTACACTATTCCATCCCTTTTAAGTACAGGAGTAGGAAAAATGAAGTACAAGTCATTTGTTTCAAGTTAAACTTATCTGAATACCCTCTTTTCTCTCTTATTCTAAGAATACAGATTCTGCCATATTGGATCAGACCACTGAAGATTTTTCTAGTACAGGCAGTCCCCGGGTTACGTACAAGATAGGGACTGTAGGTTTGTTCTTAAGTTGAATTTGTATGTAAGTCGGAACTGGTACATATTGTAGGGGAAACTCTAGCCAAACATTTTTTTTAGTTTTGGATAGCATAGGGAAAGGTTAACTCCCCTCTAATGTTTGTTTTGCTGTCTGTTCCCCTGTTCAGAAGATTTCACATCTATTTCTGCCCCTGTGACAAACTCAGGACTAAAGGAGTAACTCATCAAATACCAAACAGCTCTGCACCATGCTTTGAGCTAATAGCTTTATTTCCACACACCACCCAGGGTTCTAGGAGGAGGGTCCTTTTTTTGCTAACACAATGAGGCCAGCACTTTGTTTGTTTTGGTGGAGTCTTTGTTTGCCCAGGGAGCCCAGCATGTATAGGGGGAGGAGGGGCGGAGAGGCTGCTTTTGTCTGCTGTTCGGCAGCCTGTTGCTCAGGGGAGGGGGCAGCCTGTTGCTGGCAGGGGGGGAGGCGTGCAGGATGCGAGGCCGCTGGGGCGGGGGCAGCGGGCGTGGGGAGGCACTTTTCCTCTGCCCGGCAGCTCTGCGGGATCCCTGTCCGTGGCCAGCTGCTGCAGGCAGAGGCCAGTTGGAGCCGGCCGAAGAGGAGGAGAAGGTGGAGTCTAGGACCCAGGTGAGCGAGCCCCGGGGACGCTGCTGCGCTCTGGGAGCCTGGCATGTATAGAGGGGAGGAGGGGCAGAGAGGCTGCTTTTGTCTGTTCGGCAGCCTGTTGCTCAGGGGAGGGGGCAGCGGGCGTGGGGAGGCACTTTTCCTCTGCCCGGCAGCTCTGCGGGACCCCAGTCGGAGCCGGCCCGAGGAGGAGGAGGATCCTAGGACCCAGGTGAGCGAGCCCCGGGAATGCTGCTGCGCATGTGCGGGAGTTGCCTCACCCCGTTCGTATCTAGGGATCCGACATAAGTCGGATCCATGTAAGTCGGGGACTGCCTGTAAATGGAAGTTACTCAAAAACTCTGGCTTCTAAAATTTGTATGCTACTAAGGAAAGCCTTGGACATAAATTATGAGGGATCGAGTGGCCACAAATCATACACAGCAGAGGTGTGCAATAATTTTAGAAGGAGAGATACTTCAAGTGGCCCTAGGCTGCCCTGGAAGAAGCGGGGCCAGGACACTTCCATGGCACTTAGAGCCACGAGCTGTTCAGCTGGCTGTTCACTTTAAGCACCATGTGCCCCTTGCAGGGTGGGGGAGCAGAGTTTACACACTTCTGCACCCAGGCAGGGTGTCCGCAGGCCAGATCAACCCACTTGGTGGGACGGATTTGGCCCACAGAGGCTCTTTTGCCCACTCCTGATATACAGACTAGTGGGTATTTAAAGTACTCAGCACCTCAGAACGAAGTGTACAGCTTAGGCCTGTGCAAAATACAGCCCACAGGCCGAATCTGGCTCACCAAACCACCAGCTATGGCCTACGGATACCATGGGAAGCCCCATGCAGGCTCCCCTGCTTGCCCCGCAGCCCCGCACACTGCTCAGAAAAGTAGATCCTGGAGGGGAGTGGGTGAAGGCTTCAGGCACTGCTCCCGCCCCAACACAATCCCATTGGCTGCTTTCTGGCCAGGAGCTGGCCAATGGTAACTGCCTGTTTGAACAACACATGAAGCACCCTCAACCCTCCCCCAGCCCAGCTATTCACACAAACACATGGCCGTGCAGGTGCGGAGCAGGCAGGCTGATTGAGAAACATTTTAAGATCTGCAAGCATTTAGCTCTGCAGGCAGGAAAGCTGGTTGGTCTGCTGACTAGGAAGTCTCCTGGCCACAGCCTGCCTCTGGCACCCCAACCTCTCACTTTCCCAACCCTCTGACCCCTCCTCCCCCGCACCCATAACCACGCCCAGATCTGGTACCCCAATCCACTGCCCCAGATCACAATCCCCTCCTACCCCAGGCCACAACGCAAACATCTGCACCCCAGGCTCCTGCCCTAGGTCACAATCCCCTGCTGCCCTAGGTAACATTCTAAAACCCTGTACACCAGTTCCCTGCCCTAGGTCTCAACTGCCTCCTTCATCCAAACTCCCTGTCAAACTCCAGTCTCCCTCCTGCACCCCCAATCCCTTACTTCAAGCTCACTTCTGCACTCAACCTCCATCCCAGACCCTGCACCACCTCCATTAATATCATGGAAGAATGTGGTTCTCGACCACTTTCCAAAAACTTGGAGCAGCTGCCCCCCATAAAAACTTACTGCCTATCTTGTTATAGCTGGATCGGCTTATATGGCACACTGGGTTTCCTGCAGGAATGGCAGCATTAAGGCACTAAAACCAATTATTGCTTATAGCAATACATCACAGCATCAGGTATTAAGTTTTGAAATTTCAGCTTGATACACATCATCATTTAGCTCCAGGGTATTGGAATCATCATTGCTGTTTCTCTCATTATTAAGCTAGAACATAACTCTCAGGCAGTAATATTGCTGATAAAAATCAGACTGCACACTCAACACAGCTTGACTCATAGCTCAGAATATGCAGCACAATGCGGTGATTTCTCCACCAAGGTGCTGCATAGACCTGATGTAATAATTGGACCTACAAATGAGAGAGGTGAACCCACAAGATAAAAGTTTAAGTGTCACAATAACCAGGAAGTCATTGGGAAAACACTGCAAGAGGAAGACAGAAAATTAGTACAAATGAAAAAAAGACTACTGATAAAATACAAGGACTGGGTTAAGAAGCAATTTCTTGCCTGGTAAATCAGAATGCAGATGAAAAGCCATCAGGAACTAGACAGATAAAATAATGAGCGAGGGGTAGTCCACTCATCACTCCTGAATAGAAAGGCTGGGATAACAATGGAAGCAAGCTTCAGTCTCACGACTGCCATCTCCACCATCCCTCTGGAACAGTCTACATCCTAAGCCTGTAAACTATCCTGACCAGACCAGGCAAGAAAGAGGGAGCCAAAGGACATTACCCACCTCTGCCAGCTCCAGCTAAATCCAAGCCACCAACTGGACCACAAGACTTCTTGGTCACTATGCATTCTTTAACTTGTGCAGCTTATTTACTCTTTCAGTTTCTCAACTAGTGGCACAAGTACTCTTACGGGTACTTGAGAAGTCTGGAGGGGTACAACAAGTAGTGACATTTGGAGAAAACTGAATTTGTGTTTTACAAATTTTACAGCGCATTATTATTTTTGAAATTTTTATGTCTGAAAACTTCATTGCCCACCTGGCTATAATTAAGTTGTTTAAACAAATGTATTGCAATGGTAGAAAAAATTGTGTCTGAAAACTATGTATTGGGGGTACTTTTTTTAAAAAAAGGGGGGATACTTTATTAAAAAAGGTCAAGAAGCACTGCCTTAAGACAGCAGGGGATTGATAAAAGTTTGGCATGACCTCAGAGTGACTAGAGTGTCTCAGGCCTGTGTTTTCCAAGCAATGAGGTTGCAAGTTAAAGTCAGCATCAGAGAGAAGCTGCATTTTCTATCTTCGCTATTTTTCCTCTTCCTTGTAGCTTCTAGCTTGTCCTAGTGGTGGCTGGTCTTATTTTCTAAGAAATGAAACAATCCGAAAATTTCTAGCGCCTCTCTCTTCCCCCAGAAAGGTCAGTTATCTCCACTTTTTCTCTCATCTAAAACAATGTCAAACAAGGCAATTTTTCCTCATAAAAACTCTCTCTAGCCAAAAGGAAAGGGAACAAGGGCTGTTAAAGCACTTTGTCCTAGAATTTGTAATGGTATGTTTGCCATGACACTCAGCAGACTGAGGTCTGTTTACCAGTGATACTGTACCCTGGTGGCAGCTTGGGACAGGGCTTCAGGTTTATTTGCTCATACACTAATAGAAATCAAAAGGATTGTCAACAGGTAGAATAATCAGACCAATTAATTTGTGTCTCAGTTTAGTTCAAAGGAAATGTTAGTAGCAATGTATTCACATATCCAGGGCTCGACAAATTTTGGAAAACCCTACTCGCCAGACAAAAAAGGGATTCTCAACCCTCCCCCCCAAAAAGAGTTTTTTAATGGCATAAATTCCTAATAAGAATAAAAACAGTAATTACTAATAAGTTATTAATAAATATCTTATAAACCTCTACCTTTTCCCTCTGCTGCCATGTCTCCTCCCCTTGCTCCATCAGCTCCCCTGGTGCCAGCTTCCCCCCAACCCCTCACCCTCCTCTTCTCACTGCCCTCAGCCTTCCTAAGACTTGCCCCCTCCACCAGCCCTTCTCTCCCCCGTGCCCACTCCTCCAGTAGCCCCACTCTGATCATGTGAGCTACCCCTCCTCATCCCCGCTCCTAACACCTCGCTCTACACACCTGCCCTGCCTCTCTCCTCTGGTGCTGGTCCCTCCCCTGCAGGTGTCTGCCCTTCTGCTTCACCCCCAGAATCCCCTGGCATTTGCACCCTCCTGGTGCTTCCCCCTTCCCTCACTGCCCCTGCCCACTTTGGCCTCTTTTTCCCCAATACCCACCCCCTCACCACCCTCTGCCCCCATTCTCCTCATGCCCCTGTGCCCTTCCACATGCCTTGCTCAATCCCTGCCTTCCTCATGCCCACCCCTTCTTTCAAGCCTTCTCCCAGCACCTCTCCCTCAGCCCTCAGTGCCCTTCCCCTCTCCTCTCCTCTCCCAGCATCACCCTGTTCCCCCCCTCCCACTGACACCTCCCCTCCTGCCCTCTTCCTCATTGTCTGCACTTGGCCCCCTGGGATTTGTCTTTCCTGCACCCTGTCCCTTGGTGCCTTCCCATTTCGTCATCTTCTTCTTCGGCCCTCTTCCCTCCACTCCCCCCAGCCCAGCCCCTTCCCCTCCCCCAGGGCCAGCTCTAGGTTTTTTGCTGCCCCCAAGCAAAACATTTTTTGGCTGTCGTCGTCCCCCCCCCTTTTTTGTTGTCTTTTACACATTTGCATTTTGCCATGGGGTTTTTTTTTTTTTGTTTTCATTTTTGTGCCGGCATTTTAGCCCTATAAATAGCAAATAGCATATTCATTCATTTTTTCCATAAAGGCGAAGACACTTCAAGTGAACTCCCCCTTTCACTGCTGCTGGGTCACAGCAGCCTTTTCCCTGCCCTGTCCAGCCCCTCCCTGTGGACAAGCACCCCTCACTCCCAACCCACAGAAGGAGCAGGGACAGCACAGAGCCAGAGGGGTGCAGAGAACAGTGGGAGTATACAGGGGTGGCGCGGGGAGCAGGGGCGGCATGGGAAACGGGCGGCACGGAGACAAAGGGGCGCGGGGCGGGTGCAGCAAGCTGGGCGGTCAACAGCGAGCGGTCTCTCGCCAGCGAGGGGGTTGGAGCTGGCGGGGGGCCGCAGCCAGCTCCCAGGGACACGCAGACAGAGCCAAGCTGACGTGGCACTTTAAAATGGGCAGGGCCACCACATCCTGCCAGCATCCCTCCCTCTGGCTCGCGCCCCACCTCCTCGCGCCAGAGCTAACGCAGGCACCTCAGTGGCAAGAATCGCCGCACTTCCCCCTCCCTGGCAGCACTCTACTCCTCCGTCTGCCGGCAGATCAGATGGGGCCATGCCACCTGTAGTACAGGCTTCGGCCAGCCCGTCACAACGGCCCACCGGGCCAGTCCGCCCCTGCACTCGCCAGCTGGTAAAATCTACTTGCCACAGGCGAGTGTATTTGTCGAGCCCTGCACATATCTATAAACTGTTGATTGCTAGTCCATTACATTATGTATTTCCCGGTAATCAGTCAGCCATAGATCAAAAGTTTGTCGTACTATTAAGATGAAAACATACTTGATATGCAAGCTTCATTACAACAACCCTTCATTGGTTTTCATTAAAATTGCCCAAACGCAACGGGTGGCTTGAAAACGTAGAAGATGTTAACTTCAAATCAAGGACCACCTGTGTTCAATGATGGAAATCCACTGGGCCAAGTGAGTGAAGTCTCTTCTTCAGATAGTCTGAACGATCTGTAATCATTGATACTAAAGGAAAATCCTTTGTTTGGAGTCTTACAGGGAAGGAACCAAACACAAAGGGGATCCCCAGGAACATCTGGGTGGCCTGAAAAGACTCTTGTGAAACATGTCTGCTATCATTCTGGACTTAAAAACTATGATGCTCCTGTTAATATATTTTACCTGATTTAACCTCTCAACACCCTAATATTTGTCTTAGTTTGAGTAAACTAAAGATTTATTAGCTGTCAGCATTGTCTTAATGTGAAATCCAAACTACCAATTGATCTGGATAAGTGATTGAGCCTTTAGGATGGGAGTAACCTGATATGGTGTGTTTTTCATTTTAATACACACTCTGGAAAGTAACTTAAATGCTTTCCAGCTGGACTGTAATTTCTGACCACTTATTCTAGATGTTCCATTACAAGTCTTCACTCAAATCTATTTGCTTTCCACAACCAATTCTGTACAACTTTTCATAAGTAATGTACCCAGATAATTGGATGCTAATATCTACTAACGGTGTAGTTAAACTTGACGTTAAGGGTTTTTAGAATAAACTCTGTAGTGGTGGATAATCTATGCACAATGCCTAGATGTACTTTTCTTAACTTGTGTATTATTTAATCTTTAGTATTTGCTTTAAAACATTTTTATATCTGTCCTTTCATCACCTAGTTCAGTTGATCTAGGCTGGAGAGTATAAAGGACTGTCTAACTTCAGAGTAAGAATGGTAGTGATTCAGGAGTTCACATGGCTTGGTAAAAATCTAATACAATATACCACCATTTTCGGATGTCTTGTTTTCTGACTTTTCATCCTTAGAAAGGCATGCAGGTGTGAGCCACTCCAAGAAGCATGAGAAACCCGCCCCCTTTGCTTGTTTAAAAGTCACGTTGGACAGTAACTGCATTAAGTTAACATCTTTGACTGTTGGGGCCTATATATTTCATCAAAATACAGCAGACCCTAAAATAAGTACGCCACAAATTCTCCCTTTACAGTTTTTTTGAATTGCATTTCCTATTCTCGTCTAGAGCCTAACAAGAGAGTTGTCACAACTGCAGCCCTACCTATAGTGATGCAATATCCATGTATTGGGAGGACAAAACAAACACATTCAATGCATTAAGGAATTCCAGCAGCTCCTTTGAAGCCAAGATTAAATGCACTTGGCAGAACTGAAGGTTTGTTTTTTTTAAAGAAAGCAGTCTTTTTATATCAAATATGTTATCCCTTTCCTTGGTAGTAGCAAACACATCAGCTGTTTGTACATGGATTCATCTGGTTTTCAGCATACAGTTGCAAGTGGCATGTTTCTGACATCCCTATGGCTGGAGCCTGCTCTCCACAGGATGCTGATCTCTGATAACATTAAAATCAAAACTGAACAGATGCCTCTGCTGGGTAGAGCTTCAATTGATGCAGTCCTATTTGAGATTTAAATCTGAAGCTTTTTGAAAAAAGCAGAACTCCTGGATTGATGATGTAGGATTTAATACTGCCAGAGCACAATGTATATGTACAGTAAGGATCAGAACAGGGATGTAAAATCCCACTCACTTAACCAAGTAGGATCCCTGGCAGAGTGAGCCTGCTGCCCATCGGCTCCCAGCCCTAGCCGCATGTGGCTAGCTACTGCATAGAGGTCCTGTGTGCAGCTCCAGGGGGGCTGGACCAGCCCTCCATCCACAGGAGGCCACAGACAAGGGCCGCTCCAGGGAACCAGTTAACCATTCATATCCCTATTTCAGAAGAGCCTTCAAGCATTCACATGGCTGCAAAATGCAACTGCATTTAATTGCAGCCTTCAAGCATTTCACAGTACCTGTGAAATGATGGTTTAGGGCAGGCTAGTATACAGAAAGCCAATATTTTAATGGGAAAGTTGGAGAAAGCAGAGGAATTTTATACTTTAATATATTGAGAACACAATGCTCGAAGTTCACCCATTGTAGCAGGATTTTTGGATGTATAGCTTCTTGTAATCAAAACTTAATTTGTGCTTCAAATTGTGGTTTTGTGCTTTGTTTTTCCTAACTGTTCTTCCTGCCTTTAATTTAGCAGGCTTTATGGTTTGAACCAAGAATGATGAATGCCTGACACAGCAGGCAGTAAATCTACAGACTAGCAGCTCATCTTAGCTTCATTGTTTTATTTTTTTAAATTGCTGATAATTACAATAATGCACATGGGCAGGGGTCCAAGTCAGGAAGAATTGTCGTCTGCAGGCAGGTCTGGTATGAGCTGATAATACCGACCAGTACTTGCCTGTGAATTTAGATGGTAGTAAAGTATTCGTTGGCCTATTTTAACTTTCTGGAAGAAGTGGAGATTTTCATCTGGTCGTCCCTTATTGACTTTGTGACAGGGATACAGCACCAACATCTACCTGGAACTGAATGCAGGAGCTGTGGTGTTTGATTGGGTGCAGTTTAAACTAAAATTGCTCCTCAGCATTTGTTATCAATATACAGCCTTGATATACTGTGTTTGAAGCTGCTGACTTGGAATATTCTTTGCTGCGTCTAATCCTGATCTGCCTTTCTAGATACAGAGATTAACAGCCTGTGACCTGCTCTTTGGAATGTGTGTAAATTGCAGGCAGTGGAAAACTTTAGTTCCCCACCTACTTTAGTTTATTGTGCGCAGTAAACCACGCATTCATGAATCACTGGACAAATTATCTGCCCCATCAGACATTTGCACTCTGAAACTGCGAAGTGCAGATAGGCAAATTGGTACTGTAAGCAACAGTTAGGTTCATCTTGGCCAATGGGGTCTGTGCTTTACACACCCGTGGCTTAGCACAGCCTTGGCTTCATGCTTAAGGTTACATAACAGAGTTCCTTCAACATTCTCTACATTTCCCATCAAGAGTCCAAGTCCACATCAACTCAAGAACATGATGCCTGGAGCAAATGTTTCCACTCTCAAAAGTGTGGTCTTCAGCTAGATTCAGTAGCAAATATTGCAGGTTTTCAGAAGTGAAGTTTAATTGGAGAATAACCAAGAGGATAGCAAACATCACATCAGATCTACCCTAAAGGACACAATGTGAGAACAACACTGTATGGACAGATAGCAAACACTATTCCAACCCTGCCTGTGTAACATATTGATAAAACCACCAACTTTCTCACACTCACAACTGCTCGTATTTTCTTCATATCGTACTGCCACAAAGTAAGTACTGAATAATCTCCCTTTTTAAATAAACCAAAGCCTACTAAACCTAAAATCAGAGTCTACACCACAGGATGAGGGGTGAGGGTGGAATTTTCGCTCAAACCTTTAAGCGATATCCCTTTTCTTCCCCAATGCTGTAGGAGGAGACTGGCTGTACCTTAACCGTCGCTTTATGTACACATTATCTTGAAAAGGAATGTGATCTATAGCATCTACAGTATTATTAGATCTTTGGACTCCCAATCTCACTCAGTGACTACAGATATACCACAAAATCCTGCACAACTGGCTAATGCCATCTTATTATATTTAGCAAGTTTGTTCTACTGTAAAGGTTTTGAAAGGTAAAGACTTTTCCTTTTCCATTACTAACCAAGCTGGAAGTCAACATGGCTTATGAATTTCTTTGCATATAGGCTTCACTGAGGTCAGCACCACTCTCGGAATAGCATTAATGGCAGCTAAACCATCTGGTGAAGATCACTTACAGATTAAGTGATGATTCACTATCTGCTACTAGGGACGTGAAAGGTTAACTGGTTAGCCTCACCATTAAACGCTGAAGCTTATCAGTTCCAGTTAACTGATGGGGGCTGAAGAAGCTTCCTCCCTGCCGAAGCCCACAACAAACAGGGACTGGGTGTCAGAGCCCCACGGGCTTGGGGCTACTCTAGCTGGGCTAGACCCATCCCCCATGTGAATCCTGCTTAGTTGGTTAACTGATTAAATGTTAACTTAATGCTTAAGAGTATGTCTACACTAGCTCATTAATTCAAGCTGGGTAGGCAAATCAGGGAACCGGAGTAGCTCTCAGCCACCTTGCTTGTAACTTTCCCTAAGCTGCATTCTCCCCTAGGTGAATGGAGAGAGAGCATGAGTGTGTTTAAAGACTGGGAACAATGTAGCACATTTGAATGAATCATCACAGTCTGGGCATGCGCCTTGCTGGACAAAAGGAAGTCTAGGCACACTCCCTGATGACGAGGTGAATGAGTCACAGGAGCCATTCAGACACTATATAAAGAAAGTGAGCACATGTGAGTCTCTCTTTTTCCTTCCCCTGCTGTTGAGAAGCTCCTCTCCAGTCTCTCTCCTCCTGACCAGCTTCCCCAGCCATGATGAGCAGACAGACTCTTCAGGATCCACATGCCTTGGCTCCTTCTGCAACCCATATGTCTGTAAGTGTGTGAGAGCCTGAGGGCAGGAATGAATGAGAGAATGAATGGAGGGGTGTGCGCACGCGCTATCTTCTTTAGTTTAAACCTTTGGTGGCTGCTTACTCTTCAGTTTTATCTAATGGAAATAAACCCATACTGTAACCCTGAATGGTCTCCAGTGAGAATATTTTTGAGGAAATCTGCTTGGATGTTGGTGACCCCAGGTAGGTAAGAGGCTACCAGTGTTATGCCATGGTTAACGCACCAGTTCCAAAAGTGAATCACTTCTGTACAGAGGGAGCGGGAGCGAGCTCCACCCTGGTGGTTCATGTAATACATTGAGGCGACATTTTCCATGAGCATCCTCATGGTGGAGTTGCAGGTGTGATTCAGGAAAGATTTGCATGCATTGAAGATTGCATGGAGCTCCAAGAGATTTATAAGGAGCCTTGTCTCGGAACGTGACCAACGGCCTTGGATTGAAATGTCGCCCATTTGTGCTCCCCAGCCTAGAAAGGAGGCGTCCATAGATATTTGACGAGATGGCTGTTGTGTGTGAAAGGGCACGCCAGTAAGAAGGTTCGCACGGTTCATCCACCACTTTAAAGATTGGATAACAGAAGGTGGAACGATTACTGACCTATGAAGGTCGTGTTTGGTGTGATTGTATACAGTTGCTAACCAATACTTAAGGCGATAATTATCTGGATGGATGGACTGCCTTGGACAGCTACTATGAGGTCCTGGATGGCTTAGAATCTCTGAACAGGTAAGTATGCTCTTGCTGTGGTTGCGTCATCTAGGTGTGCACCAATGAATTCTAACTGCTGAGTGGGTTGAAAAACAGACTTTTGGATGTTTGAGCAGCCCGAAGGTGCGAAAGGTTCGTATAGTGATTTTGAGCATGTCAAGAACATCAGAATGGGAATGACCTTTCAGGAGGCACTCATCTAAATAGGGGAATATGATAACCCTTTGCCGACAAAGGTGTGTTGCTAGAACTGCCAGCGTTTTTGAGAATACCCTGGGAGCAGTGGAAAGGCCGAAGGGAAGGACTCTGTATTGAAAATGGCTTGCTCAGACTATGAATTGTAAGAATCGCCTGTGTGCAGGGTGGATTGTGACATGAAAATTCACATCCTGGAGATCAAGGGCCACATAACGTTTGCACCTATAGGGAGGGGTATACCTTCTCAGCGTGTGTAATGTTGTCAGTGAGTCTTTGGCGGAGTATAGTATACTGTCAGTTTTTTCAGAAAACTACTTCTGTCGAAGGGCAAATCCTCAATTTTAGTCAGGAGTTCCTTGGGGACTGCAGCCAATTGGAGGTAGAGATGCTCGTTGCATCACTACCGCTGTGACGGTGGATCTCGCTGCTGTGTCCGCTACATCCATGGCTATTTGTAGGGTGGTTCTGGCTGATATGTAGCCTTCTTCGACCACAGATTTAAGAATGGACCACTTTGCTTCCAGCAGATGATCCAGTAAAGGTGTAAGTTTTGTAAAGTTGTAAAAAATATGGTTGGAAAGGTGTGCTCTGTAGTTCACTATGCAGAGCATGAGTGTCACGGACGTATAGACCTTTCTACCTAATAAGTCCAATCATTTTATGTCCTTGTGTTTCTGTATTGAGGGGTTTTTGATCTCTGACGTGCTGCGTCCACTGCCAGAAAATTCGGTTGGGGATGGGTAAAAAGGAAATTCATCCCCTTAGGTGGCACAACATATTTTCTGTCTGCTCTTTTACTAGTTGGTGGAGCAGAAGCCGAGGTTTGTCATTTCTCTTCAGCAACTTCAAGGACAGCTTCGAGTGGTATGGCTATCTTTGCTCTATGTTGAGGCTGAAGGTTTTTTATGAGGCGATGTTGCTTCTCCTGTATTTCTTGGCTTATGGCTACTCTCTTAAAGAGCTCCTGGAACTGACGAAGTTCGTCAGGTGGGAAGATGTCCGATGATGAGGAAGAACGGTGCATGGAGGAAGTCTCTCGTGGTCGGTCCTCTGTTGTGGAGAACTATGTATCACCTGGTTCCACCAACTGGCGTAAAGGAGACTCGGGTTGGCCTGTTGGAGTTGAGGAGCCGGAATTGGGGATTGCCTGGTCGATGTGCAGTCACAGCACAACCTTCCTTGAGACCTAGGACAGTAGTAATACGAGTGTCGGCTTGGCGAGTATCGAAGGTAGTAGTCATCACGATAAAGTCTTAAGGGGTGAACGTCAATCAAAGTAGGTGTATCAAGATTGTTCCCAGTGGGATGAGCAAATTGAGCAGGGTGAGAGAACACGAGTATACAAGGCTCTAGATGATGTTGGAGAAAGAAAATGGTGATGATAATGGTGAATGGTGGCAGCCAGAAATGGTGATGGTAACTTCTGCCTTGGAGATCTTGGTGATCGGTGCTGATGCAAATCACGTAGCATGGGGGACCTCAGTGCCAGTGGTGATGGTGATGGCACCGGGAGGGGGGGCGGGGGGGGAAATCAATGATCGGGAACATGTGTGGCTTCTGTTTCAATATGGACTTGGAACAGTGCCAAGTGTCTTAGTGCTGGGTGCATCGGTGCTGGGGAAATTGCGGCAGGCACAGTCGGTGCCATATCCTGCGTCGCAGGTGCCGTCAGTGAATTGGGTGCTGCCAGCACCAATGACACTCTCAAGGCAAATTCCCTCGGTGCCGAGGACACGGCCGTTGCCGACGTGGATCTCAGTGCCAGTGTCAGTTTAAATGATTTCTTGGTCTCTGGCATCGCCGGAGCTTTGGGGCATGGTTTTGAGGTACCGGACTTCCCCAGCTTATCTCCTGAGCTAACTCTGCTGTGTGTTGGAACCGGCAGAGATCTTGTAGGCCTAACCCTAACCCTTAATCCTATGCTTCTTATGGGCCGCTGTGGTAGGGGAAGAAGCCCTACATTTTGGAGGCTGAGTGGAGGAGGCAGCACTATCAGAAGAGGCTGGTTGAAGTGCCTTGTCAAACAAAGTCATGCGGAGCCTCATCTCTCTGTCGCGCCTGGCCCTTGCAGTCAGTTTTAAACAATGCGAGCATTACTGCGGGACATGGGCTTCTCCCAGGCAGCGAATGCAACAGGAGCGGCCATCTGAGGCAGGCACGCGTGTCGCATTTCTTAAACCCTGAGAAATATTTTGTCTTTTCTTTTTTTTTTTTTTTGAACTAGTTAAAACAAACTATGTTAAGCTCTACTATGGGGTAACTGGAGGGAAAGTATAGCGGGACTATAACTAGGTTATGAACAAGGGAGGGAAAAAACTTTTTTTTGTAAGAGATTAACAAGAAGTTATTTAGGAGAAAAGTGAGGAGAATGAACTAGGAATGGAACAGGCTCACGCAAACAGGAGAGAAGATCACAGGAGAGCAGTTCACTCCGTCTGCAGTCTGAGGCAGTCAAGAGAAACTGGCAGGGGCCAGACCATGCGAGCACAGAGAAGAGCACGAACGCCGCAGCACACCACCGCGCATGCGCGGTCTGGCCGAGTACTGCTACACAAAAATCTCCGTTCTGCGGCGCCAGGGCAAGCCCAGCACCTACGGTGGAGTACCCATGGGGACTCCACTCGAAGAAGAACAGATTGTGACAAAAATCAAATGTCTAGTACACAACTTGGTCACAGACAATGCTGCAAATGTATCTCCTAAATTTCTTCTCATCTTGGAGAGTGAAGAGTCCCAAGCTAATATGCTGTAGTGGCACTGGTTTCATGCACACCTTATAGCTAAAGACTTCAGTGTTCCAGAAGTAAAGGCCAATGCTGAAATTGCAAAATACTTCTGTAAGAACCTCTTTGTAGCAGCTGCTCTGAAAAAAAGAGGAACCAAGCTAACTCTCCCATAAGATGTGTGATCAAAACAGTCCACTACTGATTTCCAACAGTATATGATGTCGAGTACCCTGAAGCCTGTTTCAGTAGCCTTAAACAAAATTCAGAGAAATAGCTGTTTTATTGCTGCTGCTGAAATTTGGAAGGAACTGATTGAGATCTTTAAAAAGAGAAATGTAATGATGAAATCAAATTACATGCATTAAAAAAAACAAATGGGACAAGCATGATCTCCGGCTCGTTTTCTAGCAAGTATTCTCAATACTTGGTACCAGAATCAAACCTTAACTGCTGAAGAGGAGGAGATGGCTATGACTTAGGCATCCAGCAATCATCCCTCCATAATGCCAACTATAATAAACTTCAGTGCCAAGGGTGAACCATTCAAAAATAAGTTTGCTGATATTTTAAAAGAAAGTCACACCCGTGAACTCGTGGAAGCACTTATTCAGAAACTGCTGAAGTGATCATCGCACTTTTAACAGCAGTACCTTCTTCTGTTTGTGTAGAAAGAGTATTTTCTTCCTTTTGACTAATTCATTCCAAATTGAGAAATCATTTGGGAACCTGAAAAATCAGGAAAGCTTATTTTTCTTTTCCAGTTTACCAACAAATGGAAAAATGAAAGTGAAGACGACTGAGTTAGCTGCAGAAGCCAATATTTTAAGTTTGTTGACCTGTCTGACAGCTGATTTCATTTGTTTTTTAATTTAACAGTTTAAAAAGGATTAACAACTTGAATGTTTAACTAAATTCAAAAATTCATATGCTTGTTGTGTTAAATTATTATGTTTGCTGTTGAAGAAAAACACAATACATAATGTTTTAGTTAAATAAAACAATTTGTGTCAGTCTGGTGATGTTCTTCTAATACAGCATGACAAGAAAATGTTAAATTTAAGAACATGCATTAAGGTTATAACCACCAACAAGAATGCACTCATATAGAAACTCATGATTAGAGTCTTCCTGCCTAGTGATTTCAATCAAATCCACCCTGCTTGATGTGAATGTGTTTACTGGTGCATACTTACTCTCCATGTTTTAAAATGAGAGCAGAACAGATTAGGGATGTTAACTTTTGGTTAATTGAATAGTTGATTGACCTCAGGAATTCTTATCAGTTACTCAACTAGTCTATATAGTCCCTGGGGGTAGGGCTGGCAGCTAATACGCTCCAGCCCCACTCTTGAGGAGCTCCCTGCCACCCTATGCTGCTACCTCTGTATCAGAAGCAGCAGAATGGGGTGCCAGGCGGGAACTAGTCTGCGAGGGGAGCTAGTTTAAAAACCAGCTCCCATCACAGACTAGTTGCCTGTTGCCCCATGCTGCTACCTCTGATACAGAGGCAGAACTGAGCCGGACTGCCTGTCAACCTGGCACCTAGCACACTTTAAATGCAGAGCCACAGTGTTACTTGGGGGGGGGGGGGGGGATGTTTTACCAATTCTACCATAATTAGCTCCCCCCCCCCCACCAACAGTCAGACCAAAATATTATATATTTTAGAGAGCTAATGAACATGGTAGTTGCTTTACAGAAAGTAAGAAAGCATTTTGAAGCACGGGCCTGTTAAGTCAAAATGACAGTCTTTGCAGACAAGTGAGGATAATATGGCAGAAAGAACAGTGACTGAAAGAACAGGGTATACAATATATGAACTTGTGGTTACTCACTTTAGCCACATGAACTGATAAGACAAATATTGTGGGTTGAGTGGTGCCGCAGACAAGTTTTTTCTCTTAAAAAAAGTTGAAGGCAAGCATGAAATTCAAGAGCTTTTTAGAGTATGTTCTCTCTTGCTGCCTTTGATATTTAGAAGGTGAAAAGGTTTACAGGAGAAGGCAGGGTCTAAGTCAGCACAATCATTTGGAAGCTCAAACTAACCTATATGGATGGCTTTGTGTGCATACTGCAACTGTTTCAGGATATGGATGCAAAATCCATTTAATTGGTTAACTCAGTGGTCCCCAACCTTTTTAGGTTGTCGGGCGCCAGGGGGCGTGGCCGTTTGCCCGCCGGGCGCCAGGGGGCGGGGACGGCCCCCCCATCCACGCGCCCGGGGGCGGGGCCCCACCTAGCCGCGCGCCCGGGGGCGGCACTCCCCGCCCCCCCCTCCCGCCAAGTGCCGCGCGCCCGGAGCCGGCGCTCCCCCCCCCCTCCCGCCGAGTGCCCGGCGCTCTCCCCGCCAAGTGCGCTCCCCCCGCAAGCGCCCGTGCGCCATGTGCCCGGGGCCAGGCCAGCCCCAAGCACCTGGCGGGCGCATTGAAATGCCCCCACGGGCGCCATGGCGCCCGCGGGCACCGTGTTGGGGACCACGGGGTTAACTGGTTAAGGGGGTCAGAACGCAGAGCAATGCCCATCCACAGTGGGCCATGGGAGCAGCCCCCTGCCACAGCTGGCAGGGAGTTGCTGCAGCCCCCATTGGTTAACTGGAGCCAGTAAATATCACCTGTTAGGGATGTGAAAAATTAACTGGTTAACAGTTAAATATCATCTTTATTTCAGGACTGTCAATTAGGGATGTAAAAATGTACACATGTAAACAGTTAACCGATGAGCCTGGGCTCATCAATTTATCTTCACAGTTACACACACCACACACATCCCATGCTGCTGCCTCTGTATCAAGCAGGCTAGAGCCAGAGCATGTGGGGTGCTGACTTAAAAGCACACCCTCTGATACAGAGGCAGCAGCACAGGGGTGGGGGGGGAAGGCAAGTGGCTCCCAGGGAATCATTTCCCCCCATGTAAACATGTAACTCCTGAAATTCATGGGGTTTCAAACACATTTTAACAAATTGCAAGTTTAGAAGTTCTGCACGTAGTTTAAGATGGAAGGCCAGCTGAAGTATCGGTTTTCCTCTAGAATGCAGAGATGCTACCATATGTGGTAATTTAAGCCATTAAAGTTTCTGTCTTTTAGGACTCCCTTCCTTTCCTCCAAACCCTCTCCCAAAATTGTCAAGATTCTTAGAGGTTTTTAAACTAGTTAATCCTTGTAATAAACACTCAAGTACTTTGGAGGTGAAAAACACCTAAACTAAATCAGCATGTGTATATTAAAAGTGTTAAATTTCAATTAGATGATAAGGGGGAGGCAGGGTACTCGGCTGCACCTCTGCCTTACTATATTTGAGACAAAAAGAGCAGCAGAGAACAGAGTGAGTGGGGACTGCTTGAGTATCTGCTCGCCCCATATTCCCTACCGTGCAAATTCCCCAGGGGCCTGTTGCTACATTTCAAAGGTAGAGGTGCAGCAGTGAGGAACCAGTGTGAGCAAGGATTTCCCCGCTGTGCCTCTGCCTCCCCTACCTCCTTACAAGAGACAGTGCAGGAGAACCAGCTTTTAAATTCCTGCTACTCCCCTTGCTGCTTCTCTCCTATAGAGGCAGCAAAGGGGGGAGGGGAGGAAGCAAATAGTTGAGTCACTACTCAACTATCCAATAAGCAAATGCTTATCGGATAGTCTACTGGTCACTTTCATCCCTAGTGTAGATATTGAAGGGGCAGCAATAAGTTTAAAGCATCAGCTTTTCATACTGTATTAATGACCCTCTCAAACTCAGAAAGGCCCATCCCTTAAGAATAAGGATACTTTATTCTTTGCTTTCAGCCCTTAGGCTCTCCCAAGTATGTTCTTCATCCAGACTAAAACATGTTACTCCCCCCTGCCATCTCCCCCTCTGTAACGTAGTGGGGGTACCTGGCTGGTTTCTATGCTGCTGGCTCTGGGGTAACCCCCACTGGCTGCTGTGGGTACCACGACCCAGCAAAACAGGATGAGTCACTATGCAAACCAGTGGCCAGACACCCCCCATGGAGAGGAACAAAGGAAGGTGGAATGCTGCCCTGGCTGGGGGGCAGGGCTGGAAGAGGGTGAGTTAGTTGCTGTCTGTGAGCATGGAGGAGACAGCCTAGGGAGAGGGGCTGGAGTTTAGGGGCCCAGTCTCCCCCATCTCAAGGGGGCCTGAGGCATCCTAGCCCAGCTCTGTGACCAGATTACATCTGTGCTGTGCTGTATCCTGGAGAGGCAATAAACTTCCTCTATTCCACCGGCTGGTGCAGTCTGTTTGTGCCATTTCAGGGTGCAGGAGACGGGGGACCCCCAACGCGCCATCACACCCTCAAACAAAAAAAAAAACTAAAACAGGAGACAGCCTTGTTTAACTCTCTAAACTGCTGCAGTATTTGTACTGCAATCTTTAAAATGCTATAAAAGCATAGGTTAATTGCATAAATTACAGGCCTATGAAAATAGCCAGCAGCTGGTAGATGTCACAGAGTGATAATCTTTTAGTATTTATTCTCTCTAGAGTTCAGAGATGGTGTTAATTAGAACTAAATCTAAATACAGAATTCCACTCCTGCTATTTATTCCAGCCAGCATCTAATCTTGATGTAAACTGTCATTTTAGATAGCACCGCATGTTGCTGTTTACACAGAAAACCCTTTGACTTCAGGCACATTCACTAGATGCTATAGCAATAAGTGCTTTAGAAATACATGCATCCACTATTTCTAGGTCGCCATAATGACGGTTCAATATGATTCATACCGGAATTTATGAAGCCACAGAAAGTAACAGTGTTTATTTCTCATTGAGCAACACAGGGCTTTGGGGTGGGGGGGGACAGAAATTTTACCTATTTCAGTGACAAATGGAGAAGACTTTCCCCTGTAAATTTGGCGGAGGGGGAAACCAACGGCTACATTTAAAATTAACCTTTTAATAAAGGAAGGTTCCCTAGTACTCAGATTGCTACAGTAACATTACAAATGTGAATCCACTGCCTGCCTCCTTCCGAAATCCTCTCAAATTCAGCTCTTCTGTTACTGCCTTCAAATTCCTGAAGGTTGGATATTAGGAAAAAATATTTCACTAGGAGGGTAGTGAAGCACTGGAATGGGTTACCTAGGGAGGTGGTGGAATCTCCATCCCGAGAGGTTTTTAAGTCTCAGCTTGACAAAGCCCTGGGTGGGTTGATTTAGTTGGGATTGGTCCTGCCTTGGGCAGGGGGCTGGACTTGATGACCTCCTGAGGTCTCTTCCAGCTCTATGATTCTATGAAAATTTAGCCATCTGCAACTGAGTGAAAACTGCTATTCTGAGCATACTGAGAAGTGGTGAAACAAGCATGTAAATTTTCCTCTACTGTTATTCAGAAAAGTTATGAGCAAAAAGGACAATGACACTGAGGTGAAGATGGTTTTATGGGGCTGGGAAAGCAGAAAGATTAACATTCCTTATTCATCTCAGAGGGGTAACAGTTAGCCTGTAACTGAAAACTCAAATAACTAATGGTCTTGCAGCACCCTTGGAGACTAAAAAAACAGATAGCATCATGAGCTTTCTGGGTTGTGCCCACAAAAGTTCATGGTACCACAAGTTAGGTTCCAAGGGTGCCAGACCAGGGAGATCTAAGTTGTCCCGTAGGAGGGACTTTTCCAGAACAGGGGAGGTCATTTCTGCCCCTCCTAGTCCCAGCTCCTGCCTGCCCTGCTGTGGCAGCCCCACCACCAGGGCCCCACCAGCCCTGCCATCACCATGCGGGGGGGCAGAGGGGACAGTGCCCCCCACCTATTGACTGAGTAGTCAACAGTAATTCCATTGATTAGTCCATTAACTGACAGTTAACATCCCTAGCTCTTACCCGTGGATACTGTGGCCTTTACCCTTTCTTCTTTTGCATTAGCCAGTAGGTGCCCGGTAGGATTTTCAAGCCCACATTCAAAGCAGTTTCTGAAATGCTTCTGCACCTCTGAGGAATACAATTCCTGCAATCCACACAGAAACTGGATATGCTCCTCTTAACCAGATAAGCATTACTGCTATTGCATTAGGAGGCACACCGATATCTCATACTAGACACACAAACAGGCTGTTTCCACCATATATAACCTGATGGCAAGAGGTGTGAAACCAAGAGGTTCACACAAATGTGAAGCACTACCACTAGAGCTGTTTCATGCATGCTTAGAAATGTATACCTCACAAGACTCTTTACTTTTCCCTCCTCTCTGAATCGGGATACATCTACTAAATCTCATCTGGTGCAAAAATTCACTCCTTCAGTTTGAGTTCCAAGATTTGATGCAATCTTCTGCCCACGTTCAAGAAAGACAGCAGATGAATGCTCAACAAAAGCTTGCTTTTCTAATCCAACACTGAATGGTGCTGTGAGCATGTTTTAAATATTCAGAACAACATCTTATAGGAACAGCCAAGTATGTCAATAAGCAAAACACACATATATTTTGTGCAAATGTTCAAGACTCAAAAATCCATTGATCCACCTGAGAGATAGTCCAGTGTTTGTAGCGATCATTGCCTTTCCATCACTGGAGGGCTGAATTCCTAAACAACTGTAATTGCCTTGTGCTTTAAAAGCTATTTAGTATAGCAACATTATTTAGCTGTATACCAGTTATTATGCCAGTTATTAACTAAGACCAGCAGGAGATGATCCATTCATTTGTTTTGATGTGAGCAAATAAAAAAATCTGACTATCCCCCAGATCCAGAACCCCCTCCCCCAGGCCAGAATCCTCTCCTGAATCCATACTCTCTCCACACAACCCCCTCCTCCACTCAAACTTCCCCTCAGAGCCCATATCCTCTGCTGCACCCCAATTCTCTTTGCCAAGATCCCTTCTGCACTCAACCTCCATATCAGATCCCACAACTTCTCCATAGAAAAATGGGGCCCTTGATCACTTACAAATGTTAGAGTGGCCCCTGCATCAAAAAATAATTCCCACCGTGACCTACACCATTGCTAACAGCTGTCTAACTTTTTCTCCAGAGTCTCCCATGATGGGGAGAATCCACAACCTCCCTTGGTAATTCATTCTAGTATTTAACTAGCCAGACTAGTATCTTGACTGGAACTTGCTTGTGAAAAATGGTTAAATTCTTATAGCAGTGGTCACCAACCAGCAGATCGGGATCTACTGGTAGATCTTGGAGCCTCTGACAGGTGATCCTGACTGGTTCTGCCAAGAGGCTATCAAATCCCAGCACTTCATCTGCCCTTCCCCCGCACTGCTGCACATGTCCTGCCCTTTGCCTTGGAGCGGCCCCTCCTCGGAAGCTATTCAGAGCAGGGAAGGGAGAAGAGGTGGCACTGATGTCAGGGTGCCCCCTCCCACACTGTATTCCATCTCCACAGAAAGGGTGGAAGGGGGGCACATCAGGGCTTAGGATGGTGGACTGCACCACCACCCAGGAGCCATCTGAAGTAAGCAGTGTCCAGCTGGAGCCAGCTCCGAACCCCCACCCCAGTCATGAAACCCTCCTGCACATCAAGCCCCTGCCCTAGCCCAGAGCCCCATGACCCAAACTCCACTACAGAGCCTGTCCCCTGAACTCGCTTCTGCACCCCAACTCCCTGCCCCAGGCCCAGCTCAGAGCCTCTCTAACACGCCAAATCCCTTAGCCCAAGACTAGAGCCTGTATCCCAAACCTCTGCCCCTGCCTGGTGAAAGGGAGGGAAAATGGAGTGATCAGGGGTAGGGCCTCAGAGAAGGGGGTGGGGCAAAGATATTTGGGTCTGAGGTAGATCCTGGATTGCACTTAAATTCAAAAAGTGATCTTGTGCTTTAAAAGGTTGGAGACCACTGTCGTATAGTCTTAAAATCACTACATTTGCATGCTGTAAGCTCTGAGGCAAGGATTTCATCTTTGCATGTATGTACATACAGCATGTAGTAGGGATGTACAAGGTTAACCAGTTACCCAGTAAGCCCGTGGTCCCCAACCCGGTGCCCACGGGCACCATGGCGCCCGCCGGGCCCTTTACATGCGCCTGCAGAGCAATCTGGGCTGGCCCCGCCCCCGGGAGTGCGGCAGGTGCCAGCCCCGGGCACATGGCCGGCCCCGCTCCCGGGTGCGCCGCGCATGCCGGTGCCAACCCTGACCCCCGCCCCCGGGTGCGCCGCACGTGCCCTGGCCCTGGCCCCAGCCCCCGCACATGCCCTTGCCGGCCCTGGCACTGGCCTTGGCCCCGCCCCCGGGGGTGCCGCACCAGCCCTGGCCCCGGGGGCACCGCGCGGAACCTGGGCAGCCCCTGCCCGGGATCGCAGCACATGTCGGTGCTGACCTTGAGTGTGCGGCACATGCTTGGCCCCGCCCCCAGTCACGTGGCCTGTGAGCGGCCCCGCCCCTAGGCGCCCGGCAGCCCCAAAACGTTGGGGACCGCTGCACTAAGCATTATGCTTACCAGAATGCATACTTGGTAACCAGTTAACCAGACTGCCAGCCAAAATGGCCCCAGAGAGGACCATGGCTGCACCATAACGATCTTGGCCACAGGTGGGATCACAGCTCCAGGTGGGGGCAGGCAGAACCCTGGCCACAGCAGCCTGCAGGGGCAGACAAAACTCAGCACCAGCAGGGGACCCTAGTCCTGGTCACACCATAGTGGCTCTGGAGCTCATCCTCACTGCAATGCCTGCCTACCCGCTGGGTAAAACCCACCAGCCCTGAAAACCATTGGTGGGCGCAGGGCAAACAGATTAAATGACGTCATCTCAATCATTTAACCCATTAACTACTTTAATTAATATTTACCTCCCTTGTGTCTAGTTTGGAGCCTCTGGCCTTGCAAAAATATAAACAAATGATCTAAGTCAAAGGGTACTAACAACCAGAATTCTCTACTAGACTACATTGTTTTCTCGAAAAAACTGCCCTTTTTTCAAAAAACTTCACCTGCACACGGCAATCAAGCTCTTTCGAAAAAAGGCATGTGTGGATGCAGAACAGGGACTTTTTTTAAAGAGGCGGCAACCGAAAAAACACAAGGTTCCCTGGTGGCCATTCTGTGAATAGCAATCAGGGCTTTCTTTCGAGAGAGCGTCCATGCAGTCTCGATGCTCTTTTGAAAAAGTACATCGCTTTTTCGATCCAGTTTTGAGGCGTAAATGCTCTTTCGAAAGAAGCTTTCAGTCTAGAAAGAGGTACCCAAAGTGGTAAACAGATAAGATTATAGTAACACATCACAGTAACTCAAGCCTCTCTCCCAGAACCCTACCTCTTGGGAAAAAGAAAACTTCAGATAGTTCAAACTTTCACTTTCATGACTAAATTTAGCAACAACTTGGACAGAACACACAAACAAGCGTTTCAGAAGCAATTATTAAAAGTGCCACGTTGTGGTTACACCAGCATACTAAAATTGTGGTGACTTGCAAAGTTTCGCTAAAAAAGGAGCTGAAGATCTCTACTTAGATTTAGAGCAACACCTTAATGCTATTAGAAAATTAAGTAATTTACAACATATAGTAAAGGGAATTGGATCCTAGCCATCTTAACTGGTTTTACCAAGTCCAAAATGGAAAAAAATTAGCTCAACTGACTTTAGCAAGTGCTCTTGTAATTACTGCAGCACTACTGAAATGTCCATCTGATCTAAGCAAATTATTTAGTTTTTGTACTTTGTATAGACACACCTGCTTTTCAAATGCACCAGGGTTATATAGCTCTTTAGTTTATTCAACTAGATTAGATTGTGGTATTGCCAAATGAAATCAAAACAAAATGGGAGAACTGCCTTTAATCTTTGTTGAAGAGCTTTCTAGCAGTTTTCAAACTCTTATCCTTTCCTTTTCCTTGAAACAAGAAGTCAAGTGCAATATGTAAAGGAACGCAATCATCTTTAGGTTTTTTTGGAAGGATGTCCTCCAGATTCTAACTCAGTCTTCAACTGCCAAAGTTTTATAGTAGTTTAACATCAGTAGTTACTTCATCCGCTTATTGCTGATAGAAACCCTTACCAAAGACTTGGACTAAGAAACATGAGGCTTTGTAAAGCCCTTAAATTTTAGAATGGGATTGTTGTTGGTTTGAAGTTTTTGGTATAAAGTGAAAAGTTAGCTAGTTTCTAAAAAGTGGCTGAAGTAATGCAAAACAAGCAATTCCCAACAGTATATGAAGCTAACTTGTTTGGATCTAATCCAGAGTGACCTTCAAAACATCTAAGCCAGTGTTCCTTCTAAACTGCAGGCAGAACAGCTTCAGAAATGATTAATCAGCCTCACCCAGTCAGCTCCATGCACAGAGCCCTGAGCCTGTGACTGGGTGGGGCAGATTAATCACTTGTCTGCAGCTGTCTCCTCCCTTCTCCCCCAGTTTAGAGGGAACACTGATCAAAGCCTAGACAGAACTTCCATTTGAAGTTGCTTACCTGCTTTTAAAAGTGGTCAGTCTTATGGGAGCACAGAAAGCTCAGGTACTTGCAAACCACAGGAACATAAATCTCAAGATCAAAAAAACTTACTGAAGTTTATTCACTGTTTTGAATGCAAAGATTGTATGTATTAACCCTTTCAAACTGTTTTGGTAAGTGACCTTTTCCCAAAACAGGCATACTTTTTTCCTGTTGAGATTATTCAGAATGCTCAGATGTTTCTTACCAGAGATAACATGGGTATGAGATTGCTGGGAAAACAATTGAAGTGCTTTGTGTAAAAAGTATGCAATTGAATGAGTTTTCCCCGTCAAGAAGTGGCAAACCCTGAGTATGCAACAACTAAACAAGCTCCAACTTCCTTTAACTCGCCAAAAATGCTGACTTAACACAAATCCCATCAATACCGTGCTGATTTGAAGGTTGATTGATTCTAGAATTGATTCAAAAGGGCATTTCGGCTTGTGGGTAGGAAATTGGGGAGCAATTTCAGAATTTTTTTTTCCAAAGTCCAAGTATGGAAACATTGCGTACGTCAATTTTATTTCCTGTTATGGCCCTCAGGGAGACTTTTTTGATTAACTGACTCTAGACATGGTCCACTGAGGCCCTTTGTGTTTCAGACTCATTCATAAATGTCTGTGTGTCTCAACCGTAGGTATTAATCTCACTGAAATCAAGTGAAACTGCAGTGGATTAGTCCACTCAAATGTATCTAAATATTATGCTTCATGGTAGTGGATCTGCCAGTGGAGGCATTTCCATGCTGAAGTTTTACAAGCAGTCCACAAGACAAGGGAGCATATCACACTGGTGCCCTGCTTGCTTCAACAACCTTCTGTTTAACAGGTCAAAAGCAAAGTCCTATGGCCAACATTTAAGGCCATTTACAGATTATGGCTGAGCTTCCTTAGAAATGCGTCTCCATTTTTTACCCAAAGTGGATATGCTCAATAGATACACAGATTTACATTTGATTGAACATAACTATATGGCACTTGTTCCTTTTAATGTAGAAACTTCTAGTCCAGATCTCCCCCAAGCCCAATTGCTGCAAGTTTTGAGGATGCAGTCCCCTCTACACACACCCATCCACAAAACTTAAAGGAGCTTTCAGTCTCAGCACAAATAGTCAGAGTAAGATCGCTAGGCAAAGATTCTGAGTTTCCATCAAAGGGAACAGTCACTTAACCTGAAGATCTATACCTATGGTCAGGAATCACTTGTCCATATTATGGCAAGGTCAGTTCAGCCCGCAATCTTCTACTTTGTGTAGCTATTTTGCATGTGACTTTAGTATCCCCATATAGCAAACCCCTCTTCACTTGAAACTATCTGGTTCCCAATAAACCCTGAACAAGAGCTTTTCCTCCCACAATTGCTGGTGTGAAAAACGCAGTGTATTCTGTAATCACTTGATCATATTTCAGTGATGTACATATTTACAAAGTCATTTAGAATGAAACAGGCTGTGTACATGCACTTATTTTTCTAGAACTACTAGGTTGTGCAGCCTACTCATCAACCCCCCTCCCCCAGATCCACTGCAGCTGGATCATGGCTCCCCTCTTACCCATGCCACAGCAGGAGGGGGGCTGCCACCAGCCTTCCTGCAGCCAGATGGGGGCTAGATTAGGGACAGGACACCATTGACAGGGTGTCTGGCTGGGGGGAGGGGGCAGGAATGGGTTGTGGCAGGGCCCAGCCTTCATTATATGGAACCCACAGAAAGGAGACCCTTCAAGAATTTCATAGGAATTTTGACAACTTCCACTCCACCATCAACCTTAGCCTGGATCAGTCCACACAAGAGATCCACTTCCTTGACACTACAGTACACTTGCACGGACATATTTCCACCACCTTATACCAGAAACCTACCAATCATTATACTTTCCTACATGCCTCCAGCTTCCAAGACATTTTTCCAATCAATTGTTTACAGCCAGGCCCTAAGATACAACCAGATTTGCTCCAATCACACAAAGACAAATTCCTACAGGATTATAAAAAGCATTCTTAAAACTGAAAAACTTACTCAAAGAAGTGGCTATGCCAATCTGTTTGTTTTTTTCAAACAAGTACCCAGATATTCGCTCAGGCAATAATTTTTGCCTGGGTGCCACTTCAAAAGTTTCTGAAGTAGCTCCAGGCCACCCTGGAAGGGGTGGGGCCTAACCCAGACCGTGACTAGTCTGGGGGTGGTGGAGCCCCTTTGCCCCCTCTACCCACTAGGCACTCATGCCCTGGAAGATGCATGGCACGCTCCCCCATCCCAGGTCAATCAGGGCGTGGGGGTGGAGGAGTGCAGGAAGCCTCCTCCTGCCCTGCAAGGAGCGCATGGCACTTTGAAGTGCTGCAGGCTCCTCACAGGGCCGGGGCAGGACAAAGGAAGCTTCACACAGTTCCCCTACACCCAGGCCCTGATTGGCCTGAGGGAGGAGGAGCATGCAAAGCCTCCTCCGCTCTCCCCAGACCCTGCAAGCAGCATGCGGCACTTCAAAGCTCCTGGCAAGGTGGGAGGAGGCTTCACACACTCCCCTAATTGGCCTGGATCCACTTGCTTGGTGTGCCAAATCCAGCCCCGAGACCCTTTTGCCAACCCCTACATTAGCTACTTCAAGATAGGCCCTACAAAGAAAACAGGACACTACTGTCACCTACAGCCCCCAACTTAAACCCAGCAACACATTATCAACCATCTACCGCCTATCCTCAAAAATGTCCCTTCACTTTCACAACCCTTGGGGAACAGACCAATCCTCTCCTACAGACAACCCCCTAACCTCTCACAAATTCTTTCCAATAACCATGCAGCACACCTCCAATCAATCATCCAGTAACCTACCCCTGTAATCAACCCCGATGCCAACTTAGTCCACACATCTATACAGGCGGTATCATCACAGAACCTAACCACGTAAACAACCACATCAGAGGCTCATACAACTGCACATCCAATAATGTGATCTATGCCATCAAGTGCCAGCAATGCCCCTCTGCCATGTATATTGCCCAAACTGGACAGTCTGTCAAAGAATTAACAGACAAATCAGATATCCAAAAAGACAACACAGAAACTGTTGGGGAACCTTTCAACTTGCCTGGTCATTCATTAATGGATCTCTAAGTCACCGTATTATTTCAAACCAATTTTAAGAGCCAGCTCAACAGGGAAACTACAGAACTTAATTTACAAGTTTGATTCCTACAAAAGAAATATAAACAGAGATATTGGCTGGATGGCATTCCACATCCTAATGACATAAAAAACCCAAAGGCTACGTCTACACTGGCATGATTTTCTGAAAATTCTTTTAACAGAAAACGTTTCCGTTAAAGCCATTTTCGGAAAAGCACGTCTAGATTGGCAGGATGCTTTTCCGCAAAAGCACTTTTTGCGGAAAAGTGTCCGTGGCCAATCTAGACGCGGTTTTCTGCAAAAAAGCCATTTTCGCGATTGGGGCTTTTTTGCAGAAAACAGTACTGTGCTGTCTACACTGGCCCTTTTGCGCAAAAGTCTTTCGGAAAAAGACTTTTGCCCGAACGGGAGGAGCATAGTATTTCCACAAAAGCACTGACAATCTTACATGAGATCGTCAGTGCTTTTGCGGAAATTCAAGCGGCCAGTGTAGACAGCTGGCAAGTTTTTCCGCAAAAGCAGATGATTTTGCGGAAAAACTTGCCAGTCTAGACAGCCAAAGGGTACTTAAAGTGGGTACTAAGTATTCTTATCAGCTTCATTTAGCATGGACACAAAGGGCTCATCTAGACTAGGAGGAAGATTCGAAACAGGATATGCAAATTCCACAGGAAAAAAGGGGACAGAAACTGTCAATTAGGCGATGACTAGACTACTGGGAGGCTTGGCAAGAGGAATTTGCATATCTTCTTCTGATCTCACTTTCAAAAGCAGAGCTTTTGAAAGTGAAAGTAGCTTAGACGCAGATTTTTTTGGTGATACCCCCCTTGTCAAACAGCCGCTTTTCCTCAAAAAATGAGGTTTACGCGGCTTTTTGACAAAAGAGGGGGTTCACCAAAAAAGCCGCGTCTAAGCTACTTTCACTTTCAAAAGCTCTGCTTTTGAAAGTGATATCAGAAGAAGATATGCAAATTCTGTGGAATTTGCATATTCTCTTTCAAATCCTCCCAGTAGTCTAGTCATTGCCTAATTGGCAATTTTTCCCCTTCTTTCTTTTTTCTTCCTCCTTCCCCTCACTATGCTATTTATTTGAAAACAAACTCCATTCATCTAAAGAAGTGGTATGTGCCCAAGCAAGTTTGTGATACAAACAAAAATGTAGAAGGTCTCTAAGGTGCTGTAAGACTTAAGTTTTTCCAAAACAGAAGAGTCACTCATGAGCAGAGTGAACCTAGGGCTGGGTGAGGCAAGCTTCTAGCCCTGCCCCTGCCCCCAAGGTCCCAGTGGGAGCCAAGCCCCCACACAGTAGGAGCAGGCTATCCTCCCACAGGGGAAGTGTGTGGCCCCAGCCTTCCCTGGTCCCAAGACCATAGGGGGAAGGGCAAGCAGCATGCAGCCCCAGCCTTTCATGGTGCACAGGGAGGGGAGAATCCCCAGACCTAGAGGGCAGGCAACATGTGGTGGGCAGCCCCCCAGCCTCAAAGAACAAAAAGGCACTCATCCTAAGCCTCCCTGGCCCTGGGAGGGCTGGCCACATGTCCCCAGCCACAGCTGGGTGAATGGAGGTGGACAAAGTCAGTTGGGCTGTTTGGGAAGACTTTGCCTTCCCCACCTCACCACCCATAGAGTTGCCTATTAACTAGCTTCCATGCTGAGCAAAGATTGATGAAATCTGAACAAGCAACAGGGATCAGTGATACAGAGGCAGCAGCAGAAAAGGGGAGAGGCTTGCATGTAACAGTTTAAACATATACACTATCATATTCCTAGCTAGAAAGGTTAGAATAATTTACCTCTAGGTACAGACTGGAAGCAAGAGAGGGTAATTTATTCACACAGCCACTAAGTTACAAGTACCAACCTCATTAACATCAGTGCTTGAAAAGCTCAACACCTACTAAGACAGAGGTTGACAACAGATGGGGGCCCTTATTGTCCAAGGTAGTGCTCTGGTGAGAAGTCCAGCTGCTAAGGTTGAAAGCAGTGTCCTGTTGCTAGATTACATTCAGGATTCCCAGCTGTTATATGCTATGGCAAGGAGAGGAGACACACAGAGCCTTTTCCAAAACCCTCTCACTGCTGAAAGGAGACACGGTAATGAACATGTCCCATACGTTGTTTCTACCACTTGCCTCATACTTCCAAAAGCTGACTTTGCTACTCTATGTCCTCCCCTCAAATCCATTCTGAGTCTTCTTTAACAGCATATGCCTTCAGAAAACAACAGCAAAGTGAAATAAACGGGATTTTGGTCAGCTTTGCTGATGCCTGTGTGGGTGGGATTCAAAATAATTAAACTGACCAAAAGCTTTAGGCGTTGTTGCTACCCTACTTAGTGGGGCTGTATATTTTCTTCTAAAGACTAAGGATCTTGGTCACATTGATGCCTTCCAGGAGCAGGTTCCACTGTGGTGGGTCGTCCACTGAGAAAAATGCCTCTGCCACCTGCTAGTGGTTGACAGGGCCATTGCAGGAGGCTAGAACTCCATTTGCAGACTCAGGAAGACAGCATATGGTAAGGTCATTTTCAAAACAAGGCCTCAAACTCATTCCTTTTAAATAAAAGCTAAAACCACCTCTAACACAGGTGTGGGCAATAATTTAAGAGGAGCCACGTCACAAGTTTCAGAAGTGGCCACAGGCCGACCTGGAAGGGATGGGGATGAGAGCTACACTACCAGGAGCTTTGCTTGGGCTTAGGGTCCCTGCCCCCTGATGTCCAGCCAATAGAAGTGACCTGAGGCAGAGGGGAGGGTGCCAGGGACTAGCCTCCTTCCTGAGTAGTCTGGGGGTGGAGGCTTAGATTTCAGATAACAGGGCTCTCAGCTCCTGGCCCTGCCCTTTGGGGGGGGGGGGGGGGGAGGGGGCAGCTGAAAGGGCTTGTGCCTCCCAGGCAGCTCCCAGGCAATGGGCCAGTGGGGGCAGAGCTATGAGCTCTTTTCAATTGCTTCTGTTTAAAGGGCTTGCACCTGCCAGGTACCTGCCAAACAACATAGCCACCCAACAGGCGAACTCTTTAAACAGCAACACACTAGGGGCTCAGGGAGCAGGGAGCCCTTTTCAGAGCTTCTATTTAAAGGGCTGGTGCCTTCCCAGTGCCTGTCAGGCAGCGTTGCCTAGCAGCCGCAGGGAACACAAGAGCCCTTTAAATAGGAATAGCTGGAAGGGATTGCGTGTCTCCAGCAATACGCTAGAGGCACGGGGAGCTGCAAGACCTTACAGCTGTTTCTATTTAAAGGGCTCTCGTGTTCCCTGCCGCTGCTAGGCAACGCTGCCTGACAGGCACTGGGAAGGCGCCAGCCCTTTAAATAGAAGGTCTTAAAAGGGCTCCCTGCTCCTCTAAGTGCATTGCTAGGCAGCCAGAGAAGCAAGCCCTTTAAATAGACGCAGTTAGGAAGGTTCACATCCTTCTCCTGCTCTGAGGCAACATGCTAGGGGGCGGGGCCTGGAACTGCCTCGCAGGCCCAATCAAAGCCCTAGGCAGGCTGGATCTGGCCCACTGAGAGGCTTTTGCCCACCCCACTCTAATCTCAAGGGATTTTTTTTCTACTCCCTACTACTGAGTGGTTATTTCCAACTCTGACAAACTGCAGCTTACAAAACAATGAATAGTCTAGCAGCACTTTAAAGGCTAACAAAACATGCAGATGGTATCATGAGCTTTCATGAGTACATCCTTGGTAGCCGGTGTAGGATGAGCTGACCTTTAATTATTCTAGTTTAGGGGGGTGGGGAGAGAGGATCAACAGCAGCCTGCTCCATTCCATACTTACAATTCTATCAATCACAGCAGCAATGCAGCACCTTCCCATTTCCCTTTTACTGGAAGGAAGCAACATTCAGGTAAGCATGTGTCTTAAAGGACTTGCCAGGCTCCACACACAAATCTATTTTTGGCTGAGTTTATTACACAAGCTGATGTCCTTAATTTTAGATCCTGACATTGTTTCATTCTCTCCAGTTTCCAAATGTGAAAGATCTTGCTACCAATAATCAGACATCAAATTCAATTTCTTTAGCAGGAATTGATAAGTTATGCAAAAAAACCTCATGTTCAAATGCTAATATAGTCACTGGGAGCTCAAACAGCCCATTCGTAACAACATATCGTATTTAATCTTTTGAATGGAATACTTTAATCTACCCTTCTATTTCCAACCACAATTACTGGAAGACTGACTACTTACACTAGTAACCAGTTTGCAATCAACAGCTAGTTATAGTTAGTTGTATTAATCTGAGGTTAATTTGAGGTTAGCCCAAAAAGTAGTTCTAAAGCTATTTTTTTATTCACATTGGTTCTAATAAATGCAGATAAAAGCTTACTATTCAATTCAGTTCTGGCAATGAAGAATCCAAAACCAAAATAGACAGAGAATTTGGTTATTAAGGGCTAGATACTGCCATATAGAGACTAGCTTCAGTTGTGAAACATGCAAATCAAATCCATTTCAATTCTCAGATGAATGCATACCACCTATTTTAACAGATGGTATTATCAAGATTTCTCTGTTTGCTTCTGTCACTTCACAGTAGGCAGTGACATAATTACTGTGATTCATCCATTAGAGAGCTGAAACAAATGGGACAAAGCTTTTGGTAGGGAGCTGGATCTGAAAAAAAGGAGAATATAAGGAAATGCCTTAAGACTAATCTCAAAATACATAAATTTTGTTTTGATTTAAGCATTAATGCTCTGAATTTAATGCTGGGGAGATCCTTAAAAAATGTGTGTCTTAACTCACCTCAATGAAACAGATATTTTCTGAATAATGTCGTGAAAACTGTTACAGATTTTTAGGTCTTATGCCCTAGCTATGTTCCTGATAGAGCAATTTACATACCAGCAATGGAGTACAGTAGCCACATAGATATTAATGTGCTCAATAAGTTACTTTTGATTGCTAGACCTTGCTCTATTGTGCAATATGGAAACTGAAGGAAAAAGTAGGCCCAATAAGCTCTCAGTGAGAAACAGAAATACAGAAGCAGAAGTAGTAATCACTATTTTAGTGGGAGGGAGAACAAGAGGAAAGAGACTCTGATTTAACCTTGTATACCAGTGGTGGCCAACCCACAGCTCCCGAAAAAAAACTGCAGCTCCTGACAGAACCGGGATGGAACCCGGAACCACTCAGGTCAGCTGCTCACGGCTGGGCCACTGTGAGCCGCATGCGTGCTCATGGCCTGCACCATTCTACTCACAATCCCCAGTGCACTGCGTCATATCCTGCACATGTAGGCCGGGTTGCACACAGCTTCTCAGCATGCACGTTAGCAACTGGCCGCTGAGTGCAGGCAGCAGCAAGGGTTCTGGGTGCGGCGGCAGCGGTGGTTCTGGCTCCGGGACCTGGGCATAAGGTTAGTGGAGGAGGGGAATTGGGTTGGAGGGGAAGGTGCCTGGCTCTGGAGAAGGGGAGGGGAGGGCAGAGAAGGAGGATCGGGTGGAGGGGAGGGGTGCATGGTGCCCCGGATGCGTGTGGCGGTAGCAGCAGCTCTGGGACCGGAGCATAAGGTTGGAGGGGGATTGGGTTAGAGCGGGGGGAGGTGTCTGGGGAAGGGGAGGGGATTGGGTTGGGAAGGGATGCGCATGGCGTGCCGGCCGCTCAGAGCATGCACCCCAGCACCTGGAAGGAAATGCGTGGCTGTAGCAGCGGCTCCAGGACCCGAGAATTAGGCTAGAGCCCGGGAGAGGGAGGGAGGGCAGTGCCTGGCTCTTGGGAAGGGGAGGGGGACTGGGTTAGAGCAGGGGCCGTGCCTGGCTCTGGGGAAAGGGAAGAGAAGGGGATTAGGTTAGAGCAGGGGAGGAAGCTGGCTCTGGGGAATTCAGTTAAAGCAGGCAGGTACCTGGGGGAGGAGGAGCTGGAGGGGGAGGAGAGAAGAGGGGAAGAGCAGCCAGTGTACTTCCTGAGACCTGGGATCCCCAGGTACTAGACCCAGCTCTGTCTGCTCCCCCTGGCAAGACCCCCCCCCCTCCCCGAGTACCCTGCCCTAGCACCCTGTCCCCTGCCCCCACCAGAACAATTGGGGACACATTAGTGAGGCTTGGGGGGTTTGGGAGTGGGTTTTTTTGCACGCAACAACTCCTCCCTTCTCCCCGCCCCCCCCCCTCCCGGTACTTGGCTCTTCACACTCTATCTACCGCTATTTTGGCTCTTCATATCTAACCGGCTGGCCACCCCTGTTGTATACTGTCCTCCTCCCTCCATCCTACCCAAGATACTGGCAGATGAGGTTACTGTACTGGACAAGAAGATGGCCAGTTTCTTGCAAATAACTCCTATCATTGCCCATTATGGTGAAATCAACTGCTACATAAGTAACAACTACTTTAGGTCCTTCCTGTCAAGGAGTGTAACCAAGGTAGCATGTCAAAAAATGCTGCCCTTTAACAAGTTCATAGCATGGGAGGGACTTAAAATGACATGCGTCACTAACTGAGCCAACGCCTAGGACACTGAAGACTGGTGGGGTATCATCCACACTAGGGATGTTAAAATGCACATAATTAAGTAACAGTGTAATTGCTGAAAATTTTAGTAGTTACATGGGTAACGTGGGACAACGATCTGCTCCCACTTGCTGCCCCATGAGTTTTTAAGTTGGCTTCCCACACATACCAGCTCCCGCCTCTCTATCAAAGGCAGCAGCACAAAGCAGCAGTCAGCTCCTTGGGAGCCTGTGCATACGGGAATCCGGCTTTTAAGCCGACTCCCTCCCATCTGTAGTCTGAAATCATGACTTAACCCATTGGTTAACTATTTACAGTTACACTTTCACATCCCTATACATTTAAACTGTACTGTAACTATCAGCACTGTGACCAGGCACAGGTGAATCCTAAAGCTCCTGTTAGCAAGGATCTACCACAACCCAAGTTCTTTACTCCACAGGTCAGTAGGATAAGTACGTTTGTATCCAACTTTAAAATGAAAACTACAAGTGAAGTGTCTCCTAAGTGTCCACTTATTTGTAAGTAGCAAGTGCTTTCCAGACATCTGATGGTGTTTTTAAAAACACTCTCTCCCCCTCTTATTTTATTATGTCATTACATTTTAAACAAGATTTTTTAGTCCCTTAATTCCTGTCGTTACAGCACAGGGCAGGGAGTTCAACGTAACTGCCTATGTTCTCTTTTCAAACTAAAATCAAACAAGAAAGAGACCATCTGATCACAAGCCATGAAATGCAGTCATCAGATATTTTGTACACTTCTGTTATGCTCAGTTCGTAGTTATCTACTCCGGACATGTCCTCCATGAGCTAAAGCATTTTACCCAACAGTATTTTATCATCTGTTTGTTTAACAATGAATCACAAACATGCTGCGCTAGCAGTCTGTAGATAATTTTCTATTTAATCTTTGAACCTTGGCAGGCTTTACTAGTTCAAACAGATTGAGTTCATTTTCATTTTTTAATCTCAATATTAACTTTGCATACTGCTGCAAAAGGTAAGACTACTAAAATAACTATTTCTTTGTTCCTGCCCCCACCCAAAAATAAGTTACTACAAAACCTTCTGGCTTCTAACAGAAGAGGATTTTATAAGGAAAACACTGATTCAAACAGTAAAGCAGTTTGATTTACAATCAATACATCCAGTACATAGTAGCTGAACTAAAAAAGTTTAAGTGGTCTATTTTTGCCACTTTGCTAGCCGAATTCAGTATTTCATCTTACTCCCAGGAGAAGCAAAAGAAATTCATCTTCAGATACTATGCTTGGCTTCTCTGTTTTATCTTATTGGAATCACACCTGGGAGTAGGCCCAACTACAAGGGAAGTTTCAAGGTCATTTGCCTTCCTCAAAGCACATAAGTTAGAATCACGCAATTCTATTAGATTTCCAATTTTAAATCAGCAGAGATGAAAAGGGAAATAGGATGCTGCAGTGTCCAGGTGCTATATTTAACTAGGGACTTTTAACTTTTGCACCCAAGTAAAAACAGGCAGAATAGTAAACAAAAAGGAGAAAAAAATATTTCACCACCACCACCAACAGCATGAAAATAGATTTCAAGTAAATGAATGTTGGCAGGCAAATAGTGCTACTTTGACTTTTTACACAGACAGCATATAACCACTTTTCCAAATGGGTGTTTATTTTTCCTCCTCCTAAACAGATCTCAAAGGTCCTCTATGACGACTGAAAATGAAATGCTGGTAAGCAGCTTAGTTGCTTGAGTTTCTGATCAGGCAGACTCCTGATTACATAAAATCCTCTACTCTAGGCTCCTTTTCGTTGCTCCCAAAATTAGTTTAGCTTCATTTGCAGAACATTATATTTGACTTCAGGTGAGTAACCAAAATACTAACACTTTATTTTGTAATGCAATACTGAAGATCAGAATACTTTTAACTCAAACATTAGATCAACTAGCTAAGCTGCCATTTTATATCTATTATAGAAAGCCAGCCAGCCAGCCAGCCACTATGAAGGGGACCAGATAGCTCAGTGGTTTGAGCATTGGCCTGCTAAACCCAGGGTTGTGAGTTCAATCCTTGCAGAGACCCTTTAGGGATTTGGGGCAAAAATTCATCAGGGATGGTACTTGGTCCTGCAGTGAAGGCAGGGGACTGGACTCAATGATCTTTCAAGGTCCCTTCCAGTTCTATGAGATAGGCAATCTCCATTTATTTAAAAAACTTACATCTAGTTTCTTTTTGTTTGGGGGAGGGGGGGAGGGGAGAAGGGGGAGGAGAGGGAGAGATTGGTTTTCCTAGTACAGCTATGTGAAGTTGGACTATAGCACAAGCACTTGAATATTTAGTAATATAAACTATATTCAGCAATGTTATGCTGTCCCATTGCAGACACTATTTAAATCTCACAATAGGAATTAGTCAATTAGGGACAAATCCTACACTTAGGCTATGTCTACACTGTGCCCATTTGGCACAAGAAATATGCAAATGAGGCAAAGTGTGGAATATTGCTGCGCCTCATTTGCATAATTAATGAGGCTCCATTTTTGCACAAGAGGCTTTTGCCTCTACACTGCTCCTTTTTGCACAATAGCCCCCACTTGCACAAGAACTGTTCTGCATTTTTTCAGGAAGAATGGCTCTTGCGCTAGAGGGGATTTTTGCTCAAAAAGGAGCAGTACAGATGGCTCCTTTTCATGCAAAAGCCTCTTGCGCAAAAACAGAGCCTCATCAATCAAGCAAGAGGCGCAGCAATATCCTACACTTTGCCTCATTTGCATATTTCTTGCACCAAACGGGCACAGTGTAGACATATACAGTAAGGCTAAGTAATAATACAGTAAAACTCCAATAGTCCAGCATCAAAATGGCAAGCGCTCCTGACAGAACCGGGACATAACGCAGAACCGTTCAGGTCTGCCGCTCTCACATGGGTTACAGCAGGGAGGGGAGGGAAGGGAGAGGGATTGGGTTATGCACAGTGTCCCAGACAGCGGATTGAAAAACCGGCCACTCAGCACACGTGTCCCAGTGCCTGGAGGGAGACGTGCGGCTGTACCAGCAGCTCCGGAGACCCGAGTAGAAGTGGGGGAGAGGGAGGGAGGGGACAGATTAGGTTGGGAGTATGCAGTACCTCCTGATACTCCAACATATCTGATAATCCAGCACCACCTAGCTCCCAAAGGTGCTGGATCAGCAGCAATCTACTGTACTTACAAACTTAAACGTTTGGGGATATCAGGCACTAAGTTTTCTGGTTTGTTTGTTCTTTCATAATTGCAGCTGATCTCACATTGCCACTCTTACAAGCTTTAAAAATGGAACTGATTTACTGCTCCATGCAAGTAAAACATGTTACTTAAAATCTGAGATGGTTTTCATTACTTTAAAATTCATCTCGTTCACTAACAGAGGCAAAGTAGATATTCCCAACATACACCAAGGAGAGATTGACCAGGCTTAAAGTGTTTTCCTTCTCTAATAGCCTTTTGAGTCTAATCAGACTATTTTAAAAATTTGTTAGATCCGTTAACACATTTTATTTGAGCTCACCTCTAGGCTTGGGTGCAAGTACAACTTGCTCCATCTATACCAGACTTTGAAAACAATTCTCCTGTTACAATACACCTTGTATCCTACTACAGGCAGTCCCCGGGTTACGTACAAGATAGGGACTGTAGGTTTGTTCTTAAGTTGAATCTGTATGTAAGTCGGAACTGGTGTCCAGATTCAGACACTGCTGAAACTGACCGCCAGTTCTGACTTACATACAGAATCAACTTAAGAACCCCAGGCGTCCCCAAGTCAGCTGCTGCTGAAACTGATCAGCAGCTGATTCCAGGAAGCCCGGGGCAGAGCAACTCTGCCTGGGGCTTCCTGTAGTCAGCGCTGGTCAGTTTCAGCAGAAGCTGACTTGGGGACGCCTGGGGCAGAGCAGCTGGGGTGCTACTGGACCAACCCAGCAGCACCCCATCTGCTCTGCCCCAGACGTCCTGATTCAGCCGCTGCTGAAACTGACCAGCAGCGGCTGAATCAGGACCTGGGGCAGAGCAGCTGGGGTGCTGCCGGATTGGTCCAGTAGTGCCCACGGGCGCTGCAGGACCAATCGGCAGCGCCCCAGCTGCTCTGCCCCAGTGTCCAAAACAAAAGCCTGGTCTGCTGGGGGGGGGAGCACACTAGCTGCGCCCCCCCCCCCCCCCAGCAGACCAGGGACACGGGGAGCAGAGCCGCAGCGGCAGCGGGGTGCCGCGCCTCTGAGGCTTTGCTCTGGCAAAGCCTCAGAGGCGAGGGACCCCGCCACGGCTGCGGCTTCAGTCTGGGTGCCTGTGGTCTGCTGGGGACGGTCCCCAGCAGACCACAGGCACCCTGACTGAAGCCGCAGCCCCGGGGGGGGGGGGGGGGGTCCTGCGCCTCTGAGGCTTTGCCAGAGCAAAGCCTCAGAGGCGTGGGGAACCGCCGCTGCTGCCGCTCCAGTCTGGGTGCCTGTGGTCTGCTGGGGACGGTCCCCAGCAGACCACAGGCACCCTGACTGAAGCCGCAGCCGCGGGGGGGTCCCGCGCCTCTGAGGCTTTGCCAGAGCAAAGCCTCAGAGGCGCGGGGAACCGCCGCTGCTGCCGCTTCAGTCAAAGCGGCAGCAGCGGCGGTTCCCCGCGCCTTTGAGGCTTTGCTCTGGCAAAGCCTCAGAGGCGCGGGACCCCCCCCGCGGCTGCGGCTTCAGTCCGGGTGCCTGTGGTCTGCTGGGGACCGTCCCCAGCAGACCACAGGCACCGGGTCTCAAGGGGCAGCAGCAGCGGTTCCCGCGCTTCCGAGGCTTTGCTCTGGCAAAGCCTCAGAAGCGCGGGAACCCGCCCGGTGCCCCTGGTCTGCTGGAGACGGTCTCCAGCAGACCAGGGGCACCGGAGCAGCTTACGAACGGGGCTTTCTCGCCCCGACTTCCGGGGCGAGAAAGCTCCGTTCGTAAGTGCGGATCTGACGTAAGTCGGATCCGCGTAAGTCGGGGACTGCCTGTATAGGCAAGCCCCAATACAATGAGGAATATTTTGCTCCCACTCCCACCACAAGCCCCTGTTAGTCCATTATTAAAGGGACACTGAAAACATCTTACTCCTTCCCCCTCTACTCTTTGATTACCACTATCAGTTAAAATTAGGGATGTTAAGAAGTGGGCAACTGGGGAAATGTGTAACTACTGAAAATCATAGTAGTTACACTGTTATCCCCACTCGCAGCGGAATACAAGCCCGTTTCCAGCACACACTAGCTCCCTCCCTCCCCCCTGCTTCCAGGAGCTGGCTGCCACAGACAATGGGGGGGGAGGGAGCGTGTAGGCAGGAACCGGTGCTCTCTGGGAAGCGGCTATTAAACACCAGCTTCTCCCTGCCCCTTTGCGTGTAAATGTGTAACGCTGAATTTTTCAGCAGTTACACCATTTACAAAAATTAAATTTGCAAACATTCCTAATAGAAATTCTACAGAACGTATGTATTTCAGGAAGAAACACCTCAGGATCCTTGTGCTACAGAATAGTATATAAAACTTTATCAAAATGTATCGAATGCTGCAGGTTCCTGAAGCATCTCGACTGAGTAGGGCCCTACCCAATTCACAGCCATAAAACACACATCATGGACTATGAAATCTGATCTCATGTGCTTTTGCCCTATAATACACAGATTTGGGGTGGGGTGTGGGGAGAACATCAATATTCCTCAAATTGGGAGGGGTTCTGACCCAACATTGCAAGTCCCTGCAATGCCCTGTTATGGTGGGCGGGAGGAGTGTTAAGGTATTGCTACGCTTACTTCTGCACTTCTTTCAGAGCGGAGCAGCCAGAGAACGGCAGCTGTTGGCCAAGTGCCTAGCTTTGAAGGCAGCACCCAACCAGCAGCAGAAGTAAAAACAGCAGTAAGTGTACCAGATTAAGTTTACTTCTGTACTGCTGACTTCAGAGCTGAGTGGCTGTAGAGTGGTGGTTACTGATTGAAAGCCCAGTTGTGCAGACAGCAGAACATAAATGAGGGCAGCAATATTATACCATGCCATCCTCTCTTCTGCGCTGCTGGTGGCAGCTCTGCCTTTAGAGCTGGGCTCCGAGCCAGCTGCCCAGCTCTGAAGACAGTCACCACCAGAAGCAGCACAAAAATGAGGATCACCACTCCACAACTCCTTTTTGGTTAGAACTCCTACAGTTACAATGTCATAAAGTTTCTGATTTTCATCATTTCAGTTAATTTACAATTTTTAAAATTCTACTTCCATGAAATTGATCCAAGTGGACTATGAATTTGGTAGGGCTCTGTGAGCTATATATTCTTTCAAGAAAGCATTAAACAATAAGGTAGTTAAAATCTTCAGTAAAGCAAGTTTTCCCTCACAAATAAAGAATGAGCATAAATACTTTATGTTCAAAGTATTTAGTAGTTAGTTTAAAATGCTAGTGTCAAGAATTAGAGTTAATGACTCAGTATTTATATAATTAATATGAAACTGGAAAGTTTTAATAAGAAACTCCTCTTACATTTTCAATTTACATAAAACTAGGATCAAAGTCTAAACCTTTAATAAAACATTTGTTGAAGATGCTGCAGGCAAACTAAATTCTGCCAGAAAGAGATATTAGCCCATACATCTCTTAACAGAACTCTGCATAGCAAGATTACATTAGACAGGTTTACAAAAGTAAAGACATTAAACTTCCCTTGGACTACTAGGTTTTGAAGGGAACAAGGGGGCCATATACAGCTCTAGCACCATTACAATCTGTGTTTTTTTAAAAGTGAATAATCCATGTTGTAAGAGATTACAGAACAATGACCAAATGTGTGACGATACGGATACAGAATTTATTTTCTTTTATACCATGCACAGAAAAGGATACATTTCAAAACAACTGCAGGTAAGCAACCTCTCCTTAATATATTCTCCAATGAGTGGGGGTTTCTCTCTCTCCAGCATTTTAAATGGCTAGAAAAGCACTTCACTGTAGGACCTCATGCAGGTTTTCTACTGTATGTCAATACATATTGAGAGACCTTTCCTTCAAGATTTAGGAAAGTCTTTATATATGCTCATATTGTTTACATATGGAAACTGTGATAAAATGAGGAAACTATAGTTTGCTCTCAGTTTTGAAAATTTAACAACCACGTTGTCAGAACTGGAATTTCACAGAATTGTTATTGCTCAGAACTTTAACGTGGGAGTGGAATTTTCCCCAAGTGGTCATCTACTGAGTCAAAAGAACAAGTCACTGAGGCTAGCAGCAATGGTGCAAGATATTAGTATTTTAAAATGCCAATGTAAGCGTACAAAAAAAGAATGACACTGACTAATCAATTACGCCTCAAGGTGACCTGGTTTATACCTCACCCCAAATCCTTAGTTGTTTCAGATGGATATGGCCCACAGACAATCATTTGCCATAGCTATATGAAAAGGTCATTAAAATAAATCTTGTTTTTTTAAAAAAAGTCTCATTACATTTGTATTACTTCAGACTCAATTACATAAAAGGTCAAGTCAATAAAATAGAAGCTTCATGTCTTTCAAGGATTTGAGAATATGAAGGAGTTGGTAGCTGGAATAAAGATCAAATTACAATGACAAACTTCCCAAACAAGAGGCATGAAGCATGAGTTCAAGTAACTTAAATAATCTGGGAACACATCAATATGCAAGAGAAATCACCATGAGTTTGTTGCCACAACCAATAGTTCTTCTGCCACATGTTCATATTCCAATCTATTTGCAAGGGACCTTGTCCAAGCAGTATCGTTCATCAACACGTGACAGAGATCAGAGGAGAAAGCTTGACTGTTATTAATGACTGCACTGTACAACATGATGTTTCATATACAGACACTTTCCAACAAAATGTACACACTGAAAAAAGGAAAACAAGTTTTTCGCAGATAACTGGATGCACTAAAGAAATTGAATGGCTGTCGAAATATTAAAGTGGTAGAAAATCCACCTAATGGGAAGATGCTGAAGCACCTAGACTAATAAGCGCACACATTTTCCCACTTCAAAAACCACATTTTAAATTCACATATCAAAATCATGATGTTTTGCAAATTCCAGAAAATGACCTGGCACCCATATTACAGCACTGAGCACAATATAAAAATGGGATTTGGTGGAGAATTCTTCACCAGGATCTCAAGAAGAACCATTTTCATTTTTGTTCATACTAACGTTTCACAGCTGCAATTCTCCACAGGTCAATGACAACAGTAGAGGTTGGAATGTCAAATGTATTCAAACTAAGATGTTTAATCTTACTCAGAAGAGGTTTAAATGATAGTGACAAACTACAGCCTTCACTATTCATACCATTAATTTCATGTCCTAATTTTCCTAGTGTAAACAAGGCCTTCAAATAAAATTAAAGCTATTTTTGCTTTCAAATAAAACAGGTGGTACTTTCCACATGTATTGCAAGTTCAGAAGCAATTCCATCTTTCAGAAGGATGCGTATAAGCAGCTGAACTCATCTAGGATATGACACAGGAAGTGGCCTAGAGTTGGCAGAGGTTTTTAACAGGTGCATGAGATTAAACCAGCCATTTTAAAAATACTAAAGGTTCTTCACTGGCAAGTCAATGCCAAGTAATCTGATCCAGGTTGTAGCTGTAATTCCTTAGGCCAGCCTTGCTTATCTCCCTGACTGAACTACCTCAAGACAGATTTTTCAGGTTCATGTAATGTCATCAGATTACCACTATGTTAGATCACACCTCTAGTAATTTTAACAGATAACCATAATTAATGCAAAATAAAATAGAATGGCATTTCATCTACACAGGGAAGGGAAAGTCACTGAATATACTGGTTCTATATAACATCTATGAAGAACACATTGTGTTGGCAATTACAGAAAACTCAAGAGTTCCAGATTTTTGTAGTGCTGTTGTATCTGTTTTGCTTAATCAAGGTTTGTACAGTCTCACAGTAAAATAAACTGACAAGGAAGTGGGCTGTGCCCACAAAAGCTCATACCACCATCTACATGTTTTGTAGATAAAGTGCTACCAGACCATTTGTTGGGGTTTTTTTTGGTACAGACTAACTGGACTACCTCCTGAAGTTCCAGTAAGTGAACTGAAAGTACATCAAATCAGGCCATTCATAAATATCCTCAACATGCCCATCCTTCCTATTTACTCACTCTAAAACACTATCAATGCAAGATGTAATAAATAAATTAAATTGCTGTGTTTTAGATTCAAACCTTTGTATTTGGTGATCAGCATGTGCCTAACAGCCTATTCTGAGAGTTCACCCTGGTAGATAGATTTATGTTGAAAACAGTCCTTAAACTACCATATCTTCCTATCAGCCTTTGTCACATAACTAGATAGAGAAGTTTTGTATTTAAGGAAAAAGGAAGGAAATCTTGCACGTGCAGGGGGGTGGAGGGAAGCATTTACATATTTCCCCATCAAATGCAAATCCATTGCCCTTGGATAAAGCTTTAATCTGAAAAGAATGCCATGGATAGTTTAAAATTGAAGATTTGTTCAGAGTCTATTAAGAGGATAATGAAACCTTGACCAAATGAACGCATTTAATGGAGGCTTTTCCCTATGAAGTTGCCCTCTAACAGTCTAAGCTTCTAGACCTGAGAAACTCACATTTCTTGTTACTATAAACAGAGGTCAGTTCTCGTGGAAAACAGTACCACAGAAGGATTCAGTTAGTTAACCCTGAAATCAGCAACTAGATGGGGAAAGACATAGCCAGCCTAATGCTGCAGTATTATTGTAGAAACAAAACGAAAAGAATCTCCTACCCCAACTCAAGACCAAAATGTCAGTTTTCAGCACAGCAACAAAAAGCTTTATACAGCCAAGAATCCTAAATTGTCTTCAAAGAAAAAGAAATTCTAGCTACCCATCAACACTGACACAGAACCACTGGCTACTCTTATCTTTTCTGATCAGAAATTGCTGCTGCTTTGGAAACAACATGGTAAGATGGCGAAATGTTCTTTTTTACAGAGCTGATAGTGCCTTTCCTGAACCATCTCCTACCTAGATCTGCCATCCAATAAATATTTTATTGCTTTCTTTAATTAAAAAAAAAAAAGAGAGAGAGAGAGAGAGAGAGAGAGAGAGAGAGAGAAGTGTTGCTCTTGCAACCCATTAGATCCTTTTCCATGCATATAAGGAACAAAGACACCTTTTCCTTAAACTCAATTTGCAAACCACTGAATCAGGAAGGCAATTACTCAGTTGATATTAGAGAGCTATAGCAAATAGGTGAACATACATGGAGCATACCTTCTGGTACACTAGCATTTCTCAGCTATGGCCAGAGACATTAAGGGATTAAAAATACATCCAGGGAACAAAATTGTCAGAAACAAATCTGGTTGCAAGACCGGAAATGGCAAGTTCAGTTGCTATGTGCTAAGAACGTTAACACCAGCGATGCCCCCACCTCCCAATCCCCATCTCCCAGGGGACTTTTATCACCAAAGTGGTGACAGGGTAACTTCCTTTTCCAGACTCTGTTTTACCCTGTTTTGTTGTCACTAGAGTGGGCGCTGATGGGTTGGGTGGGGGCAAAGGCACCCAGAACTCTACACTGGAGCAACAGAGAAAATAGTCTGTGGAATAAGCATCAGTGTTTAACCCCACAACGCCAGCTTTAGAGATCGACCCCCTACGCAAAGGAGAGGTGGTTGGAAAGAGGGGGGTCCCTCTCTCCCCCAGCCCGCACAAAAGGGGACCCCGGTGTAAAGAGGAGGTCCCTTTACCCCAAACCCGTGCAAAGGGGGGGCGATTGGAGGGGGGGCCAGCGCAAAGGGGCGGCGATCAGAAGGGGGCCCCTCCCCCCAAGCCCGCGCAAAGGGGGGGCGATCAGAAGGGGGGGCCCGCGCAAAGGGGGGGCGATCAGAAGGGGGCCCCTCCCCCCCAAGCCCGCGCAAAGGGGGGGCGATCAGAAGGGGGCCCCTCCCCCCCAAGCCCGCGCAAAGGGGGGGCGATCAGAAGGGGGGGCCCGCGCACGGGGGGGGGCGATCAGAAGGGGGGGCCCGCGCACGGGGGGGGCGATCAGAAGGGGGGGCCCGCGCACGGGGGGGGCGATCAGAAGGGGGGGCCCGCGCACGGGGGGGGGGCGATCAGAAGGGGGGGCCCGCGCACGGGGGGGGGGCGATCAGAGGGGGGGGCCCGCGCACGGGGGGGGGGCGATCAGAGGGGGGGGCCCGCGCACGGGGGGGGGGGGCGATCAGAGGGGGGGGCCCGCGCACGGGGGGGGGGACGATCAGAGGGGGGGGGGCCCGCGCACGGGGGGGGGGGGACGATCAGAAGGGGGGGGCCCGCGCACGGGGGGGGGGCGATCAGAAGGGGGGGGCCCGCGCACGGGGGGGGGCGATCAGAAGGGGGGGCCCGCGCACGGGGGGGGGGCGATCCGAAGGGGGGGGCCCGCGCACGGGGGGGGGGCGATCCGAAGGGGGGGGCCCGCGCACGGGGGGGAGCGATCCGAAGGGGGGGGCCCGCGCACGGGGGGGGAGCGATCCGAAGGGGGGGGCCCGCGCACGGGGGGGGCTATCAGAAGGGGGGGCCCGCGCACGGGGGGGGCCATCAGAAGGGGGGGCCCGCGCACGGGGGGGCCGATCAGAAGGGGGGGCCCGCGCACGGGGGGGCCGATCAGAAGGGGGGGCAGTCGCTGGCCCTTCCCCCCTCGCCCTTGGAGACTCCCGCGGCCTCTGCGGCGGCTCGCGGAGGGCGGGCGCCGCCCCTGGGCGGGGGGGGCTCTGCGGCGGGAGCGCCCCCGCCTTACCTCGATGTATCCGGCCAGCGTGGCCGCGGGCCCCGCCAGCCCGCACAGCAGCAGCAGCAGCAGCAGCCCCGGCCCCGCGCCCGCCGCCATCCCGACCGCGCGCGCCGCCGCCCAGCAGCTTCTGCGGCCTCAGCGCCCAGCCCGCTCGCAGTGGGGAGCCGCCTCACAAAGCCCCGCCCCCGGCCACGCCAATCACGGGGGCAGGGCCAGGAAACCACGCCCCTCTCCAGGCGACTGCCAATCACAGCGAAGGAGAGACTTACACAACCGCGCTTCGACTCCCCCCCTCCCCAAGAACGACCCTGCGGAGGGCGGGGACCGTACCCGAGTATCCGCCAATCAGAGCACGTGTAACGGGGAGAGCCGCGCCCATCCGTGCAGCACGCGCGCTTCGACGCCCCGGCCGCAGGCTGCCCGCAGCGCCCATGCCCTGCCCTGCCCCGCGTGGGCGGGGCCGGCGCTCTGCGCGCGGAGAAGGCTCCACTAAGCGCAGCCCCAGGCCCCAGCGCAGCGGTGCGCGAGCCGCCGCTTTCTCCCGCCCTGCGCTGAGCGCGTGCGCCCTGCTCGCCTGGGGATGCGGCGGGACCTTTCCCTGCTCGGCTTGTGAACGGGATTTCTCAGCGGCATAAAGAACAAAACGAGAGAGAGAGAAGCGTAGCGAGGAGCTGCTGTCTAGGAGTGAGACTGCTCAAGCGCATATGAAGCAGCCCCACAGCAATCCCACGGTCGGTCACTTGGTCATTTCAAAACATGGAACAATTGAGTCTGCGTTATTGCAATGTCCCCTTAAGGAAGGAGAGGCCACAAAATCTACTCAAACCCTTTGGTGGACTCTTCTATTTTTAGAGACTACATGCTGCATAACTCTGAAATGTTTGCTCTAACAAGGCAGGTTAACCTACAATTAACAATGAAAACTGGTGTTCTTAAATGTAAAATCCCCTGATAGTGTAACCTTAAAATAAATTTTAAAAACCGTTCACTAATTTTTTCACATGGTATTAATACATAAAAATATCAAAGATAAAAGCTTCTTAACTTTGATGGTCCAAATCATCTGGCTGTGGTCCCCAGGCAGCCATTGCCCATCCCTGCTCAGTACAGTTTTACATTAACAGCAGGTTTATGGTGCTATGCTCTACAGATTCAGATTTCAGGATGGAGAATTCAGCTTTTCATGTTTTTGAGAGAGAGAAAAAAAATTGAATAGTAATAGGATTGCAGTAAAGCCCTATGGAAAATCTGAGCTCCATCATGTTAGGTGCTGTATAAACGAAATGAAAGCACTAAGCTCCAAATTCTCCAAAGTATTTAGGCAACTAATACCCATTGAAATCAATGAGAATTAGGTGCCTAAATACCATTGAGGATCTGGGTTTGTGATATAAGAATATAGCAAACTGCTTTATTTTAGAGTGAATTATATCTACTGGTCTCAGAGCAATTTTTGTAAAATAATGTTTGCTCGTTCCTGTAACCTACCTCCACTTTTGCGTAGTGTGCTGCAGACTAGTATTTCTTCAGTCCTTTCCCCAGGAAATGGTTTGATTGCAAATGATAGAAGAAGACACTATCAACTAAAAAAAATCCTTTCCTAAACATATATTTCTCTTCCTATGCCACCTGAAACCTTAGATTATGAACACTTAAGAAATTTTAAAAATCCTATTTTGCTTGTCAGATTTGTGCTTGCTTTTCGCAGTTTAGAAAAAGTCAGTGAATTTAGAATTTCTGTACTGTTGTTTGAGTTGCAGCAGTTCAGAAAATGTTTAAAAACAATTGTAGTACATTGAAATTACATGTCCTTTTAAGTGATTGCATGATGTATTTAATGTATAAAACACTTGAATCCTTCAGAAAGAAAAACACTGTGGCTTTGTCTACACTGCTGGATTTTTGCGCAAGAAGCCTTTTGCGGATGAGTTCTTGTGCAAAAAGTTTTTGAGCAAAAGCGCGTCAAGACCTCAAAGTACATCGCAAAAGTGATGTGCTTTTGCGCAAGAGAGTGTCCACACTGCATGGACACTTGCGCAAGAAAGCTCAGAGCAACTGTGCTTTTGCCGATAGGGGTTTCTTGCGCAAAAATCCCTCTGGAGCATCCACACCTGTGTTTTTGCGCAAGAGATGCAGCGCAAAAAGGAGTTATTTCTCTTTGGGAGAGGAATAACTCTACCAGCAAAAGCTCTCTGTTCTGCCAATTTATTTGTGCAAAAAAGCACTTACGGTGTGCATGTGCCACCGGTTTTTGTGCAAAAAGAGCCATTTTTGCCCAAAAAACCTTGTAGGGTAGATGTAGCCTGTATAGATGGAAGGCATTTATTAATTATTATTTGTTGTTTGGCTTTTACAAAAATAGAGAAGATAGTCACACAATATGTGATGGGTAAAATCACATTTCTCACTGAAATCGCTGGATAGCCATTCATTTCAAAGGGACTAGGATTTCACCCCAAAAATGTAAAAGATGCCACTGCTTAACTCAGAAATATTTCTGTAATATAATTAAAAAATAATTTAATATACAGCTGAGTAACTTTTGAAGCAATTTTTACATTTGAAAAAAGAAACATTATTTAAAACATATATAAAAACCCATCAGAATTATTTCTCAGAATATTTTATGGAAGCATCTGGTGTAATTTACACATTTTATTTCCATAATTTTCATAGCCAGATGTGCAAGAGTGCTTATGCCAAAACCCAAAGCAAACAGAAAAATCCCAAGATTTTCCAAAAATTAGATACTATTACAAGCAATTTATTTTCTTTCGTTTTTACATTCTTCACATACACTCACAAGTGATTGATTGCTGAAGTGTTGTGAATGGAGACAATCTGTAATATAGATCAATAAACAGCCCAGTTTTAATTAAAATGACCAGCTGGTCCACTAGCCACTTCCTACAGTCTCCTCTTTTTTTTTAACCATGCATGAAAACCTTTAAATCTCTTTAAGTGCAGTCTTCTGGCATCTGTAATCTTCTTTTAAATGCACCCAAACCCAGATAGAATATTAATTAACTCCTTAAAATAATACATTTTAGTTTATATACTTTTAAAATGTAGAATATGGGTGAATTTGATTCATTTGAATACATTCTGAGTTACATTTTTCCCTTTTACAAAGTTACCACTAAGATATTTTTCATTCTCCCCAGCTCCACAAGAACACATTGTTTATAATAAGCATTTTGGTACTGCTTTTCAGACCAAAGGTATCATGAACTACTATATACATTAACGTGCTAGTAATACTTAGCTTGTATATTTATGTTGCATTTTATTAGGAGTAATTAATCCTTACAAACCCCCTTTCAGGTAAGTAATTTTGCAAATGGTGAAAAGAAGGTAAGGAGAAGGTCAGGTGTCAGTTTTCAAATATCCACAACTTTGGAGTCTCCAGCTTGGGATCTGTTAGGGCTTGATTTCCAAATTTTGGGCTTCTCACAGATTTCCCATTAGAACAGATGTACAACAAAAACAAAACACACTGTAACAGGCAAATCCTGTTCTTGCCTGGGTAGGAATAGAAGGTTTTAGAAGCATCAGAACTAGTGGAATTCTGCTGCACAGGAACAAGATTTAAGGGATATGTGGTCTCTAGTATTGAAAAGCCAAGATGTACAGGGCTTTTTCACATGTCCTGAGCATAATTAGTTCTGAGGAAGACAGGGCAGCTGGACCAACATATTTGCTACTACAATGATCCATCAGTCACTGCCTCCTTCAGAACAGGAGTATATAAATGGTGTGGTCTAGTAAAGGCTGTGATAATGTTTGCTATTTGAATACTTATCTAACAGAGGATTAATTTCCCTTCAGCAGCTGCAAAATCTCTTTGCTCCAAGCCTAGCCCAAAATGCATTAAAAAGTATAAGATGGCAGATTGACAGTAGGTATGATAAATTGAAATTTCAGTGTCACAAGATCAGGTATCCATCTGGCAGCCTAATTAAAAAGGAACGAAGTGTAACATTTTGCAAATGGCATGCAGTGCAAAAACCTGTGTTTGGAACTCCTAGGAGAGAAGGAATTTTTTAAATAAAGCTTTTGCTTTAAAAACTCCACTAACCTGGAGTAGTCTGGGGATGGAGTTTCCAAATCACTTGTGACAAAATTAATAGGTGATATCTATAAAAGTAGTCTGATAGCATTATAATCTTCTGGGTTACTTTGCTAAAGCTCAGGTGAAGATTTCTGAGTGTCTTTGCTCAGTGTATCAAGAAATGTAAGTGTGCACAAGATGATTATTTAAAGCTCAGTATTACAAGTACTCTCAGCACTCCCAGAATTCAAAGAGGGGTAGTTGCTGTCACCACGACACACCCATGGAAATGCCCCATGGGGAAGGATATTTACTTTATAAAGTTCAGGTTGTGAAATGGAAGGGGAAATGCGTAAAAACAGGAAATGAAAGAGAGTTCTGGTGGAAAATAGATGAGTGAGATGGTACTGGAGTGAGGTGCTTGGAAATCCCTGTTATTTGCTGCACTATAATATGGTAAGAACAAGGGACGGGGGGCAATACACCATGCTACATCTACACTGGCATGATTTTCCAGAAATGCTTTTAACGGAAAAGTTTTCCGTTAAAAGCATTTTCGGAAAAGAGCGTCTAGATTGGCACGGACGCTTTTCCGCAAAAGCACTTTTTGCGGAAAAGCGTCTGTGCCAATCTAGATGTGCTTTTCCGCAAAAAAGCCCCAATCGCCATTTTCACGATCGTGGCTTTTTTGCGGAAAACAAATCTGAGCTGTCTACACTGGCCCTTTTGCGCAGAAGTTTTGCGCAAAAGGACTTTTGCCCAAACGGGAGCAGCATAGTATTTCTGCAAAAAGCACTGATTTCTTACAGTAGGAAGTCAGTACTTTTGCAGAAATTCAAGCAGCCAGTGTAGACAGCTGGCAAGTTTTTCCGGAAAATCGGCTGATTTTCTGGAAAAACTGGCCAGTCTAGACACCCCATGTTCTAATTCATAGCCCTGTCACTGTGTGGCCTTCAGGTAATCACTCTGTTTCATTTTGCCCATTAGTAATATAAAATATCTATTATATATTTTGAAGAGTTTATTTGTTTGTGGATTTGTTTGTGCAAAATGAAGTCATACTTTGTGATTACCCAGAGATACTAATTTTTACATAAACAATCCTGCCACTTAAATTAGCTGAATGTACTACTTTTTACACTGGAATATGTAGAGTGAAAGGTTTAATAATTATTTTTGTTTTTCATTGGAAAAGTCATGACTATTATGATTAGAGTTCATAAAAAATATTTGCTAACAAAATTAAAATCAAGTTGCCTCTTCTTTTGTCATTTTAGTGCAAAGAAAATGTTTACTGTTACAAATACAAAATAATTCAAATTAGTTAAGGAAAGAGTAATAGAAGCGTTATGAGTTTCTGATTCAAATTTACTATGTTTCAAATTTACTATGTATGGTAATTATTCAATTAAATGGATGTTTGAAGTTGAAAGCCTACAAATTTAAAACTGTTCTTTTATTTCCCTTTGCAAGCACATTTATAAAATATTCTATTACATATATTTAATTTCTTGAACTTTCCTAAAATTGTAATCTATGCAAAATGACTTTGCCTTGTCAGTGGCAGGCCTCGCCTGCTTGTTAGTAATGTCTGTCTACCTCAAAGGGGTGAGTGAAGTTTTAATTAATTCCAACCTTCTGATGAAAGGTTCTCTCAGTGGAAATATTAGTTATTATCTATGTTATTGTTTACAGTTCCTAAAGAGTTCTTAACTCTTTATTTTGTTTGAGACTAGTAGTGATAGTAGCAGAAACTTTCTGTTGCTCAGAGGTGAGATTTTGTACTATAGGTATGGGTACACCACAGAACTCACATCCCACTGATCGGTGGAGGAAAACCACCTTTGTGACCTAATATTTGGGGTTACTCCAGCAATCAGAGATCAGAATGACCTCCATTGTAAACTGTAAATGCAGACAGCCTTGGAAGCTGCCTGTGGTACCTACAGCCTTGAAACCACCCCGAATCAATGCACTACTATTCGCTGCAGCCCCACATCCCTTCTATCCCCAGGTCTTGGGGTGGGGGAAAAGAGAGGCAGAGATGAAACATAGCTGGCAACTGTCTTGCTTAACTTCTCTGCCTGTAGAATTTTCTCTGACTGGATCCAGGGCTTTTAGAGTCCCTTTTTGCTTAACTGGCTGTTTTACCCTGTACACCAATGGTCTCCAACCTTTTTACACCCAAGATCACTTTTTAAGTCTCAGAACAGGCGAAGATCTACTGCCCCACCCCTTCCTTGAAGCCCCGCCTACATTACATGAGGAAATCTAATGTAAATGTACTGTGCAGGTGCGCAGTTCAGAGAGGGCTCAAGAGCTACTCTTGGAGCCCCTGAGATCTACCGGTAGATCGCGATCTACTGGTTGGTGACCACGGCAGTAGCTCTCACCCTGTATCTGTTTAGCTTCCTTTTTAACATGAAAAATTCCTTGTATGTTTGTGTTTCTCCTGTAAATAATGTTCTTTTGGAACCTTTTGTTATCTACTACTTGTGAGGCTGCACAACTGTTTAAAAGAAAAGAGGCTACTCCTAGCTGAAAAGATCTGTCCCCGAGCCATGTTAAGTCAATTGGTAAGGAAGGAGAACAGAAGAGGGTGAGGATTGTTCCAAAAGAGGCACTGGCAGCAGCAAGCTGTGCCAGGAGAATTGTCAGAATCAAATTCATCGTTGCGGATTGAGTCTATGAGAATCAGAAAGGCCTTGAATATTCCCTCTGCTCCCTTCAACTCTGCAATTGAAAGGCTGTAATTGAGCCTTCAAATAGTAATATTATATGGGGATTTTAATTAAAATCTCGATGAAAGATTTAAATGGGGGATTATATCATTTGTAATAGTGGTGAATGATAGTTTCATGCAAACTAGAAATTGCAGAAATAGAATTGAGCCAAATTTGTTTTTAGGAGCCAACATCCCCCCTGAACAAGGAAAAATGGCAGGTGTAAAAATGCTTGCAGTTTTCACTTCTCTAAGCAGCTCTGTAAAGACACCATGTAAAAATAATTGTATTGAAATTTACTCCAATATTGTACATAACATTCTTCCAAAAAAATTACAACAGAAGTTAAGATGAGTGAAAAACCTTTTGCCTTACTTTGGTCCCAACCAACCTTCAGAAAAACCAGAGTTCGTGACACTTAAGCTGATCCAATTACAAGAAGCATTGCCCAGTTGTGTCTAAACTGAGCAGTTATTTTCAGAAAGCACAGCCTGCCCCAGGAGCCAGGGCCTGCAAACCCAGCAGGCTATAAGGAGCCTCGTTCATGTTCTGTCCCTGCATCAGCTTCGTCCATGGAGAGCCAGGACGCCAGCATCATGTCGCAGCAGATAACGCCCCACCCATGCACGCATCAGGAGCTTCCACATTGGGTCCTTACTAAGGTTCAAGCCCTGGAAACTGTGTCACCAGCCTGCATGGAAGCTGGCAGGGGCTGCTGGCTGCAGTGTAAGTACAGGCCAGCAGGGCACAGCCAGCAGCTGAGAAGCAGCAGCATCACAGAGTTGCTCAATTTGCCTGGCTGGCCTTTGAGATCAAAGAGCATAGGTTGTCTCTGAAGGCTGTCACCCTTGCCCTGGCATTGCTCACCTTCACAGGGGCCCAAGTGCTGAGCAGGTGGCCATGTGGTCTGGAATTACATCACAGAGCTGAGTGACAATGCCAAGAAGACAGTGGAGCAGATCCAGCAATCTGAAATCAGCAAGCAACTCAACACCCTCTTCCAGGAAAGCCTCCAGAATATCAATGCATATGAAGAGGACCTGCAGAAGAAGCTGGTCCCCTTTGCCACCGAGCTGCACGTCAGGCTGTGTCAGGACTCAGAAAGGCTGAAAGAGCAGATCTGGTAGGAGCTTGTGGAGCTGTGCCGCTAGCTGTCCCCTTGTGCTGACAAGATGCAGCAAGAACTTCCAGGTGGTTTGCATCCAGGAGCAGCTAAGGGAACAGGGCCGGCCTTAGGCTGATTCGATCGATTCGGTCGAATCGGGCCCCGTGCCCCTGAACCCAGGGCCAACTTATCCATTAGGCACAGTAGGCCCAGTGTCTAGGGCCCACGATACTTTCAGGGGCCCACGAAAATGTTTTAATTTCTTTTAAAATCAGAAGAAAAAAATGAACTTTTAGGGTTGAAGAAAATGTTTTAATTTTTTTCTCACATCAGAAAAAAATGAAACTTTTAGGGCCCATGAAAATCTATTAAATTTTCCCTAAAACAGAAAAAAATAAAATGTTGAAGTATTTAAAGTTATATCAAAAATAATTTTTAATATTGATATTATTATGGTAGGAGGGGCCCACGAAAGTCATAATACGGCCCTGCCTGAACCCGGAAGTGCTGGCGAGTTACAGAGCCGGGGTCCTGCTCCACCAATATGTGGAGGTGGGTCTCTCCCCTGGCTCTGCCTGGAGCGGGCCCTGGCCCCTCCCTTCTGGCCCCCCCCCCCGCGTGTCCTCCCACCCCACTCCCAGAGCATCCCCCACAGCCCCGGACCGTCTCTGCCGTGAGCGGCTCCTCTTCGCCGCCTGCTGCTGCCCATGTGCGGCGTTGCATGTGGGCAGGGAGGATGCCCGGGCGTGACGTGACATCATGTCCCGGGATTTTAAAACTCCTGGGAGGCACGTTGAGGGGCCACGCTGGCTCTGGGTTCAGCCTCCAGGGTCTGAGCGCAGACTCCAGCCCCGCAACGTGGAAGGCAGAAGGTAGGGAATGCGCTTGTGCGGAGGCGGTGGCGGCGGCAGCAGCAGAGGGGGGAGGGAAAAAGAAAGAGGCTTGGGCTTTGGCAGAGGCAGGGGGAGGAGTGGAGGCGGAGGTGGCGGCGGGGGGCTTAGATGGGGACGGAGGGGGGGGGCTTGGGCGGCGAGAGCTGGCCAGAGGGGAAGGGGCTTGGGCAGAGACAGAGGCGGAGGGGAAGGAGTGAAAGGGGAAGGGGCTTGGGCGGGGGGAGAGGAAGGCACCAAGAGACAGGGGTGCAGGAGAGACAAATGCCAGGGGGCCAAGTGCAGAAAATGAGGGAAAGGGCAGGAGGGGAGGTGTCAGTGGGATGGGAGGACAGGGTGATGCTGGGAGAGGAGAGGGGAGGGGAAGAGCATTGGAGGCTAGAGGGGAGGTGCTGGGAGAAGGCTTGAAAGAAGGGGTGGGCATGAGAAAGGTAGGGATGGAGCAAGGCATGTGCGAGGGCATAGAGGGGAATGGGGCAAACAGTGGTGAGGGGGTGGGTATTAGGGGAAAAAGAGGGCAAAGGAGGCAGAGGCAGTAAGGGAAGGGGGAGGCACCAGGAGGGTGCAGGGCTAAGGGAAGGTGCAGGTGCCAGAGGATTCTGGGGTGAAGCAGAAGGGCAGACACCTGCAGGGGAGGGACCAGCACCAGAGGAGAGAGGCAGGGCAGGTGTGTAGTAGAGAGAGGTGTTAGAAGAGGGGGAGCTCACATGATCAAAGTGGGGCTACTGGAGGAGTGGGCACGGGGGAGGGGGGGAGAAGGGCTGGTGGAGGGGGGCAGGTCGCAGGAGGGCTGAGGGCAGTGAGAAGGGCAGGAGTCAGGACAGCGGAGGAGGGTGAGGAGTCCGGGGGCAGCAGGCTCCAGAGGAGATGATGGAGCAAGGAGAGGAGACATGGCAGGGAGAGAAAAGGTAAAGGTTTTTAAAATATTTATTAATAACTTGGTATGCTGCCCACATCCAGTTTGTTTGTGCCCTGCAGTGCAGTTTGGTTTATGTGGGGATCAACACGGGGCCAGCGAGTGGGAGCCGAAACAAGAAATTAGTCAGTGTAATGATCTTCTGTTGATATGTGTTTTAGTAGTTAAATTCTTGGACTGTAATTGCTCATGAAAAGTGCTGTCACGTGGGTAGAAATCAGGTAAATATTGCATTTTATTAATATCAGCAGAACTGACTTAAATGGGGCCTGTGTGTTGTGTAGTCTTGCCTTAATCTTTGTGTTCGTGCCTGCCAGTGTGAGAGAAGCTATTTGTATCTATTTGCTTGCATATGCAACCACACTTGAGGCCCTCAGCATGTTCTGTAAGTATCAGTGTGGCCCCTGGGGCTTCCAAAGTTGAATTGCCCTAGCTCATCCCTGACATGTGTCTATCTAACCTGGTCTTAAATACAGGCAGTCCCCGACTTACGTGGATCCGACTTACGTCGGATCCCTAGATACGAACGGGGTGAGGCAACTCCCGCACATGTGCAGCAGCATTCCCGGGGCTCGCTCACCTGGGTCCTAGGATCCTCCTCCTCCTCGGGCCGGCTCCGACTGGGGTCCCGCAGAGCTGCCGGGCAGAGGAAAAGTGCCTCCCCACGCCCGCTGCCCCCCCCCCCACCCCCCTGCCGGCAACAGGCTGCCCCCTCCCCTGAGCAACAGGCTGCCGAACAGACAAAAGCAGCCTCTCTGCCCCTCCTCCCCTCTATACATGCCAGGCTCCCGGAGCGCAGCAGCGTCCCCGGGGCTCGCTCACCTGGGTCCTAGAATCCACCTTCTCCTCCTCTTCGGCCGGCTCCAACTGGCCTCTGCCTGCAGCAGCTGGCCACAGGGACAGGGATCCCGCAGAGCTGCCGGGCAGAGGAAAAGTGCCTCCCCACGCCCGCTGCCCCCGCCCCAGCGGCCTCGCATCCTGCACGCCTCCCCCCTCCCCCCTGCCAGCAACAGGCTGCCCCCTCCCCTGAGCAACAGGCTGCTGAACAGCAGACAAAAGCAGCCTCTCCGCCCCTCCTCCCCCTATACATGCTGGGCTCCCTGGGCAAACAAAGACTCCACCAAAACAAACAAAGTGCTGGCCTCATTGTGTTAGCAAAAAAAGGACCCTCCTCCTAGAACCCTGGGTGGTGTGTGGAAATAAAGCTATTAGCTCAAAGCATGGTGCAGAGCTGTTTGGTATTTGATGAGTTACTCCTTTAGTCCTGAGTTTGTCACAGGGACAGAAATAGATGTGAAATCTTCTGAACAGGGGAACAGACAGCAAAACAAACATTAGAGGGGAGTTAACCTTTCCCTATGCTATCCAAAACTAAACAAAATGTTTGGCTAGAGTTTCCCCTACAATATGTACCAGTTCCGACTTACATACAAATTCAACTTAAGAACAAACCTACAGTCCCTATCTTGTACGTAACCCGGGGACTGCCTGTATCGCCAGTGATGGAGATTCCGCAATCTCACTAGGCAATTTATTCCAGTGTTTAACCACCTTGACAGGAAGGAATTTTTTCCTAATGTCCAACCTAAACCTCCCTTGCTGCAATTTAAGCCCATTGCTTCTCATCCTAACCTCAGAGGTCAAGCAGAACAATTTTTCTTCCTCCTCCTTACGATACTCTTTTAGAGTATGTCTACACTACCCCGCTAGTTCGAACTAGCGGGGAAATGTATGCATACCGCACTTGCTAATGAAGCCCGGGATTTGAATTTCCCGGGCTTCATTAGCATAAGCGGGGAGCCGCCATTTTTAAATCCCCGCTGCTTCGACGAGGAGTAACGGTAGTTCGGAATAGGACCCTAGTTCGAGCCCCGTGTAGTGTAGACATACCCTTAGATACTTGAAAGCTGCTCTTGTGTCCCTTTTCGGTCTTCTCTTTTCCAAGGTAAACAAGGCTAATTTCTTCCGCCTTGCCTCATATCTCATGTTCTCTATACCTTTCATCATTTGTGTTGATCTTCTCTGGACTTTCTCCAATTTCTCCACATTTCCTGAAATGTGGCACCCAGAACTGGACATGATACTCCAGCTGGGGCCTAATGTAGATGGCTCAGTCCCTGTCTTAGGGGACGTGAGACTGGGCGGGTTAATTTCCAGTCCTCCTGTTTATTCTTTTTCTAAGCCAGGAGGGCACAGTAGTTCTGATGGGGGCTCTACAGGAAGGCAGCCCGCACTGCCCCATGCCTGAAACCTTGTGCAGGTGTTAAACAGCTGTCCAGCCCACCCTATAGGTGACTGCATTTCAGCGTGCCTGAAGCAACACAGCACCAGCAATGGACAGGAGAATGGCTCCCGGGCATGGCTTGCTCATGACTGCTTCAGTCCCGTTGATGGGCCTCAGCCTCTTTCCTTCCACTCCCCCGCTTTGCAATGGGGCTGTAGACTCTGGGGGAGAGGGGTGGAGGCAGGCAAAGGTGTCTCCCTGCAGCAGATATACACGTCTCTGTATTAATCATTCTCTCATTGAAGTTTTTAGCTTTGTATTGAGTCCTTTTACATGGAAACTTTGTATTACGTCTTGGTAGAATAGTCCCTAGGACAAGTGAGGCAGAGACTAACCCTCTGGGGTGAATGAGGTGGGAATGGATAATGTGGAAGGTGACATCTCTGGGTAGTTGCAAAGGTTGGAGAGGGGATGGAAGCCAGATCCAAGATCAATGAGCCCTGGGAAGTGGGCCCATTGAAAGGAGACTGGACCTGTGGATGCCTTGGGGGTCAGCAGCAAAGGCCTGCTTTGGGAAGCCCCCTCTTTGGAGGTGAATGTGGCAGCATTGAGACACCACCCAGAAGCAGGCGCCACAGACACTAACTGCAGAGTCGTGGGACGGCTGTCACAGATCTTGCACATGCATAAGATGATAGATCTGCAGGAGGGGGGGGCAGTGGTGTAGTGAGGGGGCCGGAGGGGTCAGTTGCCCTGGGAGAAAAATAATATAAAATGTAGTTAAAAATAGATGTCCCACGTTTTTAAAAGGAATCCCAGATCTCCTGCCTTTTGTCTATTTTTGTCTCTTTGGGCCCCCAGTTAAAATTTTCAAAAGCACTTAAGTGACTAAAGTCATTTTTGAAAATTGGACTTGGAAATCTAAGCTCAGATTTTCAAAGGTAATTAAGCTCCTAAAGAGAAAGTTGCCAACTCAGATCTTCAAAGATATCTATCTGATCTTTACACACCTTTGAAAATCTGGTCGTAAGTGTCCTAGTCAGTTCTGAACATGAGATGTAGGAGCCCAGTCCTAATTCCTTCAGGCTTTTTTTTTTTTTTTTAAATTTGAACATTTATCTACACTAATTCCCCTCCTTTCTCTTTCACTAGCCAATAAATGCATGGATCAAAATTATGGGTGCTTTGTGAATATGCTGACTTGAGAGTGGAAAGATTTCATATTGTCACGTATGATTCCTGGTAACCCATCTCAAATATGAAAAACTAGGTTGATACCTGTTCATATCAGGAGCTGTTGAATTCAGTTCACCATTTGCAGTATCTCATTAGGATGTTTAATGGAGAAGATATTTTGTTTTTTTGTTTTGTTTTGTTGTGTTTTTTTTTATTTATACTGTGGACAAAGCATGGGCTCACAAGAATTCCTCCATTGTTTTACCGAGTCTGAAAACATTTGGGCTGTGCCTACACTGCACCCCTTTTCCGGAAAAGGGATACAGATGAGACAAGTCGGAATTGCAAATGCAGCAGGTATTTACATTTTCCCCGCTGCATTTGCATGAACATGGCTGCTGCTTTTTTCCGGCTCGGGGCTTTGCTGGAAAAAAGCGCCAGTCTAGACAGAGATCTTTCGGAAAATAAAGCCTTTTCCAGAAGGTCCCTTATTCCTCTTAAAATCAGGAATAAGGGACCTTTCAGAAAAGACTTTATTTTCCGAAAGATCCCGTCTAGACTGGCGCTTTTTTCCGGCAAAGCCCCGAGCCGGAAAAAAGAGGCAGCCATGTTCATGCAAATGCAGCGGGGATTTAAATTCCGACTTGTCTCATCTGCATCCCTTTTCCGGAAAAGGGGTGCAGTGTAGACACAGCCTTGGTGTTTTTTTCTAAAGACCTGGAGTCAATTGATTATGTAAGAATCTCATCTTTCATTTAAAAAAAGTTCTCTATACTTCTGGGCCTTACAGTTAAGTAGGAAAGCTTTAAAACATGAACCCTAAATACTCAAGAAACAAAAGGCCAATAAAAATCCAACATGTTTTATTTTTAAAAAGATCTTATGATTTGTAGGCCATTCTCATAACTTTGTGTAGGCGGTCCTTGTGATTTTTGGGTTGGCAATACTGCTCTTTGATTGGTGTATTTAGAGAGGTCTCTCCCTTCAGTTTCCCTTTCCACTCTCCTTTTTTGTCACAGGTCATCAGAGAATCATAGAGACAATGGAGAGTAGGGTGAGTCCATGACTCTGATTAATGATTGGCTAGGGTGACTAACTATTATCAGCCAGTGGTCTGAATGAGCTATCTACTGCCATCTGTTAATCAATTGTAGGAAAAGGCTTCAGGAGCAGACCTTATTTATATAGACAACCTACTTTGCCATAGAGATCAGTTGACACACTTGCTGTATCAAGCTGATCAATTTTGGCTCTTTTGGGTTGAAATTCACTTAAGACTTGGAGCTGGGAGAATGAAATGTTGTTATCCATATTGTATGTCCTGGCTTAGGGTCTAACCATAACTTGAACACTAAGCAGAGGATAGTAAGTCACATCTAACTGAAAGTCCCAGAAGATGGAAACAGGTTTTATTTCTGGTGGTGTACAGTCTGTTTGGGAGTCCTCAATTATATCTGACACTTTACATCCAGGCTACATCTACACTGGCACCCTTTTCCGGAAATGCTTAAAACGGAACAGTTTTCCGTTATTAGTATTTCCGGAAAAAGCACGTCTACATTGGCAGGATGCTTTTCCGGAAAAGCACTTTTTCCAGAAAAGCGTCCGTGCCAATGTAGACGCGCTTTTCCGCAAAAAAGCCACGATCGTCATTTTCGCAATCGGGGCTTTTTTGCGGAAAAGAAATCTGTGCTGTCTACACTGGCCCTTTTCCAGAACAGTTTTCCGGAAAAGGACTTTTGCCCGAACGGGAGCAGCATAGTTTTTCCAGAAAAGCACTGATGATTTTACAGTAGATCGTCAGTGCTTTTCCAGAAATTCAAGGGGCCAGTGTAAACAGCTCGCAAGTTATTCCAGAAAAGCAGCTGATTTTCCGGAATAAGTGGCCAGTGTAGACACAGCCCCAGTGTTTAAAGGCAGAGCTGACTAGAATCAATTGAGAGTCCTTGTCTTGTCTCAGTGATCACTTGAGCAAAAATCATTGATAAAATCTTGTGTAAACTAACCTTGGACTCAACATTCAGGCAATGTGCTTAAGGGCAGTGCAAAGGAGGCAATGGTGGTGAGGTACCATATTACCTAGTGAAATCATTGGTGCTGAAATCACTAAGGACTGGAATTTGACCACAGAACTGACACTTTCTTAACAAAGACTCTATTTTTGCTATTTAAAAAGTAAATCAATGTAACAGAAAACTGCAACGCTCTCTAGTAACATTTTAAAAACTAAATTTATTGAAAAAATTGGATAGTTTGCAATTGAAAATATTTGACCTACACTTAAGGCAACTGATTTAATTTTGTGTAATATTTTGCATAATAAAGGATGGCATTTTTTTTGAAAATGTTCACCTGTATTGATATACATTTTTATCAAAACTACTTTTTTTTTGCCTATCTCATAGAACTGGAAGGGACCTTGAAAGATCATTGAGTCCAGTCCCCTGCCTTCACAGCAGGACCAAGTACCATCCCTGATGAATTTTTGCCCCAAATCCCTAAAGGGTCTCTGCAAGGATTGAACTCACAACCCTGGGTTTAGCAGGCCAATGCTCAAACCACTGAGCTATCTGGCCCCCTTCATAGTGGCTGGCTGGCTGGCTGGCTTTCTATAATAGATATAAAATGGCAGCTTAGCTAGTTGATCTAATGTTTGAGTTAAAAGTATTCTGATCTTCAGTATTGCATGTGATTTTGATGTGATATTATTTGTGGTTTGTTGTGTGGGTGGGGCTTGGTTTTTTTTTTTTTTGCTTAACAAAAAATCCTGGGTGGGGGGCTGCCAAAACGGTTCGAATTGGGCCCCGCTCTTCCTAAAGCTGGCCCTGCAGGGAGTTTCGTGAGGCAATGTAGAAGAGGAGTTGGAAGGGGGTGAGGTACACTTGCCATTCTTTAAAACTTTTAAATTAAAACCAAAACTTCCTGATTTAAATAAAACACTATCAAGAACCTAATTAATTGTAGGAGAGAATGCAGACAGAAGTTCAGCAGCAGAGTGGGGGCTATCCTGTTTATTGCACCCGATCCAGCATGTATGAAGGGTGGCATATATGTGTGCATATATAATGTCTATGTGTGTAGGTAGGAATCTGTAATCTGTGTGGAAGCTGAATTTTTCTCTGAATGTGGTTAAGCATCGCTATGGACAGGCTGAGTAGCGAAGCCCTGTGGAACAATGGCTCTCAATGGGCTATGGACACACCCAAAGAATGGGGTTTGTCACCTGAGGGCAGCCAGCAGGGAACATAGAGATTGGCCTCTGACCAGGGGACTTGCTGCATACAAGAAGAGGCTAGGAAGGAGGTATAAAGAGGCCATGTGGTCGATGCCATTTTGTTCTCAGCTCAGCACTTCATCCCAGAGGCAGCATTGCAGGGATCGAAGAGCCCGGAAGACCTGTGAACCCATCCTGATCTTAGGATGTTCAACAAGAACTTTTAAACCAGCAGCTGCAACATATCTGCTAGAGCCTGCATCGAGAACTGGGAGATTCGATGCATGTAATGTACTGTACTTTAATAACCTTACTCTCATGCTTTTCTTTCTTGTAATAATAAACCTTTAGATATATATTCTAAAGGATTGGCCCAGCGTGATTTGTGGGTAAGATTCAGAGGGTAAATTGACCAGGGATCTGTGGCTGGTTTCTTGGAACCGGACAGAACTTGTTCGGGGTAGGTGGGATTGGGTGCTAGGACCCCCCACCTGTGTATGAGGTCCGGGGCCATCTGGGGCACGGATATTGCTGGGGTGTCGGAGGGGTTTTGCTCGTGAGGCTTCAGGCAGGCAGCTGAAGTGCTCTGAGACTGGTTTGTGGCCTGTTTGGAGAGGTCACCAGTCTGGAGGCTGTAAGGAGCCCCGGATTTGAGCAATTCGCCCTGAGCGGACGCCCTCAGCTGTGCCCAGACACCGCCCGGTCTGTCACACCATGTACGGACTTTGGAGGCCAGGGTGGTTGAACTGGAGGCGCTAAGGGAGGCTGAGAGGCTTTATGTAGATGAGGCTTTACGGGACACTGTAGAACTGTCCCACCTTTGGTCAGACAGCCCCTGTGCTGTTAAGGATGATGAAAGACTCAGGGAAAGAGAACAGTATCAACTGAAGCAGAGGGAAATGATCCTATAGTAGGAACCCTCCTACCGGAGGATGTTATGGTATCATCTCACAAAGAGGATACATCTCCAGGGGCGGAACTCCAGTCATTAGGACTAAAGGCAGGTGTTAGTAATGGGGATTCAATCATTAGAAACAGATAGTTGGGTTTGTGATGACTGGGAGAACCGTATGGTGACTTGCCTGCCTGGTGTTAAGGTTGCAGATCTCTCGAAACATCTAGATAGACTTATGTGTAGTGCTGGGGAGGAGCTGGTGGTCGTGGTACATGTAGGTACCAGTGACATACGGAAGGGTAGGAGAGAGGTTCTGGAGGCCACACTTAGACTGCTAGGAAAGAGAATGAAATCCAGGACCTCTATGGTAGTGTTCTCTGAAATGCTTCCAGTTCCACGCACAGGGCCAGGTAGGCAGGCAGAGCTTCAGAGTCTTAATGCGTGGATGAGACGAGGGTGTAGAGAGGAGGGGTTTTGATTTATTATTGATTTATAGAATTATTTATTATTATTACTAAGCATCTCCAGCAGCAGATCGACAAGAAAGTGGCAGGCATGAAAGACAAGCTGGCGCCCTGGGCTGACGAGCTCATAGACTCATATGTTTGTAGAATAATAGGACTGGAGGAGAGCTCATGAGGTCATCAAGTCGAGACCCCCTGCCCAAAGCAGGACCAACTGCAACTAAATCAACCCAGCTAGAGGTTTGTCAAGATGGGACTTAAAAACCTCTAGGTATGGAGATTCTACCACCTCCCTAAGCAACCCATTCCAGTGCTTCACCGCCCTCAGTTTTTCCTAATATACAACCTAGACTTCCCCCACTGTAACTTGAGACTATTGCTCCTTCTGTCACCACTAAGAACAGCCTCTCTACATCCTCTTTGGACCCCCCCCCCCCTTCAGGAAGTTGAAGGCTGCTATCAAATCCCCCCTCACTCTTCTCTTCTGCAGACTAATAAACCCAAATCCCTCAGCCTCTCCTCATAGGTCATGCGTTGTAGCCCCCTCATCATTTTGGTCACTCTCCACTGGACCGTCTCCAATGCATCCACATTCTTTTTGAACTGGGAGGCCCAGAATTGGACACAGTACTCCTGATGTGGCCTCACCAGCGCCGAATAAAGGGGTATAATCACTTCTCTAGCTCAAGGTCAAGACTTACCAGAATGTGGAGGAGCTGAGCAAGCAGCTTCTCCTGTATACCCAGAACATGCAGGACAAGCTCAATCACTAGCTGGAGGGCCTGTCCTTCCAGATGAAGACGGGTGCGGAGGAGCTGCGGGCCAAGCTCTCGGACAGCACGGAGGAGCTGTGCCAGAAGCTGAGCCCTTATGCCAAGAAACAGAAGGAGAAGCTGCACACTGACACGGAAGGCCTGTGTCAGTCCCTGGGCCTGACGTGGAAGGCCTGAGTGAGCGGATGGACCAGAAGATTGAGGAGTTCTGCCAGACCATAGCTCCCTACAGGGAGGCCTGTGCAGAAGGTGGAGGAGATAAGGCAGACACTGGGTTCCTATGCTGAGGGAGTGGAGGATCATCTCCGGGAAACTGAGAAGGGTGTGTGGGACAAGGTTGCCTCCTTCTTCAGCATCGTTCAGCAGATCAAAAACTGAGGGGGTCCAACCGAGGGCTTGGCTTTGCTTCCCATCGCCACCTACTCTGTCCCACCACCACTGCACAAAGCAAGCCGCTGTCTACCTCAGAGTCAGGGAAAGAGCACTGGAATCAGCCCCCGGTCACTGGCTTTTCTGCAGCTCACACCACAGAGGGGGAAAAGGACCCGGAGCCATGGATGCCACGAGACCTACACATGCTGGCTGCCAATCTATTTCTGCACCTGCCCTCTCTCTAAAATTGCACTACTTTATCTGCTGAAATAAAGCTGCAATATCCCAGCAATGCAAAAACAACACAAAACAGAAAACAAAACAAAAAACCTATAAGTATCAATGTGATGGGGCTTGCCAACCCCGCACTAGACAAGGGGAAGGGGAGCATGCCTATTGGATAGAATACACCCCTCTCCTGCAGTCCTCCTGGGCATGCTCAGTGCAGCCCAGGTATAAAAGGCTGCAAAGCTGCTCAGTTGGGGCTGGCCTCTGGAGGGGAAGGAGCTACTGCCCGAGCACCGGAGCCACAGCTGCGGCAGCCAGAGCAAGAGATGCTAGACCAGCTGCCCGTGTCGCTACTAGCCCCGGGCCGAACCCGGCCACAACGGCGGCTATGCCATACAGCCCCCCAGACGCCGTCACTGCACCAGTCACTGCTGACCCCGATGCCACACCTACTAATGCCGCGGCTGCCGCCAGACCAACATCTACAGGTGGGACCGCTGCCGGCCAGGAGGATGGGGTAAGCAGCAACCCAGGGCAGGGAGCAGGAAAACCTGCGGTGGGCTTGGCACATTTCGGGGAGAAGTCCCCACTGAGCCAGTGGTGGGAACCACCCACCACTGACAGGGCCCTGGGTTGGGGCCTGGTGGAGAGGGAGGGCCCGGGCCCCCCTACCCCTTCCTCCCAGATCCCAGACGAAGAGGGGATCTCATAAAGGACTAGGCTGCGGGGCCAGCGTTTGATGGACTAGGCCGTGGGGCCTTCATTTAAAGGACCCGGCCTCAGGGTTGAAGGGTGCAGGGCTAGTGTCCCCACCACAATCAGTCAACTGGATGTGTCCATGCACACCTATTAAGCTGCCTGTGTTTGTGTCAGTGTGTTTCTGGAAAATCTAGACAGCTGTCCCACAATGTCTCAACAGGGTATAGAATATTTGGAAGACATGAAAGCAGTGCAACACCAAAAGGATGTGGGGCAATGCACTCTGGGAGGAGAAAAGACTGGCCAAAATGGCTACACTACAGTGTGGCAATACAACACAGTGAAACCATGTGCCTTCCTAATCGCCTGACAAGATGAAATACACTTAAGTCCAGATTTTTTAAGCTATGCTATTGTTGCCGTGCTTAGCATTGCAGTGCAAAAGTATCTGATTTAGAACCCTAAATCTCATTTTCATAAGGGATTTAGGCACTTAGGAGTCAACTCCCATTGACAGTAGATGGGATTTAGATAAACTCTGGGCCTCAGCTACCACAGTTTAATATTAACTATGTTGTACATGGGTGGCATCACATCTAGGGTCAACCTTGCAACTAACTGGTCACTATACTGGTGGAGAGATGTGGTGCAGACACAGCTTTTACAAGTCAGATAGGTACCTAAATAACTTTGAGCATGTGGGCCTATCTTTCATTTTAAATCAACAGGAGCTAGGTACCTAAATGCCTTTGAGAATCTGAACTCTACAGCTTGGTCCAACAGCCTTTGGATATGAGTACATACCTGAAAAATAGTAGATTCCATGGAAAGTCACGACCTATACTTGACACTGGTCACTTGATTTTGGCAATGGAACTTGCTCAGAAAAGGTCCAAAGTTCATATAGTGTCTGAACTCAAACTTGCCCTCAAGGGTTACGTCTAGACTGGCATGATTTTCCGGAAATGCTTTTACCGGAAAAGTTTTCCGTTAAAAGCATTTTCGGAAAAGAGCATCTAGATTGGCATGGACGCTTTTCCGCAAAAGCACTTTTTGCGGAAAAGCGTCTGTGCCAATTTAGACGCACTTTTTCACAAAAAAGCCCCATAAGAACATAAGAACGGCCGTACTGGGTCAGACCAAAGGTCCATCTAGCCCAGTATCCTGTCTCCCGACAGTGGCCAGCACCAGGTGTCCCAGAGAGGGTGGACCGAAGACAATGATCAAGCCATTTGTCTCCTGCCATCCCTCTCCAGCCTCTGACAAACAGAGGCCAAGGACGCCATTTTATCCCCTGGCTAATAGCCTTTTATGGACCTAACCTCCATGAATTTATTCAGCTTCTCTTTAAACTCTATTATAGTCCTAGCCTTCACAGCCTCCTCTGGCAAGGAGTTCCACAGGTTGACAACACGCTGTGTGAAGAAGAACTTTCTTTTATTAGTTTTAAACCTGCTACCCATTAATTTCATTTGGTGTCCTCTGGTTCTTCTACTATGGGAACTAATAAATAACTTTTCTTTATCAGCCCTCTCCACACCACTCATGATTTTATAGACCTATATCATATCCCCCCTCAGTTTCCTCTTTTCTAAACTGAAAAGTCCCAGTCTCTTTAGCCTCTCCTCATATGGGACCCGTTCCAAACCCCTAATCATTTTCTATCCCTTTCCTAATAATTCCTAGCATCCTATTTGCCTTTTTGACTGCCGCTGCACTCTGTGTGGAAGTTTTCAGAGAACTGTCCACGATAACTCCAAGATCTCTTTCCTGATTTGTCGTAGCCAAATTAGCCCCCATCATACTGTACGTATAGTTGGGGTTATTTTTCCCAAAGTGCATTACTTTACATTTATCCACATTAAATTTCATTTGCCATTTTGTTGCCCAATCACTCAGTTTGGTGAGATCTTCTTGGAGTCCCTCACAGTCTGCTTCTGTCTTGACTATCCTACCCCTTTCTCCAGATCATTTATGAATAAGTTGAAAAGGATTGGTCCCAGGACTGACCCTTGGAGTACACCACTAGTTACCCCTCTCCAATCTGAAAATTTACCATTTATTCCTACCCTTTGTTTCCTGTCTTTTAACCAGTTCTCAAGCCAAGAAAGGACCTCCCCTCTTATCCCATGGCCATGTAATTTACACAAGAGCCTTTGGTGAGGGACCTTGTCAAAGGCTTTCTGAAAATCCAAGTATACTATATCTACTGGATCCCCCTTGTCCGCATGTTTGTTAACCCCTTCAAAGAACTCTAATAGATTAGTAAGACAGGATTTCCCTTTACAGAAGCCATGTTGACTTTTGTCCAACAAATTATGTTCTTCTACATGCTTCACAATTTTATTCTTTACTATTGTTTCGACTAATTTGCCCGGTACTGAAGTTAGACTTACCGGTCTGTAATTGCCAGGATCGCCTCTAGAGCCCTTTTTAAATATTGGTGTCACGTTGGCTACCTTCCGGTCATTAGGTACGGAAGCTGATTTAAAGGATAGGTTACAAACCACAGATAATAGCTCCGCAATTTCCCATTTAAGTTCTTTTAGAACCCTTGGATGAATGCCATCCGGTCCCAGAGATTTGTTAACATTAAGTTTTTCTATTTGATCCAAAACCTCCTCTAATGACACTTCAATCCGGGACAGTTCCTCAGATTGATCACCCACAAAGGACGGTGCAGATTCAGGAATCTCCCCAATGTCCTCAGCTGTGAAGACTGAAGCAAAGAAATCATTTAGTTTCTCCGCAATGGCTTTATCGTCCTTGATTGCTCCTTTTATAGCTCGATCATCTAGGGGACCCACAGGCTTTTTAGCAGGCTTCCTGCTTCTAATGTACTTAAAAACATTTTGTCATTTCTTTTTGAGTTTTTGGCTAGCTGTTCCTCAAAATCTTTTTTTGCTTTTCTTATTACATGTTTACACTTGATTTGACAGTGTTTATGTTCCTTTCTATTTATCTCACTAGGATTGGACTTCCACTTCTTAAAAGATACCTTTTTGTCCCTCACTGCTTCTTTTACATGGTGGTTAAGCCACGGTGACTCTTTTTTAGGTCTCTTGCTATGTTTTTTAATTTGGGGTATACATTTAAGTTGGGCCTCTATTATGGTGTCTTTAAAAAGTTTCCATGCAGCTTTCAGGGATTTGGCTCTAGTCACTGTGCCTTTTAATTTCTGTTTAACTAACCTCCTCATTTTTGCGTAATTCCCCTTTTTGAAATTAAATGCCAGGGTACTGGACTGCTGAGGTGTTCTTCCCACCACAGGAATGTTGAATGTCATTTTTGCGATTGGGGCTTTTTTTTGCGGAAAACAAATCTCAGCTGTCTATACTGGCCCTTTTGTGCAAAAGTTTTGCGCAAAAGGGACTTTTGCCCGAACGGGAGCAGCATAGTATTTCCACAAGAAGCACTGATTTCAGACAGTAGGAAGTCAGTGCTTTTGCGGAAATTCAAGCGGCCAGTATAGACAGCTGGCAAGTTTTTCCAGAAAAGCAGATGATTTTCCGGAAAAACTGGCCAGTCTAGACACAGCCAAGGAGTTTGCATTGTAAGTCGCAAAGACAATACCCAGGACAAGAGGTGCAAGCACAGCTTTGCTGAGGAAAAGAGCATTACTCACCCTGTGCAGTAACATGGGTTCTTCGAGATGTGTGTCCCTATGGGTGCTCTTCTCTGATAACTGGTGATTTTTCTAGCAGCGCCCTGCCGTGCTTGGACGAGCAGCATCTCCTCATGCTGTTACTGTCTGCTCCTCCAGTCCTTCCCTACCCTGGTTCTAGCCCTCTAAAGAGACTCCAAAATAGGGGATGGAGGGAGGGCAGTGGAGCACTTTTGGGGACACACATCTTGAAGAACCTCCTTCACTGCAAAGGGTGAGTAACTCTCTTTTCTTCTTGGAGTGATTTCCCCGTGGGTGCTCTACCCTGGGTGACTACAGAGAAGTGTTTGTATTGTGGAGGTGGATTTGGAGCTGACATCGCTGGAGTGACAATGGAGGTGACAGTATAGTGTTTGGCAAAGGTGTGGTCGGATGACTAAGCTGCTGCTTTATAAGTGTCCTCTAAAGGTACATTGTTAAGAAAGCTTGTTGGGGATGCCACAATTCTTGTAGACCGAGCAGTTACGATGCTTGGCTGCTGCTTGTAATTAATGTATAGCATGAGTGAATGCAAGATGAGATCCATTTGGATATTTTCTGAGAGGAGACCGCATGACCTTTGGAGCGCTCTGCGAACAACAAGAAGAGTCTTGTTGATGGTCCATCAGAGAGAATGAAGGCAGCATTTAATACTGCAGGCACAGTAGGCTGAAGAACCGGGGAGGGCAGTACAGAACAAGGAAGAAAACTGGCAGCATGTAACCTCCAGGAGAAGAAAGCCAACGCAGGTATCCCCAATTCCAGTAGAGATAGGTAACCGCTTTCAGGTTCTCTGCACAGGCACTATGATGGAGAATGCTTTGTCAAAGATGCCTCAGGAAAGGAATCAGAAGGAAATCCCATCAACCAGAAGGCATGGAATACATAGCACTAAAGATGGGGGTTCCACAGCCACCGCACCTAAGAGAGGACGACAGGTGGTGGTGGTCGAGGACTCCCTCCTAAGAGGGACTGAGTCATCCATCTGCCGTCCAGACCTGGAATCTCGACAAGCGTGCTGCTTACTAGGAGCTAGAATTCAGGATGAGACCAACAGTCGTCTAAAACTGGTCAAACCTTCAGATCACTACCCCTTACTGCTTCTCCATGTAGGAGCTAATGATACAGCCAAAGCATAGGCATGCGCAGCACATTTCATTAGGGTGTGCACCCAAAGAATTTTTTTTAAATGTGCTTTGATCCCCAGTAGCCACACCCCTGACCCTGTTAGCCACACCCCTGACCCCCCATTAGCCACACCTCTGGAGGTAACATTCTCTGGGCAAGATGGACACCTGACCAAAAGGTGTCATGTGACATCCCCCCCAAGGACTTTTCCCACTATGCTCCTGCCAATAGGGATTAGTTTTCCCCCCCTCCCCAAACTCCCCTCATGCAACTATCCTGCAGTTGCATTACCCCAATGTGTGTGACATTAACTCGGGGTGGAGAGGCTGGGGGAAGTGTTCCCTCTAAAAGTTTCCTCCGATGAGCAGAATGAATTTTGTGTTGTGCACCAGTGCTGAGTTCATGTGGCTTGTTTGGATGTGTCACTGTGGCACCCACGTTATTAATAAATATCTCATAAACCTCTATCTTTTCCCTCTGCTGCCAAGTCTCCTCCCCTTGCTCCATCATCTCCCCTGGTGCCTGCTGCCCCCCAACTCCTCATCCTCCTCTGCTGTCCTGACTCCTGCCCTTCTCACTGCCCTCAGCCTTCCTGAGACCTGCCCCCCTCCACCAGCCCTTCTCTGCCCCCCCGTGCCCACTCCTCCAGTAGCCCCACTCTGATCATGTGAGCTACCCCTCCTCATCCCCTCTCCTAACACCTCCCTCTACACACCTGCCCTGCCTCTCTCCTCTGGTGCTGGTCCCTCCCCTGCAGGTGTCTGCCCTTCTGCTTCACCCCCAGAATCCGCTGGCACCTGCATCTTCCCTTAGCCCTGCACCCTCCTGGTGCCTCCCCCTTCCCTTACTGCCCCTGCCCCCTTTTTTCCTGATGCCCACCCCCTCACCACCCTCTGCCTCCATTCCCCTCATGCCCCTGTGCCCTCACACATGCCTTGCTCCATCCCTGCCTTCCTCATGCCCACCCCTTCTTTCAAGCCTTCTCCCAGCATCTCCCCTTCTCCCCTCTAGCCCCCAATGCCCTTACCCTCTCCTCTCCCAGCATCACCCTGTCCCCACTCCCATTGACACCTCCCCTCCTGCCCTTTTCCTCATTGTCTCCACTTGGCCCCCTGGCATTTGCCTCTCCTCTACCCTGTCCCTTAGCGCTTTCCCCTTTCTTCTCCTGACCTGCCCCCTCCCTTCAGCACAATCCCCTTCCTCTCCCACCCCTTCCTCTTATTTTCCCCCCTCCCCTTTGGCTTCTGCCTTCCAATTCATGGGGCTGGAGTCAGAGCTGGCCCAAGCTACAGGCCGGCCAGGCCCTAGCTGGGGCACCATTGGGGCGCCGTGCGGTGCTGCCGGGCTGGACAGGGGCATCCCTGGGGTGCCTCAGGGAGTGCCACGCAGTGCTGCCGGGCCAGGGGAAGGTGCCTCAGGGGGGCCAGATGGTGCTTCCGGGCCGGGCAGGGGCACCCCCGGGTGCATAAGGGGTGGTGCTGCAGGGCCCGGAGCGCAAAAATGGCTCAGGCTGGCTGGCATTTGTAGTGGGGCCTCAGCTGCTTGTGGAGCTGGGATGCACAGTTTGAAATTCCTGGGCCGTGACATTGCGCAACGGCCGGGTGTCTCCCCTCTCACCTGTTGTGCGGCATTTGAGCACACCGCGTATGCGCTCTCTCTGCCCCACAGTGCCCCATAGATGGCCATGGGGAATTTAAAGTAAGGGTTTGTGGCACCCCATCACAAATTCCTCTCCTCCTCCAGCAGCCGCTAGCTGGCCCGAGACAGTAGGGTGTGCCTAAGCACACCCAGCACACCCTGTGCGTACGCCTATGCGGCCAAGAATGACCTTGAGCAGGTCACTGCAGATTATGTAGCACTTGGAAGAAGGATCAAGGAATCGTGGAAGTAAATGCGTGGTTGCGTAAATGGTGTCGCAGAGAGGGCTTTGGTTTCTTCGACCATGGGGTGCTGTTTCAGGCACAAGGATTGCTAGGAAGAGATGGGATCCACCTAACCAAGTGAGAGAAAAGCATCTTCACAGACAGGCTTGCAAACCTAGTGAGGAGGGCTTTAAACTAGGGTTGTTGGGGAACAGTGATCTAAGCCCTGCGATAAGTGGGGAAGTGGGATCCGTCTCTTGTGTGGGAGAAACACAAGGAGGAAGGAACAACAAAGGAGGACTCCTGATTCGAAAGGAGAAGGCAGGGCAATCAACTAGTTATCTAAGGTGTTTGTGCATGAATGCAAGAAGTCCGGGACACAAATACGAAGGATTAGAAGCCCTGGCACAGTAAAAGAACTATGATTTCATTGGAATAACAGAGACATGGTGGGATGACTCGCATGACTGGAGCGCTGTCATGGAAGGGTATAAACTGTTCAGGAAGAACAGGCAGGGGAGAAAAGGAGGAGGAGTTGCACTGTATCTAAGAGAGCAGTATGGCTATGTCTACACTGGCGGCTTCTCGTGCAAGAACATCTTGAGCAAGGGTTCTTGTGCAAGACGTCTTGCACAAGAAAACGTCTGCACTGCCACGTGCGAGCTGTGCTTTTGCACAAGAGCGCCCATGGCAGTGTGGACGCTCTCTTGTGCAAGAAAGCTCTGATGGCCATTTTAGCCATAGGGCTTTCTTGGGCAAGAAATCCCTTCTGAGCGTCCACACTGCCCTCTTGCGCAAGAGCTCCTGTGCAAGAAGGCTTACACCTGTTAAAAAAGAGTGTAGCTCTTACGCAAGGAGCCCTCTCTTACCACTTGGTACTGTAAATTTCCTTGCGCAAGAGCGGGTGGGCAGTGTAGACGCTCTGCGGATTCTTGCGCAAGAACAGCGGTACTTGCACAATAACCGGCCGGTGTAGACATAGCCTATGATTCCTCAGAGCTCCAGTATATGGAGAAAAGCCTTTGAGAGTCTTTGGGTTAAGTTTAGAGGCAGAAGCAACAGAGGTGATGTTATATATATGACCAGATCAGATGAGGTAGGCAAGGCTTTCTTTAGACAACTAAGAGAAGCTTCCAGATCACAGGCCCTGGTTCTCACGGGGGACTTTAATCACCCTGACATCTGTTGGGACACAGCAGTACACAGACAATCGATTTAAAGCCCTAATTTAATTAGCTGGTATTCCTCCTGCAATGAGGTTTACCAGTTAATTCGAATTAGGGGCTTTAAATCAGAATCCCATTTCACTGCCACGTGTAGACGCGGGCAGTTACTTCGGGCTAGTCAATTTCTAAAATGGCGACCGGTCGGGAACATGAAATCAAGCACGGGATATTTAAATCCCGGGCTTGATTTGCAATTCCGGTCGCCCTCATTAGCCTACCTAGATCGATCTAGGGGGCTAGTGTAGACGTACCCAAAGGGAAAAGCACAACTGGAATTGCAGCTGGCAAGTGATGTGAAGGGTAACAAGAAAGGTTTCTACAGGCATCTTAGCAATAAGAGGGTGGTCAGGGAGGGTGTGGGACCCTTATTGGATGAGGGAGGTAACCTAGTGACAGATGATGTGGGAAAAGCTGAAGTACTCCGATACTTTTTTTCCTTCACAGATAAGGTCAGTTCCCAGACTACTGCACTAGGCAACACAGTATGGCAAAGAGATGGGCAGCCTTCGGTGAAGAAAGAACAGATTAAGAAATATTTAGAAAAGCTAGACATGCACAAATCTATGGGTCCGGATTGAATGCATCTGAGGGTACTGAGGGAGTTGGCAAATGTCATTGCAGAGCCTTTAGCCATTATCTTTGTAAACTCAGAGATCGGGAGAGGTACCGGATGCTTGGAAAAAGGCAAACGTAGTGCCCATCTTTAAAAAAGGAAAGAAGGACAATCCAGGGAACTACAGACCAGTCAGCCTCACCAGGGCCAGCTATAGGAAGTTTTGATGGGCCTCCCCCCAGGATTTTTTGTTGCACAAAAAACCCAACCAAACTACCCACACAACAAACCACAGCCACACACAAATATCACACCAGAAGTGGATCTGATCAAAATGTATATCAATATAGTTGAACATTTTCAAAAAAATGCCATCCTTTATTATGCAAAATTTTACACAAAATTAAATCAGTTGCCTTAAGTGCAGGTCAAATATTTTCAATTGCAAACTATCCAATTTTTTCAATAAATTTAATTTTTAAAAAGTTACTAGAGAGCGTTGCAGTTTTCTGTTACATTGATTTACTTTTTAAATAGCAAAAATAGAGTCTTTGTTAAGAAAGTGTCAGTTCTGTGGTCAAATTCCAGTCCTTAGTGATTTCAGCACCAATGATTTCACTAGTAATATGGTACCTCACCACCATTGCCTCCTTTGCACTGCCCTTCGGCGCATTCATATTGCCTGCATGTTGAGTCCAAGGTTAGTTTACACAAGATTTTATCAATGATTTTTGCTCAAGCAATCACTGAGACAAGACAAGGACTCTCAAGTGATTTTAGTCAGGTATCAACCTAGTTTTTCATATTTGAGATGGGTTACCAGGAATCATACGTGACAATATGAAATCTTTCCACTCTCAAGTCAGCATATTCACAAAGCACCCATAATTTTGATCCATGCATTTATTGGCTAGTGAAAGAGAAAGGAGGGGAATTAGTGTAGATAAATGTTCAAATTTAAAAAAAAAAAGAAAAAAAAAAGCCTGAAGGAATTAGGACTGGGCTCCTACATCTCACATTCAGAACTGACTAGGACATTTACGACCAGATTTTCAAAGGTGTGTAAAGATCAGATAAATATCTTTCAAGATCCGAGTTGGCAACTTTCTCTTTAGGAGCTTAATTACCTTTGAAAATCTGAGCTTAGATTTCCAAGTCCAATTTTCAAAAATGACTTTAGTCACTTAAGTGCTTTTGAAAATTTTAACTGGTGGCCCAAAGAGACAAAAATAGACAAAAGGCAGGAGATCTGGGATTCCTTTTAAAAACGTGTGACATCTATTTTTTACTACATTTTATATTATTTTTCTCCCAGGGGACACTGACCCCTCCGGCCCCCTCACTATGCCACTGCCCCCCTGCAGCTCTATCATCTTATGCATGTGCAAGATCTGTGACAGCCGTCCCACGACTCTGCAGTTAGTGTCTGTTAGTTTCTACTGCTCTGTATTCTGCACCTAAACAAGTATTTTTAGTCTAGCCTTCACACATTAATGAAATACATTAATAAAGAATACATTGAAAAAGTCACATCACTGGAGTAAAGACAATTCCATGTGTGGAGGTGTCATGAAGTGTGGGGAACCACAAGGCCCTGCACCCCCATCTGCAGCCAGACTTGACTCTCAGCCCACAGGTACAACAGAAAGCTTATTGGTTCACAGGGAGACAGCTTAGCATAGTCCTACTGTTAACACAGAAACCAGGAACGGTCAGTGCAATCCATCTTGGAGATAGAGGGGCCCAGAACAAGAGCTCTAGGCTCCCTCCCTGCTCCCCAAGCCAGCTAGACTCATTGAACTCTAAGCCACCTGAAACTAACTCATGGAACGAGGTGTACCGGTAGTTCGGAATAGGAATCCTAGTTTGAACTACCTAGTTCGAGCCCTGTGTAGCCGCGCTGCACGGGGTTCGAACCAGCGGGGTTTTAAAAATGGCGGCTCCCCGCTTATGCAAATGAAGCCCGGGAAATTCAAATCCCGAGCTTCATTTGCAAGTGCGGTATGCCTACATTACCCCGCTAGTTCGAACTAGCGGGGTAGTGTAGACATACCCAGACTCAGCAACCGGTACCAGCCCTGCAGGCAAGCCCGCCTCCGCCTTTGTCCAGCTTTGGGGGAGACGGGGGCAGGGCAGGAGGTGTTAACCTGATTGCATTTCCCATGTAGGCTCCGGTTACAAGAGAGTCTGAGCCTCTGTGTAGTGCTAGGCTGGACAGCCTTCCGTCAGTGAGAGTCACACCCAAAACTCCCATCTCCAGCTAGGCAACAGTGCAGTGCCCAGGGAAATTAAGGGTATGTCTACACTGCCACCCTAGTTCGAAGTAGGGTGGCTAATGTAGGCATTCGAAGTTGCAAATGAAGCCCGGGATTTAAATATCCTGGGCTTCATTTGCATCTTGCCAGGCGCCGCCATTTTTAAATCCCCCTTAGTGCCGACTCCGTGCCCACAGCTACACGCGGCACGGAGTAGGTAGTTCGAATTAGGCTCTCTAATTCCAACTACTGTTACTCCTCGTGGAATAATTATTTCATGGGAGAGATCTGAACTTTATTAATCTACATTTAGTTGCCCTCTTCAACAAACAACCAGAAAATGGAAATAAAAAATGGTTTGTAGTACTTAGAAGCAAAGACAGTGATCTGAATCATAACCGAGTTCTTCATTTGGTATTCACTGATGGATTAAAAGTGAAATCATTTTAACAAATGACCTGGCAAATGAGCAACATTAAATACAAAAAACCTCAGATGTTGTCCTCTTGCTAAAGATGCCAGATTGTCTGCAATAGCTCTACAGGTCAGCGCAATAAAAACAAAAGGTCTGAGTCAGTGCATTTTCAGACATCATGGAACTAACTTGTGCTAACAAGCTCACTGAGGTTGCCCTTTTATTCTTTCTCATCATTTGTTTGTGTAGTTTCTCGGTTCATAAGCAGCAGAGTGTGTTAAGTATCAATGACATAATACAGGAACTTAAGAGTTTCAGGGGGTAGCTGACTTAGTCTGTAACTAGAAAAACTTAAAAACAACGAATAGTCTAGTAGCACCTTAAAGACTAACAAGATGTGTAGGTGGTATCGTGAGCTTTCCTGGGCACAACCCACTTGTTCAGATGACTGGAGGAGTCATTTTTAAAAGTGCAGCAGAAATTATATCATGGCACTGCAAAGCCTTTGTTAACAGGTCCTGTTCTCTGAATCAGTTGCACAAACACCTAATTACTTAGGGCTAATTTTTCTCTCATTCTGGTTTTACATCAGTGGAATAGTAATAGAAATGTAGCCGTGTTAGTCTGGTGTAGCTGAAACAAAAGACAGGACTATGCAGCCCTTTAAAGACTAACAAGATGGTTTATTAGATGATGAGCTTTCGTGGGCCAGACCCACTTCCTCAGATCAAATTGTGGAAGAAAATTGGCACAACCATATGTCATGGCTCCTTCCCCACTCTGGCATGATAAATGCAGAAGTGGGGGCCAGCAAGTGTACCCCAAAGCCTTATCTACCAGGCTTTGGTATAAAACTTCCCCCAAAATCTTAAAAACCTAGATCTTGGGAATAAAACTTCCGCTGCCACCACCCAAATGTTGATAAAGAAATCAGGGGAAAGATCATTTGGGAAATCTCACCCCTAAAATAAAAATCAGGGCACACTATTAACCAATGCCAGGTTAATAAAAAGAAAAGAAAGAACTTTTATTATTACAACAATATTCCTGTTGCAAGCATAATGACTCGATGGAAAGGTAACAAAATATACTCATGGAGAAACTCCATGGTCCTAGAACTTAGTTACAAAGAAAAGCCAAAACATCTTTTAAACAGTGCCAGATCTCAGATCCCATACCCAACCCTTAAAACAATAAAGCATAACGAAACTACCTAAACTTTACCCTACTTACAGAAAATGAAGAATGGTGTCTTGGAGAGAGAGATAGTAATAGAAATGTAGCCGTGTTAGTCTGGTGTAGCTGAAGCAAAATACAGGACTATGTAGCACTTTAAAGACTAACAAGAGAGAGAGACATGCTTGTCCCTCTCTGGAGCTGCAGAGAGCACACACAGAGACAAAAGGAGAAAGGAAAAAACCCAAATTCCTTTGTCCCAGTTTGAAAGTCCCACCTACATTCCTACTGGTCACTCCCCCTGGCTAGGTGTAGTTAACCCCTTAATCCCCAGGCTGCTGGCTAACCCTCATAATCATGACACCATATATACCAAAGGGTTACAAAAGTGTAACCCTTTGGTATATATGGTTGTGACAATTTTCTTCCACAATTTGATCTGAGAAAGTGGGTCTGGCCCATGAAAGCTCATCACCTAATAAACTCTCTTGTTAGTCGTTAAAGTGCTGCATAGTCCTGTCTTTTGTTCCATCAGTGGAGTTACTCCCAATTTACACTGGTTTGAGATCTGAGTCAGTGCCTGCATCTCTGTATGCCCTGTTTTGAGTAATCAACAAACTGTTTTTTCTGTTAAAATAATCATTAAACTGGCAGCCTTGATGGGATTCTGGTGCTTCCCAATTGAAATTCATTCATACTGCAGCCATATTAATATTTCTCTCATGAGGAATCTACAACATTAAGGCTATGTCTACACTGGCCCCTTTTCCGAAAGGGGCATGCTAATTTCACAGGTCTTAATAGGGAAATCCACGGGGGATTTAAATATCCCCCGCAGCATTTAAATAAAAATGTCCGCCGCTTTTTTCCGGCTTTTAGAAAAGCCGGAAAAGAACGTCTACACTGGCCCCGATCCTCCGGAAAAAAGCCCTTTTCCGGAGGATCTCTTCAAAGTAGGAATAAGAGATCCTCCGGAAAAGGGCTTTTTTCCGGAGGATCGGGGCCAGTGTAGACGTTCTTTTCCGGCTTTTCTAAAAGCCGGAAAAAAGCGGAGGACATTTTTATTTAAATGCCGCGGGGGATATTTAAATCCCCCGCGGATTTCCCTATTAAGACCTGTGAAATTAGCATGCCCCTTCCGGAAAAGGGGCCAGTGTAGACGTAGCCCAATTGTTTTGAGTTTGTCAGTTGAATGACACATGATGAGAAGTGTTTCATGTTGAAGGAAGTAAGGGAAATCTGACCAACGGCATGTCTAACCTACACCCCTCTTTCGAAAGAGGGATGTAAATTAGACAGATCAAAATTGCAAATGAAGCCAGGATTTGAATTTCCTGCACTTCATTTGCATTATGGCAGCCACACATTCTTTTGAAAAAGGGCTTTTTGAAAGTGAAACCGTTGTCCAGACATGGTTCATTTGGGAAAAAAATACTTTTTCAAAAGATTCTGAACTCCTCAAAAAATGTCTAAACAGCGGTTTCACATTCGAAATACCCGTTTTCAAAAGAACGTGCGGCAGCCATTATGCAAATGAAGCACAGGAAATTCAAATCCTGGCTTCATTTGCAATTTCGATCTGTCTAATTTACATCCCTCTTTCGAAAGAGGGGTGTAGTCTAGACATAGCCCAAGTTATGAATTCTGGTGTCTCCAGGGGAAAAAGTGATTTACCTGCAGCAGCTTACATCCACAAACTTAGGGCCTTAAAGGGAGATCAGACAACTTAGTTTCTTTCCTGAAGTCTTCTGGTGTCTCAGAAAAAGGGTCACTCCCATGGTGATCTCTGCTTCTCCAAGCCCAAGCACTTTCTGCTATATTTGCTTTTGCTTATTATTTCACTTCCCTTGAAGAGAACTGAATTTAAAATTTTTCTGGTTTTGGTGGCTGAGTTCTTTGCTGATGCTATTTTGCAACTTATAATATTGTTCCTCAGTGTATAAGAAGAGATACAGCAGACCCATGCCTCCAATAACATCAATTCACTTGCGATCGGGGACCTTGTTTCCCTGCACTAGAGGAATAGCCTCTTTATGCAATGGTGTAGAGAGAGCTGGCATTTTTAACACTGATAACAATAAGACCTACAATTTTAAAACAGACTTACAAGGATTATTCTGATTCTAAATTTTCCTGACTTGTCTCACTCATCTGTCTGAATCCCAAAAGTCACACTGAGCTGTAGCTATCTAGTAAGTTATTTAAAAGGACATCTTAAGTACAGCCTTATTGGGGTTTGGTTTTTTCCCTTTAAAATGCAAATAGCTGGTAATTAATTCCCTATTTGGGATCTAACAACTGAATTTAAAATACAGCTGTGATAGAAAAACATATTTCAGAAAGCCCTGTAGTGTATGAAAAGAAACATTGTTACATGAGTAGATTTTCTTCTGGTTAGTCAGATCTTTATTCATCTAGGCTATGTCTACATTGCCCCCATTTTTGCAAAGAATTTGCAAATGAGGCGAAGTGTGGAATATCGCCGTGCCTCATTTGCATAATTAATGAGGCTCTATTTTTTCACAAAAGGCTTTTGCGCAAAAAAGAGCTGTGTACACAGCTCCTTTTTGCGCAAAACCCCCTCTTATGCAAGAGCCATTCTTCCTGTAAAAAATGCAGAAGACCAGTTCTTGCACAAAGCCTCTTGCCTCATTTGCATATTTTTTGCGCAAAACGGGGGCAGTGTAGACATAGCTCTGCATTATAAACACCTTCACCAACAGGTGGTCATATGTTGAAACACCTCCTAATCATTGTTTTTGGCCAAATTCTGCTCCTACGTAGGCTTTGTTGCAACCTCTCTGAAGTGTATATGATGGTGAAATTTGACCATGTTGTCTCCTCTGTAAAATACTGTAAACAAATTATACATCAGCACATCTAAATATATTAGTACAATAATTTTTCCTTATTAAAAAAGTCACACTTAACCACCATTTTTCTGAGAACTTAAAAAATCATCATGTATTTCCTGAAAATAGACCCAGCTAACAGAAGAGTTGTTCGCCTCCTTCAAATTATTATATAGTCACTTATTTTCAGCTTCAAAAATTAGAAAAAGGCTGTCCAACGATGAACAGAAAGTGAAATTTCATTCACTTTAAAACTCATTTTTAATCTCTTTCATGTAAAATAGAATAGCCTGGCATCAATGAAATTTTGTCTAAAAACTAATTATAAAGCTAGATCATTGCAATTTAATGTTAACAAATAATATCTAGTTACAAAAATATACATTATTTGGATAGCTTAAGATGGCACTTTATAGGCAGAGCACAGATCCTGAGCAGTGGTTAGAGAACATTTGCACAGATCAGAGGACATCCGGCTGTTCCAGAGAATAAACTACAGGAGCGTATAGGCTACTTAAATCATGATGGCTGCTGCCAATGCGTCATTTTGGTAGTGGAGGATTTACCAGGATGCTCTTGCCATGTCTCCTTTCCCAGCTATACCCCTGCTCCCCACACTAACAACACTGAATGGTGGTGGCCTAAGAGCTACTGCAGTGACACTCCACCCACCTGAAGATTCCAATATATTGGAGGGGGCAAGGGAAGGCAGTTTTAAGACCAATTTGTATGCAGATCCCAAAACATGAACAAGGGAACATATTTCTCAAAGAGGTACTTACACGTGGGGGGGGGGGCAGGTGAAGGGGAAGGGAATTGAATATAAGAAACAAAACAGAACTTTGTGCCTTTCATCTATTTTCTCGGGGGGGGGGGTTCTGAATCTATTTGCTTACTGCTACAGCTATTGAAGTGCTAGGGTACGTCTACACTACAGCGCTAATTCGAACTAACTTAGTTCGAATTAGTTAATTCGAACTAAGCTAATTTGAACTAGTGCATCTAGACTAAAAAACTAGTTCGAATTAGCGTTTTGTTAATTTGAACTAACGCGTCCACATTAAGTGGACCCTGAACCGGGGTTAAGTATGGCTGGAAGCAGTGCCGGCAGGGCATCAGAGGAGGACTTAGAGCGTGGAGCTGCTGTCTCAGGCTAGCCGAGGGCTGTGCTTAAAGGGTCCCGACCCCCACCCCGGACAGACAGTTCTCAGGGGTGCCCCGCTTGCAAAGCAGTCCTGGCTTGGATTGCCCACACTGGGCACATCACAGCACTCAGCCATCAGCCCGGCTGCACTTGCCACAGGCTGCCATCTGGGGAGAGGGGGCAATTGGGGGGCTGCAGGAGAGCTTCCACCCCCAGAAGCCTGCAGAGCCAGCCCAGTCCTCCCCATTGGGGGCGCGTACCCCATTCCTCCCTCACCTCCTTCCACTTACCCTTCCCTAGCCCCTCTGTGATGGCGCGTTGGGGGTGCCCCGTCTCCTGCACCCCGAAATGGCATGAACAGACTTCACCAGCCAGTAGAATGGAGGTTGTTTATTGTTCCTCCAGCACAGTGCAGCACAGATGTAATCTGGTTACAGGAACTGGGGCTAAGAGGCCTCAGTGCCCCCCTTGAGATAGGGGAGTCCCAGCCCCCCTCCCCAGCTCCTTCTTCCCTGCCTTCCAGCCAGGAACTAACTAACTCTCCTCCAGCCCTGCCCCCCAGCCAGGGCAGCATCCACCTTCCTTTGTTCCTCTCCATGGGGGGTGTCTGGTTCAACAAGTTTGGCATTACCTTTGCATAGTGAGGTTTTCCCTGCTGGGTCTTGCTCCAGACAGCAGGGGTCATCACAGCCCAGCAAGTACCCCCACTACGTCACACCCTCTTCTTGATGTACAAAATAAAGGACAATTGTGTTCAAAAATGGAATCTGTCTTTATTGAACAAAACTGGGGGAGACTGGGAAAAGGAGGGGAGAGAGGGGAAGAGAGAGGCTGGGAGAGGGGAAGGCAACTACAATGATCAGGGGTTGGGAATGAGGGGGAAATCTCGTTCCCCTGGGGTACAGAGCCCCCAGAAGGGTCCGAGGCCGGAGGTCAAATCAGTGAGGCAGGAGAGAAACCTAGAAGAGAAAACTTTATGATGCATGCATGCAGGCTGTCACTTCCAAGAGTGAAGCAGCAGCCCTGACAGACAGATTCAGGGATCCTATATACAGAATGCTTAGACAGTTCAGTTGTGGATTGTTCTTCTTTAACATATCAAAGTCTCAGCAGAAGTACTCTGAGACTTCTGTTCACCCCAGGAGTGCTAGAAGTAAGTTTTTACAGTACACAAAGCCACATGAGAAGTTGAGTGGAGGAGTCTACAAGGCAAACTGTGACAAAGATAAGGGTTTACATGGCAAATTGTGACAGACTAGGAGTATCCATGAATTTGAGATAGTCATTTGTAAGGGTCTTTGATTAGAGTTAATTTGATTTCTCTCTGTTACAGGGAGAGAGGCCTGGAAAACTTTTTAACCCTTACAGCAGTTTTCTTTCAGAGAGTTTTGATTTCTGCACAGTCCCCCCTTTAGACACAATTGGAGTTATTTGATTTTTCTCCCACAATTCCCCCCTTTAATACTCCTATTGGAGTATTACTCATAGTTATTCTATGACTATGGTTGTGACTACTTTCTTCCACTATTTGATCTGAGGAAATGGGTCTGGCCCACGAAAGCTCATCATCTAATAAACCATCTTGTTAGTCTTTAAAGTGCTACATTGTCCTGCATTTTGCTTCAACTACCCCAGACTAACACGGCTACATTTCTATCATAGTTATTCTAGACATTCTTAGGTATTCTTCTTTTGCTGGGATGAATTCTTATCTTAGAGGGAGGTTTTCTTTATCAGTTGGGTAAATGATCCACTGCCCATTCACCCCCAGATCTTTACCAGTGCCAATATTGCTTTCAAAACATAAGGGAAACATAAAGGAAGCATTCCCTGATGGATGTAATGCTTGAGTAAGGGGAATTCCTGAGGCAATTAGATTTTTATGCCAAATCTGCCTGTTTTCCCCCATGACTATGTACTTCTGGCACAGTGTTATCATTCTGGGCATCTACCCACTCCCGCTCTCCTGTAGAGTACTGACTACCAGTAAATCTGAATTTTAGGGGTCTGGTCCACAGGGAGGCAGGAGTTGGGATAAACTGTAATGGTAAAAGGCCTTCAGAGCCTATTATAAGCTGTTCACATATCCAACAGTCACTTGTATTGGTGAGGGACACAATCTTCTGCAGGGCTTCCCGATAAGGGTGGGGAAAGTTATATACTAAGGCTATTCTGACTACTAAAAGAAGGAAAACAATCCTCATCCTATTATAGTATCTTAAATTTCTAAAGTAGAAAGGATAATAATAATATAGTAATTAGCTAGCAACTAGCAAAGCAGTCTCTTTAACTAAGCTTAATCAGCTAGTATTGTTTGGCTTGCCTCTGCAGGCACTCTTCGAGATTTCGTAGTCTCTTAGTTCACTCAATACTGGAATGGATTCCCCTTTGTGAGAGCTACGGGGCGCCAGGCTCACCTGTAGGTCTTTGCTGGTACAGTCCTACCTCTCAGGTTGTACCTCGAAGCTCCTGGTGGAGGCCGGTTTGGTAACAGTCTGGTTTGAGAGTTTGCCGCCTCGGTCCGCTGAACCTCGTCCTCAGGTGATTCCTCCAGGGACGGGTCAATCAGCTCTGTTGGATCTGCAGTTCGGTGTACATGACTTGCGTGGATCTACGAGGGGCGCTCCTTCACCTTTACTGCTGTGTGGGTGATGAACAGCAATTGGAACGGTCCTTTCCACCGGGCTGTCAGGGAATTCTTTCTGCGACGTTCCTTCACGAACACGTAGTCGCCTGGTTGGATGTTGTGGCACGGTACATCAGTAGGTACTGGGAGGGCTTCCTTTACCGGCAGGTGCAAGCTCTCCTAACCGTCATTTTATGTCTAGGTTTCTTCTTTCTGTGTGGCTGCTAGCCTGTGGGCCTCCTGCAACATTAAACTGCTTACAAATCACACATGAATTAGATATTCTTGAGACAGCTTCTAGGTGTACGCCTGGGGCGTACCATTGTTTTGGGATTTGTGAGGTCACCCCCCTTTTGCTCATGTGTGTCATTTGATGAGACACCTGAGCACGCTGCCGTGTGAGAGATTTTTGGGGCGACTGGACAGCCAGCTGGGGATAAGGAGCAGCCTGCTTTCTCCCAAAGGTTTTTCTCTGCAGGTTGAGCAGCTTGCTGTAGTTCTATCAGGTCCTGCAAAGAAACAGGGAGAGAAAGAGAGACCAGAATCTGAAAGGGAGTCAGAGGTCCATGTGCTGCTGCACGTCTGGCCGCTGCATCAGCACTCCCATTACCCAGAGAAACAGGATCAGTGGCACCTGTGTGGGCCGGGCAATGGGTAATAGAGAGGGATGTGGGTAGCTGAATAGCATCAAGGAGTTGGGAGATAAGGGGACCATGAGAGAGAGCAGAGCCAGAAGAGGTAAGGAAACCTCGTTGTTTCCAAATTTTTCCTGTGGCATGACAGACAGAGAAAGCATACTTTGAGTCAGTATAAATGGCAGCAGACTGTCCGGACGCTAAAAGGCAAGCACGAATTAAAGCGATGAGCTCAGCAGCCTGAGCTGATTTTGATTCCTGGAAGAGAAAAGAACCTTTAAAACATTATTATCTGAGACCACTGCATATCCAGCCTTTAGTTTACCAACTGAATTTCTTTTATATGAGCCATTAGTATACAATACAAGATTTGCATTTTCCAGCTGTTGATCAGACAAATCTTGGGGGCTTTACACAGTGCTCAAGCAATTCTTCACAGTTATGGGTATGTGCTTTACCATTAGAGGGTAAAGGAGAAAAAGTAGCTGGGTTAAGTACATTACATCTTTGAATTACCACATTTGGGGAAGAGAGGATAACATTCTTATACAGGGTTTGTCTCTGAACAGATATGCGGTATCACTGTAAGAGAGCAGAGACAGCATGAGGGACCTGTAAGATAATGCTGTGGCCTAATGTGACAGGTTGGGCCTTTTTAAAGTAATTCAGCAGCAGCTGCAACTGCCTTCAGACAAAGTGGGAACCCACGGGCTACTGAGTCCAGTGTTGCAGAAAAATAAGCTACTGGACAAGGTGTGTGTCCAAGCGGTTGACAGAGAGCTCCAGCTGCAATTCCATCCTGTTCATGATAAAACAGAGTAAAAGGCTTGCTATATTTAGGTAAGCCCACTGTGCAGAAGAGTTTTAAGGGAAAGGAAAGCAGATTCACATTCTGGGGACCAGGTCACTGGGTCAGGAGCTAAGATTAAGAGTAGAATAGTAAGGGGCCTGGTGAGTCCAGAAAAGTTAGGAATCCATTGTCTGCAATATCCTGCAGTACCCAGAAATTTGTATACCTGACTTTGGTGAAAGGGTGAGGAATGGAAAAAAACATGTGAGATTCGCTCAGGTGTTAACTGGCGGCCATCTCCTGAAAGTAAATGTCCTTAAGTACTGAACTCTTTGTTTTACAAACTACAATTTGGCTTTGGAAGCCTTGTGACCCTTATTAGCAAGACACTTTAACACATATGAGGTATCAGTTTTACATCTTTTCTTAGTTTTACTAGCAATTAGCACATCATCAACATACTGAACTAACACAGAACTGCAGGGAAGAGAGAGAGAATTAAGGTCAGCTTTTTAAAAACTGAGAAAACAGAGTAGGGCTTTTACAATAACTTTACAAAAACATGTCCAGGTTAATTGATGACCCTGAAAGGAAAAGGCAAAGAGAAATTGGGAATTCTTATGCACTGGAATAGAAAAGAAGGCAGAACATAAATCTATTACAGAAAACCAGGTTAGGTACTACTGGAAATCTAGGGATTACAAACTTATTAATGGCTCTTAAGTCTTCTACAAATCAATAGATTTGCTTTTTCACAGGTACTATAGGTGTATTACATGGTGAAGTTGTATAAACAAGTATCCTTTGTTCAAGGAGGGAAGAGATTACAGGCTTAATGCCCTCTTGTGCCTCCCTAGACAATAGATTCATGGGTACCTTTGGAAAAGGCTTGTTGTGTCTGTATGTTATTTGCACTGGTGTTGCAGAGGCTAGCAACCCCACTTCATTCACATGGGCTGCCCACAATGTCTCTGGGACATCTGAGAGGTCCAGGAGGGGTGTATGTCCTGAGGTCTCATCAGATTCCTCTGAGAGTAGTAATGCCATCAATTTTGGGGTCTGATGGGGGGGAAGGTCAACAAATATCCCTTCCTCTCTACAGAGAAGGTTTGCACCCAATTTACACAACAAGTCAGGTTCCATAAGGTTTACAAGAGAAAAGGGAGATAACAGGAAAGAATGTTCAGCTGACAAGGGTCCAAAGGGGTTGGGGGTGCAGATGGCACATCTGGGGAATCAAGCTGTTTCTTTAGAGTAGCCATTTCTTGCTGCAGCTTTTCAATAGAATCTTTTTTTGCTAGCCATAATGCTCTGATTATTTTTTTTTACTGCCACATCCTCCCAGAGGCACCATCTGGTTAGGATGTTTTTCCTCGAGGAAAACTCTAAGATAAGCAAGCTTTTGTAAGTCAAAGTTCTAATTGCCATTTATTCTGGGAATTCCCCTGAGTATAGCCATTCCAAATGCTCAATAATTCCTTAAGTCTCCTTAGTTTCAAACCTGCAGGCAATACCTAGCTGACTGATCATCTGAGACAAGGGAGTCCCAGGCTGTGAGAAACCTTTCCCCTCAGTAGGAGACAGACTTGAGGGAGCAATCTTATCCATGTTAGCACTGTCTTGTCCAAGGACAGCGCAGGAGCCCAACAGTACTACCCTCCCCAAGGATAGTACAGGCGTCCAGCAGCACTACCCTCTCCAAGGATAGTGTTTGTCCTGCATTTTGCTTCAACTACCCCAGACTAACACGGCTACATTTCTATCACTCTCCAAGGATAGTGTGGGAGTCCACACAAACTGTCAGCTTCACTCATACTCCTTATGTGCCGGGGGAAACCGCCCTTGCTTTCAGCAGCTGTGCAGTGACACTGACAGCACTGGTGCGGCTGCGGTCCCCCTCCGGACTTCACTCACTCAAAACCATGCGCTTGGACTCGCCACCAATCAGTCAGCAACAACAACAACAACAACAAAATCCAACCCCTATTTGGCTATACCCAGTGTTTTCGTTTAAATTTCCCTCAAGCCTCTTAACAAAAAAATTTTAAGTAAAAGATGACTCTTACCGCCAGCCGGTCCAGCTGGTGACGAGAACAGGGAGGCGGACTGGGGGATTTTAAATGGATCCCTTACCCTCCAGATGCACGCTGTAGTCCGTTCCCATTCCCCGTCATCAGCCTTTCCAACTGGAGTTCCAAGCCATCCCACTTCTGACACCAAATTGAGGGGGAAATCTCGCTCCCCTGGGGTACAGAGCCCCCAGAAGGGTCCGAGGCCGGAGGTCAAATCAGTGAGGCAGGAGAGAAACCTAGAAGAGAAAACTTTATGATGCGTGCATGCAGGCTGTCACTTCCAAGAGTGAAGCAGCCCTGACAGACAGATTCAGGTATCCTATATACAGAATGCTTAGACAGTTCAGTTGTGGATTGTTCTTCTTTAACATATCAAAGTCTCAGCAGAAGCACTCTGAGACTTCTGTTCACCCCAGGAGTGCTAGAAGTAAGTTTTTACAGTACACAAAGCCACATGAGAAGTTGAGTGGAGGAGTCTACAAGGCAAACTGTGACAAAGATAAGGGTTTACATGGCAAATTGTGACAGACTAGGAGTATCCATGAATTTGAGATAGTCATTTGTAAGGGTCTTTGATTAGAGTTAATTTGATTTCTCTCTGTTACAGGGAGAGAGGCCTGGAAAACTTTTTAACCCTTACAACAGTTTTCTTTCAGAGAGTTTTGATTTCTGCACAGTCCCCCCTTTAGACACAATTGGAGTTATTTGATTTTTCTCCCACAGGAACAGGTCCCATATGAAGAGAGGCTAAAGAGACTGGGACTTTTCAGCTTAGACAAGAGGAGACGGAGGGGGGACAGGATAGAGGTCTCTAAAAGCATGAGTGGGGTGGAGAGGGTGCATACAGAAAAGTTGTTCATTACTTCCCATAAAGAAGGACTAGAGGACACCAAAGGAAAGGAATGGGTAGCAGGCTTCAAACTAGTAACAGAAAGTTGTTCTTCACAAAGCAAAGAGTCAACCTGTGGAACTCCTTGCTGCAGGAGGCTGTGAAGGCTACAACTAGAACAGAGTTTAAAGGGAAGTGAGATCAAGTCATGGAGGTTGGGTCCATGGAGTGGTATTAGCCGGGGGTAGGAGTGGTGTCCCTGCCCAAGGTTTGTGGAAGGCTGGAGAGGGATGGCACGAGACAAATGGCTTGGTCACTGTCTTCGGTCCATCCCCTCCAGGCTCCCTAGGGTTGGCCACGGTCGGCAGACAGGCTACTGGGCTAGATGGACCTTTGGTCTGACCCAGGACGGCCATTGTAAGCTCAGGGCTCAGGGTCGGGGGTCTCAGTGGACCACCTTGATTTTCATGCACACCTGCTCCTGGGTGGCCAGGCTGGCAGCTCTCCTGCCCTAGCCGGCCACTTTCCTGTGCCTAGTGAGGAGGTCATGGATGAGGTCCATGATGTCCGCACTAGCCCAGGCAGGTGCCCGCCTCTTGCGGTCCCGGGCAAGCTCGCGGGAGCCACCAGCCTGGTCCCGGGAAGAGGGGGAGGGCTGGGGGGCATCGGGTGGGTGGCTCAATCCGTGCCAGGTGAAGGGTCTGCTGGCTGGGTGCTGGCAGGCTTGCACCTGGCACGGGCATCGTAGCCAGCCCGTGCCCCTTTAAGGGGTCCGGGGACGGGAGGGGAGCAGACGAGTTTCCCTGGTGTTGGCCAGATTGGCCACCAGGGAAACTTAGGGAGGGCTAGCCTCCCACTAGTTCGAATTAAGGGGCTACACACCCCTTAATTCGAACTAGCTAGTTCGAACTAGGCTTAATCATCGTGGAATGAGGATTACCTAGTTCGAACTAAGCACTCCGTTAATTCGAATTAAATTCGAACTAATGGAGCGCTAGTGTAGCGCCTATCAAAGTTAGTTCGAACTAACTTTGTAGTGTAGACATACCCTTAGAGACTGGCTTGAATAAAACATTTTAAAAAGCCACAGCTTTGGTGTATTTGAAATCCATATCTGCATTTAAATGTATAGTTTGAGTCCATAGAATCATAGATTCCTAAGGCAGGAAGATGGAGGTCATCGAGTCCAGCCCCCTGCCCAAAGCTGGATTAACGCCAACTAAATCATCCCAGCCAGGGCTTTGTCAAGCCAGGACTTAAAAACCTCTAGGGATGGAGATGCCACCACCTCCCTAGGTAACCCATTCCAGTGCTTCACCATCCTCCTGGTGAAAGCGTTTTTCCTAATATCCAATCTAGACCTCCCCCACTGTAACTTGAGACCATTGCTCCTTGTTCTGTCATCCATCACTATTGAGAACAGCCTCTCTCCATCCTCTTTGGAACCTCCCTTCAGGAAGTTGAAGGCTGCTATCAAATCCCCCCTCACTCTTCACTTCTGCAGACTAAACAGACCCAACTACCTCTCCTCGTAGGTCATGGGCTCCAGCCTACAGGGAAGGGGTAGTGATCTGACGGTTTGATCAGTCTCTGAAGACTCTTGGTCACATCCTAAATCCATCTCTAGTTGCTACGTGTTTACTCCCACTGACTATGGGCTGCAATATCTTACACGCTCTGCCCGTCCACTTGTGTCTGATTCAGCAGTGAAGCCTCAACTGGGTTGGTGTAATGTGTTATGCATCCCCAATTCCCAGTCAGATATTCCTGCCAGGAGTGGGAATAATTGACATAGATTGCAAGATGAATCTGTGGATACCACCCTCCTGACTCTTGCTGAGGGTCCCCCAGAGCACCCTCACTGCAGGTTTCCAGGGTTCCAACTTCCAGAACAGGGAGTTGACACTTGCACTCTGTATTCTGCTTCTGGCTGAGGCTTTTCAGGCATATGCATACAGTGCACTCATAGCAAGGATTTAGTCTGTAATGAGAAATTGGGAAGTCATAATAAGCAAGCAAGCAAATCCATGTATTGATTAACTGAACATGAGTGCCATCAAAGCAGATTTTTTTGAAACCTTCATGATCCATTGTTAAGTTGGAGCATCCAGCAGCTGACCTTTGAGTGTGTTGCAAGCTAGGGATATAAAATCCCATTTAATTATTTAACTGGTTAAACCAAGTTTGACCTGTTAACTGCTTTAATGGGAGGGGAAGCCACTTCAGAACAGCTGGGCTAGAGAGGCCCCCCCACAGACAGTGTGGTGTGCTGGGCCTTCCCGCTCCCTCCTACTGCTGCTGCATGGTCCCCCATGCCGGAGCAGACCCTTACCTCCACTGCGTAAGGGACTGCTCCAGCCTGGTCAGGTTTCCGGTGAACTGTAACCAGGTAGGGTAAGGGTGCTGCTCACCAGTTAACCATTCACATCCCTACTGCAAACCATACGTCCATTTCCACACCGGTCATTCCTTGTTTACAGCTGCACTAACACTTTTTTCAGCATAGCTTATAGCAGTGGTCTACTACCCCATGCTACTCATCCACGTGGGCACAAATAATACTGCCAGGTGTGACACTGAGCGGATCAAGCGTGACTACAGGGCTTTGGGAGTACGGGTGAAGGAGTTTGGAGCGCAGGTGGTATTCTCTTCGATCCTTCCTGTTAAAGGTAGGGGCCCGGGCAGAGAGAGGTGCATCCTGGAGGTGAATGCCTGACTGCGAAGATGGTGTCGCCAGGAGGGATTCGGCTTCCTTGATCACGGGGTGCTCTTCCAGGAAGGACTGCTTGGCGGAGATGGAGTTCACCTTTCCAGGAGCGGGAAGGCCTTGTTTGGACACAGACTGGCTAACCTTGTGAGGAGGGCTTTAAACTAGGTTCGACGGGGACAGGTGAGCAAATCCCACAGGTAAGTGCTGAATGTGCGGGACTGGGAGATGGGTTGGAAATGGCCTATAATGGACTACGGCCTATAATGGCAAGGAGAAAGGAGGGTCAGGGCACAACAGGGAGGCAAGATCAAATCAGTATCTTAGATGCCTATATACAAATGCAAGAAGTATGGGTAATAAGCAGGAAGAACTGGAATTGCTAACCAATAAATACAACTATGATATCATTGGTATTACAGAAACCTGGTGGGATGGGACGCATGATTGGAATATTGGTATGGAAGGGTATGGCTTGCTCAGGAAGGACAGACAGGGAAAAAAGGGAGGAGGGGTTGCCTTGTATATTAAAAATGTACACACTTGGACTGAAGTGGAGATGAACGTAGGAGATAGCTGTGTAGAGAGTCTCTGGGTTAAGCTAAAAGGGGTAAAAAACGAGGGTGATGTCATGCTAGGAGTCTACTACAGGCCACCTAGCCAGGTGGAAGAGGTGGATGAGGCCTTTTTTAAACAATTAACAAAACTATCCAAAGCCCAAGATTTGGTGGTGATGGGGGACTTCAACTATCCAGACATATGTTGGGAAACTAACACAGCGAGGCACAGGCTATCCAATAAGTTTCTGGACTGCATTGGAGACAACTTTCTGTTTCAGAAGGTTGAAAAAGCTACCAGAGGAGAAGCTGTTCTGGATTTGGTTTTAACAAATAGGGAGGAACTAGTTGAGAACTTGAAAGTGGAAGACAGTATAGGGGACAGTGATCATGAAATAATAGAGTTCATGCTCTTAAGGAAAGGTAGAAGGGAGACCAGCACAATTGAGGTAATGGATTTCAGGAAGGCAGATTTTGATAAGCTCAGAGAACTTGTAGGTAAGGTCCCATGGGAAGCAAGACTGAAGGGAAAAACAACTGAGGAGAGTTGGAAGTATTTCAAAGGGACGTTGTTAAGGGCCCAAAAGCAAACAATTCCGCTGTGTAGGAAAGATAGAAAATATGGCAAAAGACCAGCTTGGCTTAACAAGGAGATCTTGCATGATCTCAAAATAAAAAAGGAGTCGTATAAAAAATGGAAACTAGGACAAATAACAAAGGATGAATATAGGCAAGCAACACGGGAATGCAGGGGCAAGATTAGAAAGGCAAAGGCACAAAATGAGATCAAACTAGCTACAGGCATAAAGGGCATAAAGAAGACCTTTTATAAATACATTAAAAGCAAGAGGAAGACCAAGGACAGGGTAGGCCCACTGCTTAGTGAGGAGGGAGAAGCAGTAACAGGAAACTTGGAAATGGCAGAGATGCTCAATGACTTCTTTGTTTTGGTGTTCACCGAGAAGTCTGGAGGTGTGCCTAACGTAGTGAATACAAGCAGAGAGAGGGTAAGTTTAGAAGATAAGATACACAAAGAACAAGTTAAAAATCACTTAGGAAAGTTAGATGTCAGCAAGTCACCAGGTCCTGATGAAATGCATCCCAGGATACTCAAGGAGCTGATAGAGGAGGTATCTGAGCCTTTAGCTATGATTTTTGAAACATCATGGCAGACAGGGGAGATTCCAGAAGACTGGAAAAAGGCAAATATTGTGCCCATCTATAAAAAGGGGAATAAGAACAACCCAGGAAACTACAGACCGGTCAGTTTAACGTCTGGCCCAGGGAAGATAACGGAGCAGGTAATTAAGGAAATCGTATGCAAACACTTGGAATGTAATAAAGTGATAGGGAATAGCCAGCATGGGTTTGTGAAGAACAAGTCATGCCAAACTAATCTGATAGCTTTCTTTGATAGGATAACGAGCCTTGTGGATAAGGGAGAAGCGGTGGATGTCATATACCTAGACTTTAGTAAGGCATTTGATACGGTCTCGCATGATATTCTTATTGATAAACTAGGCAAATATAACTTAGATAGGGCCACGATAAGGTGGGTGCATAATTGGCTGGATAACCATAGTCAGAGAGTTGTTGTTAACGGTTCTAAATCCTGCTGGAAAGGAATAACAAGTGGAGTTCCTCAAGGGTCTGTTTTGGGACCTGTACTGTTCAATATCTTCATCAATGATGTAGATATTGGGATAGAGAGTACGCTTATTAAGTTTGCAGATGATACCAAACTGGGTGGGGTTGCAACTTCTTTGGAGGATAGGGACATAATTCAAAATGACCTTAGCAAGTTAGAGAAATGGTCAGAGGTAAACAGGATGAGGTTTAATAAAGAGAAATGCAAAGTGCTCCACTTAGGAAGGAACAATCAGTTCCATACATACATACAAGATGGGAAGGGACTGTCTAGGAAGGAGCATGGCGGAAAGGGATCTAGGGGTCATAGTGGACCACAAGTTGAATATGAGTCAACAGTGTGATGCTGTTGCAAAAAAAGCAAATATGATTCTAGGTTGTATCAACAGGTGTGTTGTAAGCAAAACTCGTGAAGTCATTCTGCCGCTCTACTCTGCACTAGTTAGGCCTCAGCTGGAGTACTGTGACCAGTTCTGGGCGCCACATTTCAAGAAAGATGTGGAGAAATTGGAAAGGGTACAGAGAAGAGCGACAAGAATGATTAAAGGTTTCGAGAACATGACCTATGAAGCCAGGCTTCATGAACTGGGCTTGTTTAGTTTGGAAAAAAGAAGATTAAGGGGGGACATGATAGCGGTTTTCAAATATCTAAAAGGGTGTCACAAGGAGGAAGGAGAAAATTTGTTCCTCTTGGTTTCTGAGGACAGGACAAGGAGTAATGGGCTTAAAGTGCAGCAGGGGAAGTTTAGATTGGACATTAGGAAAAAATTCCTAACTGTCAGGGTGGTCAAATATTGGAATAAATTGCCAAGGGAGGTGGTGGAATCTCCCTCTCTGGAGATATTTAAGAACAGGTTAGATAGACATCTGTCAGGGATGGTGTAGACGGAGCTTGATCCTGCCTTGAGGGCAGGGGGCTGGACTCGATGACCTCTCGAGGTTCCTTCCAGTCCTATTATTCTATGATTCTATGGTCACCAACCAGTAGATCAGGATCTACCGGTGGATCTTGGAGCCTCTGACAGGGGATCCTGACTGGTTTGGCCAGGAATCTCTCAAGTGCTGGCACTTCAGTTGCCCCTCCATGCTGTTCCTGTCCTCTTGCCTTGGAGCTGCCCCTTCAAGGCCTCCTGCTTGCTGTTCAGGGTGTGGGAGGGAGAACGGGGGGAGGGTGTCCCTCCTCCCCCCACTCCTGTACCCCATCTCCACACAGAGAGAAGGGGATGGAGGGAACTTGGCAAGGCAAATCTCTGTCATGCCCACACACTGTGGGCTCGTCTACACTGGCCCCTTTTCCGGAAGGGGCATGTTAATTTCACCTGTCGTAGTAGGGAAATGCACGGGGGATTTAAATATCCCCCGCGGCATTTAAATAAAAATGTCCGCCGCTTTTTTCCGGCTTTTAAAAAAGCCGGAAAAGAGCGTCTACACTGGCCCCGATCCTCCGGAAAAAGCACCCTTTTCCGGAGGCTCTTATTCCTACTTTGAAGTAGGGGTTCTCCACATGCTGTCCTTGCCAGTAGACAACTCTTCTGCACCTCCCCTTGATCAATAATGGAGAACTGTGGCCAGTGGTGGTAGGGCAGCACATTGCTGTACAGGCCGGCTGCTTTTGGGGGTGGGGTAGGGCCAGGGGTGCTTTGGCTCTGTTGCTCTACCCTGTGATAGCTGTCCAGTCAGTCCCACAGGCAACGGGGGGGGGGGGGGGGGGGCGGGGGGGGGAGCAAGGACTTGAACCCACCATGCTCTGCTTTTCAGGCAATTGCCCTGTCCCCTAGTCCACCGCAGCGCTCTCCTTTCAGAGGCTCCCTTATCCTCTGTCTGGTCACTCCCAGGGTGGGTGGAGGGGGTGGGCTTGAAGGTAGGGAGGTGGAGTGGGATCTCCAGTGAACTTGGGGATGGGCATCAGCCTCAGGAGTACAGGATGGTGGGCTCACTCCCGCCCCCTCCAACCACTCAGAGAATGGCGGGGCCGCCAACACCAGCTGCCCTAGGGATGGACCTGGTGCCCGTATTAGGAAGGCAGGATAAGGGGCCTGTTGAAGGTAAGGGAGTTCTAGAGTGGCTCAGGAGCCAGGGCGTTTGTCTGGGAACACATGGTGGCAGGCTTAAGCCCTGTCCCCCTAAGCAGCCCAAGCTCCCCTGCCAATCCTGGGATTGGCACCCAGACGCAGGACAAGGCTCCCTGCAAAGGCAGGAAGGTGGGGTGGGTTCTTTAGTGGACCGGGAGATACAGAACTTACCCAAAGGGGACAGGGGTGTGGGTTGGAGTTACAGCCCAAGCTCTGCCCATCCTGGGAGCAACTGGACAACCAGCACAGGATACAGAATCCATCAGAGGCAGGTAGGCTTAGTTCTGGAGTGCCCTAGGGGATAGCACAGTCACCTGGAAAATACAGTGGGGGGAGTTCAAGTTCTCAGAGCAGCTGGACAGCCCACACAAGCTCCCCAGGAATAGACCAGATTCCTGCATTAGGAAGGTTGGGGGTGGGCCCTGGAGTGGCCTAAGGGCTGTGTCTAGACTGGCCACTTGAATTTCCGGAAAAGCACTGATGATCTCATGTAAGATCATCAGTGACTTTCTGGAAATATTATGCTGCTCCCATTCAGGCAAAAGTCTTTTTCCGAAAGACTTTTGTGCAAAAGGGCCAGTGTAGACAGCACAGTAATGTTTTCCGCAAAAAAGCCCCGATCACGAAAATGACGATCGGGGCTTTTTTGCGGAAAAGCACGTCTAGATTGGCCATGGACGCTTTTCCGGAAAAAGTGCTTTTCTGGAAAAGCGTCCTGCCAATCTAGACACGCTTTTCCGAAAATGCTTTTAACGGAAAAGTTTTCCGTTAAAAGCATTTCCGGAAAATCATGCCAGTGTAGACGTAGCCAGGCAGTGCCCCCCAACCTCCCCAGGCACCCAAGAGAAGTCTCAGGGTACATCATCACAACTAAAAGCTGGTGAATTTTTGTTTTAAGTTTTACAGCATTTGTATTATTTTTGTACTTTTTACACCCCAAATATTTCATCACCACCCACCCAGCTACAATTAAGTTGTTTAAACATGTAAGCAGGGGCTGAACTGCTGCTTGCTATCAGCCAGCTAAAAGGAGGGGTGGGTGTGCCCGCTATAATTGTTTAGCTTTGCAAGGAAATTAACTGTTAACTGTTGATATGTAAATACAGCTCAGGAGAGAATACAAGGTATGGCTATGTAAATCCCAGTCAGCCAGGGCTGATGGAAGGTCAGTGTTGGAATGGAATATGGTGTATTGTATATAATTTGGGACTATTGTGGGGGTCACAAATCATGCTACTCCTAAATGTGGGAACTGCAAAACATGCCACCAGTGCTTGCAGGAGAGACACCACCATCATGGTAAGAGATCTCGGAGGAACAAGCCTCCCCCCTTCCAGAGTTGAGTGAACAGAGTTGGGGGTGTTGGGATTTTGTGGTTCCCAGAGAGTCAGGTGCTGGGCAGAATCAAGGGTCTTCAATTCAATTCAATTCAATTCAACAAGACTTTATTCAATGTGCACAAAGGGAGAGCCCCTGGTACTAAAATCAGCCAGATCCCTCGAGCAAGGAGCCCCTCCCCTTGCTGTTTTATAGCACATGGCAGTTACAGGTTACATAACACAAACTTCTAAACCAATCAGATTCAACCTTTCCATATATGGCTTTGTTTGTCACATGCTTGTACTTCTCCACTCCACATGTTGAGTTCACCCCCCCTCCCCTTGGCCTTTTCTAGGCTGTTGCTAGGGTGGTGAGCCACAGCATGCTTCTTTATGCATAGCTACTTTCCAAACCACATTTTGTTTAAAATGAACACATGCATGCCCTTCAGCTCCCCGATTTGGTTTTGGGGCTAAGAACAATTCTTAGACCCCACTAACACCACTTCCTTGTATTTATTAGGAGCTATAATTGACCTTATCAACACTTAAGTGCAGTTTTGGTAACAGAATTAAACAATACATTAAACCTTTAATACATAATGGTATCTACACTAAAAGTAAGTCCCCATATCCATTGCGAAAACACAACTGAAATCCATCCCCAGGGTATCTCTGTTCCCACAATAGCAAACTCTTCTATCCACTGAATCACTGCAATTGCCTTACCACTTCTTTCATAATATCTTCCACAATAGGAAGAATGAGATGTTCAAGCCAGGCTTACCTTCCAATGCTAAATACCCAAATCCACACCAGATAGTGGAGTCTTTCTTCACTGTTATAGCATCCATTAAATTAAACATTACATGCACCATTAAGTCAGGTCCTAACATTTGAGTTAGGGCTCGTCCTGACTCCATGTTTCTTATATGCAAAACCCATCCTCACAGGATGGAACATTGGTCCCATGGGAAAGCTATATAGTTATCTCCAGCCATTATTACATACTCAGCTACACAGGTGTCTATGACATGAGAATGGGAGTGGATGGAAGGGCTGAACCTCCAATCCAGACCAACCCACAGGAATTTACACCTCTCCAAAGATGGAATGATCATTCCAAAATGCCCGTTATCAATAGAGACCACTCCCCTGCCATCATCCAAGGTGAAGACATTCAGTCTTTGAGAACTGCGGCTCTCACCCAACAGGGCACCTGTGACACGAGCAAGTCTCCTACCAGGGCTGCAACTTTCATGTTAACACCATGCCAGTATGATAACACCATTCCAGACCAATGCTTGCTCAGACATTTTAGTAGTTTTTAATAGATGGCTGAGTACAACAGTGAGGACCTAACCAACTATGTTGCTGAGTTAAGGTGATATCTAATTAATTAGACATGAGCCCTATTCTCACCACAATAAACTGTCATCCCTGTTACTAACAAATTTTCAACCCAGTCCCTATTATGAGATTTGATAGCTTGAGTAATGGCATTTATATCTGATTCAGTGGCTCCTCCCCTGGTGACTACATCAATAAAACACTGGGAATATCAAATTAAAACACTTAACAATACTGAAAATGGCCCTCAAGGAGTCCATAGGGTAAACAGAGATTATTGTGCCCTATGTTGAGTGTCACCCTTGTATACTTTTACTCATGACAGGTGCACCCAAACTGGAATTCCAGTGACCCAGGCCGCTGAAGGAGTTACCAGGAGAACCATGTGAGGTACAGTCCAGGCTGGTTCAAAGGTTCATTTTCTATAGGCTTTCACCAGTACCTGATCACCGGGCTGCACCTCACATGTGTCCTCTTCACTAGCCTTTGGGTCTGGTTCAGTTCGGGGGTCCTGTGAGATACACTGAGATAACAATTTGCAATATTCAGCAAGCTGGTCACCCATGACATACAACTCCCCTGCTCCAATGCACAGATTTCCTGGCGTCCTCATCGCCCACCCTGTCAGCATTTCAAAAGGAGATAAGGAATGTGGATTAGTAGGATTGGATCTCATAGACATGAGAGCCACTGGTAAATTGGTGACCCAGGCTTTCCCTGTAGCAGAAAACATCTGTTTGGTTAGTTTGTTTTTAATGGTTCGGTTAGCTCTTTCTACTAATCCCAAACTCTGGGGATGGTAGGGACAGTGGAATTTCTGTTTGATCCCCAGTGCCATGCATACTGTTTTCATCACCTTTCCTGTAAAGTGGGTACCTTGGTCACTATCAATGAAGCATGGAAATCCCCATCAGGGAATTATTTCGGTCATCAATATTTTAGCTACATCAGACGCAGTGGCCTTGGCCACTGGGAAAGCTTCTACCCACTTAGTAAAGTGATCCACAATCACCAGAACATATTCTTTCCCTCTGCACCTTGGCAGAGGTCCAATGAAATCTATTTGTAACTGTGTGAAGGGCTGATGTTGCATTTTCATTTTCACTGTGGGAGCAGAATTACATTGAGCACATGTTACACACCTCCTCACATAATCACGCACATTTGCATTAAGCTGAGGATGCCACCAGGTGTCCGACATCCGGTGGATCACCCTCCGTGCTCCATCATGTCCCAACATGTGATATATTTGTATCATAGTTCCCATCAGTACATTTGGTGACACTAATGTGTTTCCTGGGCCTCTCCAATTGTTCTCATCACACAGTTTCCCCCCATTATCCATCCATAACCACTTCTCTGCCCTCGGTGCAGCATGTTGGATGTCCTGTAATTCAAAAAAGTTTGGGGTTTTTATGAGAGGCTGTGTTGCAGCAATCAATTGCATCTCTTTACCTTCCACTGCTGCTCGTTTAGCTAGTTCGTCTGCCCTTCAGTTGCCCTTACTATGAGGGTCTGTCCCTTTTGTGTGGGCCCTCATTTTTATCACTGCTAATTCAGTAGGTTTCTGCATGGCTTCATGAAGTTTCTCCACTATTCCCCCATTTTGTATTGGGGATCCTGTACTCGTCAGGAATCCCCGATTTACCCACAAGTTAATATAATCATGTACAACCCCAAACGCATATCTAGAATCAGTATATATGTTTATAGCATGACCTTTCACAGCGTCACATGCTGCAACTAATGCCTGCAGTTCTGCTACTTGTGCAGATGCCACAGGCAAGCTGCCGTGTGCCACCAGCTGTCCATCTTGAGTACAAACGGCCCATCTTGTGTGTCGCTTGCCATCCACACAGAAGGAAGAACCATTCACATATAGGCAAGAGGCACCAGGTATTTCAGTTTCTTTTACAAATGGAAGGTCCATGTGCTCTTCCTCAAGGCAACAATGATGTGGGTGTCCCTCATCTGGGGTAGGCATGAGGGTGGCAGGGTTTAACAATGACGCTCTTTGCAGATGTACCAAAGGCATTAGCAAGCTCGTTTCCCATCGAGTCCATCTTGCCTTATGGAGTGCTGAAGATTTCTTCCCTGATAAAATAGCAAGGACAGCGTGAGGTACAACAATATTTACATCCTGTGAACCAATAAGTGGTGTGGCCCGATTTAGGGCCATAGAAGCTCCTTCTACTGCCTGAAGGCATGGTGGCATTGCTTGAGCGACAGCATCTAGTTTAGAAGAGTAGTATGCTACTGGGCGCTGTCTGTCCCCATGTTTTTGTGTTAACACTGCTGCCATATGTCCCTCACTGACATGCGTGTACAATGTAAAAGGTATTAATGGATGAGGAAGTCCCAACCCTGGGGCAGTACTTAGCCTTTGTTTCAATGTGGTAAATGCCTGTTCACAGTCAAGTGTCCATTCAATTGCCTCATGTGGTCCACCAGCACCCTTCAGGAGATTATTGAGAGGCTGGACAATCTTTGAATAATTGGGGATTTGAGTTCGGCAGAAATTGAATAGCCCCAACACTTTCCTAACTCCCCTGACCGTAGTTGGTCGTGGGCATGCATTAATAGCCTCAGTGCGGTCAACAGTTAAACGCCTGTACCCTTTGGATATTAGGTACCCCAGATATGATACTTCCTCCTTTGCAATCTGAGCCTTTCTAGCATTACATTTTTCCCCACTGTCTGCCAAGTGCTGCAGCATCACTTCTAAGTCTTTCATGTGCGTTTGGCGATCTGGTGAGGAGATAAGAAGATCGTCAACATACTGTACAACACAAGAAGCCATGTCTGGCAGCTTTGCCAGCACATCAGCTAATGCTCTATGAAACAAAGTAGGTGAGTTATGAAAACCCTGGCTTAGGCGAGTAAAAGTATATTGCTTCCCTTTAACAGTAAATGCAAACCAAAATTGATGGTCAGACTGCACAGGACATTTTGCTTTTACCATGGTGAAAACATCAAAAGCATGCAGGCCTCCCACGACCATCCAGTCCTGCACCTTTTCCCAGAAGAGTAGGTTTGGGTTATTAAGCTGCAAAGATGGCAATTCTTTTAACATGCTCCACAAGTCAGATGGACTCATAGGAGTGTGCTCTAGGTGACTAACAGTAGCAGGGTCCCCTTCCCCTTGATTAGGATTAGGGACAGTGTGCACTCTCACTGGAGCCATAAAACCAGACTGATATCCCCACATTCCACATGTAGGGTCCAAAGGTGCTGAGGGACAAGATCTCTCTTCCTGCAAGGCTGTTTCTTTATAGTTTTTTGCTTCTGTTTGCAGTTTTTCTACCTCTGCTTCTAACTCTCCTACCCTTCCTTTTAGCATCTCACACTTTCTAACCAGCTGTTCATAATCAACAATTAAACACATACCAGCCAATGTGTCCTTTGATAAATATTGTGGTTTATGCACAAAATCAGTGTTGCCCACTTGTAATGGGGGTTGGTCATCCTTCTTTCTTTCAGTCATACAGCCAAGATATCTCAACAAGAAAACTAATAAACTTACAGCTACAATAGTTATAAAAGCACTAATTAAACACTCATATTGAGGATCACTAAATCCCTTCATCTTTCCCTTTTTTAAAAAACCTAAATATCCTCCAATCTCAAAATCTTTAAATACAATTCTGTTTACAAACTAATAACAATTTGCAATGAGGAGATCTGGGCCAGCCAACACATTAACTAGAGGTACTTATGGCTATACCTGCCCCTACACTAACTGTTGGTCCTTATGGCCTCTTTGATTTCCCACTTCAACATTTAGTCAGAGGAACTTACAGCTTAACCCGCCCCCACACTAAGTACAGTGTATTAAGACTGCAACCAAGATGTTACAAAACTGCAACAAACCCCTTAAATTCTCCAACACCCAGTTTCACTTACTACAAAAGGTGTGAGAGTCACCCGTCAGGTCAGGGACAAACAACCAAATGAAAAATGAACAAAATCACCCTCTAACTTGATTGTAGGTCTTGATCCTGAAGGATATTTCTCACCCTGCTCACTGCGCCAAGAAACTGTTGGGATTTTGTGGTTCCCAGAGAGTCAGGTGCTGGGCAGAATCAAGGGTCTTCAATTCAATTCAATTCAATTCAATTCAATTCAATTCAATTCAATAAGACTTTATTCAATGTGCACAAAGGGAGAGCCCCTGCTACTAAAATCAGCCAGACCCCTCGAGCAAGGAGCCCCTTCCTTTGCTGTTTTATAGCACATGGCAGTTACAGGTTACATAACACAAACTTCTAAACCAATCAGATTCAACCTTTCCATATATGGCTTTGTTTGTCACATGCTTGTACTTCTCCTCTCCACATGTTGAGTTCACCCTCCTCCCCTTGGCCTTTTCTAGGCTGTTGCTAGGGTGGTGAGCCACAGCATGCTTCTTTATGCATAGCTACTTTCCAAGCCACATTTTGTTTAACATGAACACATGCATGCCCTTCAGGGGGAATTGTTAAAGGGCTTGAGCCACTCTGCTTCACACCTACCAGGTATGAGCTGTAAGACTGGCCCAACCTCTCTTCTCTTCTCTTCTCTTCTCTTCTCTTCTCTTCTCTTCTCTTCTCTTCTCTTCTCTTCTCTTCTCTTCTCTTCTCTTCTCTTCTCTCCTCTCTTCCCCGCCCCTTTGTTTTAAGAACAGACCTAAAGCAGATTCCCTGGCTGTGTGTAGACTGGCCAGTTTTTCCGGAAACTCAGCTGCAAAAAAGCTCCGATCGCGAAAACAAATCTGAGCTGTCTACACTGGCCCTTTTGCGCAAAAGGACTTTTGCATGAACAGGAGGGCTGTGTCTAGACTGGCCAGTTTTTCCAGAAAATCAAACGCTTTTCCGGAAAAACTTGCCAGCTGTCTACACTGGCTGCTTGAACTTCTGCAAAAGCACTGACTTCCTACTGTAAGAAATCAGTGCTTTTTGCGGAAACACTATGCTGCTCCCGTTAGGGGAAAACTTTTGCGCAAAAGGGCCAGTGTAGACAGCTGAGATTTGTTTTCTGCAAAAAAGCCCCGATCATGAAAATGGCGATCGGGGCTTTTTTGCAGAAAAGCGCATCTAGATTTGCGGAAAAGCCTCCGTGCCAATCTAGACGCTCTTTTCCGAAAATGCTTTTAACGGAAAACTTTTCCGTTAAAAGCATTTCTGGAAAAACATGACAGTCTAGACGTAGCCCTGAGGTCTGTCTACTTGAATTTCCGCAAGAACACTGACGATCTTCTGTAAGAAATCAGTGCTTCTTGCAGAAATGCTATACTGCTCAGCTGTGTCTAGACTGGCATGATTTTCCGTAAATGCTTTTAACTGAAAAGTTTTCCATTAAAAGCATTTTTGGAAAAGAGCGTCTAGATTGGCACAGAAAAGATTGGATTGGAGTGCTTTTGCAGAAAAGCGTCTGTGCCAATCTAGACGCGCTTTTCCGCAAAAAAGCCCTGATCGCCATTTTCGCGATCAGGGCTTTATTGTGGAAAACAAATCTGAGCTGTCTACACTGGCCTGAACGGGAGCAGCATAGTATTTCCACAAGAAGCACTGATTTCTTACAGTAGGAAGTCAGTGGTTTTGCGGAAATTCAAGCGGCCAGTGTAGACAACTGGCAAGTTTTTCCGGAAAAGCGGGTGATTTTCTGGAAAAACTGGCCAGTCTAGACACAGCCCTCCGGTTCGGGCAAAAGTCCTTTTGCACAAGAGCTTTTGCACAAAAGGGCCAGTGTAGACAGCTCAAATTTGTTTTAGCGATCGGGGCTTTTTTGTGCAAAAGCGAATCTAGATTGGCACGGACGCTTTTCCACAAAAAGTGCTTTTGCGGAAAAGAGTCCGTGCCAATCTAGACGCTCTTTTCCGCAAATGCTTTTAACGGAAAACTTTTCCGTTAAAAGCATTTGCGGAAAATCATGCCAGTCTAGACGTAGCCTGAGAGCTGAAATCACTGGTTTGGCTGAGAGCCAGACCCAGTGCAGCCAGTGAAGCAGCGGCAGCCAGCAGAGTGGCTGGTGGGAATCACTGGCTGGTGGTATAACGTGGCCGGTAGGAGTGGCGGCAGGTGAGGCGCGGCGACCAGCGGCATGGCGTGGAGCGGCGGCAGGCGAGGAGCGGCGACCAGCGGTGTGGCGTGGAGCGGCGGCAGGCGAAGAGCGGTGACCAGTGGTGTGCCACGGTGACCAGCGGCATGGCATGGAGCAGTGGCAAGCGAGGAGCGGCGATCAGCAGCGTGGCGCGGAGTGGAGGCAGGCGACCAGTGGAGTGTAAGGTGGCATGGGACGAGACAGTTGGTGGAGTGTGGCGGAGTGTCGTAAGGTGCCCCCTATCTATCCTTCCACCCCATTTCTACCCAGGTTGGGAGGTGAAACCCTGTGGGTGAACTTTGGGACTCTGGGTGGCACGGACCAGGGACAGAGACTTTTGGGGTGTTGGATTCTTTGGTCTTCAGGTAATTCTTGGCTGGGGTGGGGGGCTTAGCTCATGTTTGGGTTATGAACTCTGTTTGTGGTGTTTTCCCCAAGTTAATGCCGTATGACTTCTCTCTCTGCCTCATTAAATAGTGATAGAAATGTAGCCGTGATAGTCTGGTGTAGCTGAAACAAAAAACAGGACTATGTAGCACTTTAAAGACTAACAAGATGGTTTATTAGGTGATGAGCTTTTGTGGGCCAGACCCACTTCCTCAGATCAAATAGTGGAAGAAAATTGTCACAACCATATATACCAAAGGATACAATTAAAAAAATGAACACATATGAAAAGAACAAATCAAATTTCAGAACAGAAGAGGGATGCGGGGAGGGGGGGGTAAATGTCTGTGAGCTAATGATATTAGAGGTGATAATTGGGGAAGCTATCTTTGTAATGGGTAAGATAATTAGAGTCGTTATTCAAACTCAGGTGTAAAGTGTCGAATTTAAGCATGAATGACAGTTCAGAGGATTCTCTTTCAAGTGTATTCTTAAAAGGCCTTTGAAGCAGGATGCAGGTAATCAAGTCATTGAGACAGTGTCCTTTCTGGTTGAAATGGCAAGAAACTGTTTTTTCTTTGTGATCCTGTCTGATATCTGTTTTGTGGGTATTGATCCTTTGGCGGAGTGTCTGAGACATTTGTCCAATGTACATAGCAGATGGATACTTTTGGCACATGATAGCATAGATTATATTTCTGGATGCGCAGGAATATGTGTTTTCCGTTAAAAGCATTTGCAGAAAAGAGCATCTAGATTGGCACAGACTCTTTTCTGCAAAAGCACCATTTTCGCAATCGGGGCTTTTTTGTGCAAAACAAATCTGAGCTGTCTACACTGGCCCTTTTATGCAAAAGCTTTGCGCAAAAGGGACTTTTGCCCGAACGGGAGCAGCACAGCATTTCCGCAAGAAGCACTGATTTCAGACAGTAGGAAGTCAGTGTTCTTGCGGAAATTCAAGCGGCCAGTGTAGACAGCTGGCAAGTTTTTCCACAAAAGCAGCTGCTTTTGCGGAAAAACTTTCCAGTCTAGATGCAGCCACTCAGTGCTTGCAAGTGGGGAAGCATTGCCTCTCAGAGGCACCCAGAGGTGTGTGAATTTCCCAGATTACTGTGTGGAGGCTTGAGCCGGTTCTGTGTGAGATGGACCCCAAGATATTGAACCCAGCCCTGGTTACTGCCAGGCCTACTGTTGTACTGCAACAGTAAAAAAAAATGTGTGTGTGAAAACTGTAGGTACTGGGGGTTCTTATACAATTTTTTTGAAAAAGGGGTATTTTATAAAAAAAAAAGGTTGAGAAACACTGGCCTAGGGGATAGGGCATTTGCCATATGCCCAAGACTAGAGCCTGCACTCCTACTCCAGCCTGAGGAAAGAGAATGAAATTCGGGGAGGAAGGACAACAGAGTAAGCAGGGTGAGGCCTCGGTGAAGGGGTGGAGCAAGGGCAGGGCCTCAGAGAAGGGGGGAAGGAAGCCAGGCAAGGGTATTTGGGTTTGAGGTAGATCTTACATCGCACATAAATTGAAAAAGTGATCTTGTGGTTAAAAAGTTTGGAGACCCCTGGCTTATATTGTTCAGAGAAGTATAAAAAACACCCTTCTGAGCCAATCAGTTACACTAACAGAAGTGCTGGTATGGACATCACTATGTCAGCAGGACACACTTCCAACAATATAGCTACCCCCACTTGTTCAGGGTGGTTTAATTATATCAATGTTGGCTACATGGGAGATCTTACAGCAGCACAGCTGCTATAAGATCTCTAGTGTAGACATAGCAGAAAGACCAAGTTAGTTTATTTTTTCTATAAATGGTTTCTCTTCATTCAAGTTTGTTCCAGGCTGAAATTTCTTCTTTAAACACAGATGAAGAAAGCAGACTGGCACACTAATTGTCCTATTTACTGCATCTCAATATTTGCCCATGGGTTTTCAATAATGATATGATTCACTGGTTATTTTATTGAGATCAATCAAGCAGCCAGATGCTGAAAAGCCTGAAAAAAAAGAGCATAAAGCTATAATAATTTCAAGGTGAATAAAGCCATTTAGCATATGTTAAAGGACTGCTGTAAAGTTGTTTAGGTCTAAATTATGCAGTTGATATGCTTTTAACATGTTGGAGATTTTTTATTTCAGTGAAAACAGCATTTTGTTGTGGTGTGACATACTGGGGATTTTTTTCACCTTGTTATGTTATATGTGAGTTCTTCTGTCTTATAGTAACTCTGGGCACGTCTACACTACAACGTTAATTAGAACTAACTTAGTTCGAATTAGTTAATTCGAACTAAGCTAATTCGAACTAACGCATCTAGAACTAAAAACTAGTTCGAATTAGCGTTTTCCTAATTCGAACTAGCGCGTCCACATTGAGTGGACCCTGAACTGAGGTTAAGGATGGCCGGAAGCAGTGCCGGCAGGGCATCAGAGGAGGACTTAGAGCATGGAGATGCTGTCTCAGGCAAGCCGAGGGCTGCGCTTAAAGGGACCCAACTCCCCACCCCGGACAGACAGTTCTCAGGGGTTCCCCGCTTGCAAAGCAGTCCTGGCTTGGATTGCCCGGAGTACCCACACTGGGTACATCACACCACTCGGCCATCATACCGGCTGCACTTGCCGCAGGCTGCCATCTGGGAAGAGGAGGCAATTGGGGGGCTGCAGGAGAGCTTCCACCCCCAGAAGCCCGCAGAGCCAGCCCAGTCCTCCCCATCGGGGGTGCGTACCCCATTCCTCTCTCACCTCCTTCCACTTACCCTTCCCTAACCCCTCTTCTTGATGTACAAAATAAAGATAACGTGTCTTCCAAAATGGAATCTGTCTTTATTGAACAAAACTGGGGGAGACTGGGAAAAGGAGGTGGGAGAGGGGAAGAGAGAGGGTGGGAGAGAGGAGGGCAACTAAAATGATCAGGGGTTGGGAACAGGTCCCATATGAAGAGAGGCTAAAGAGACTGGGACTTTTCAGCTTAGAAAAGAGGAGACGGAGGGGGGACAGGATAGAGGTCTCTAAAAGCAGGAGTTGGGTGGAGAGGGTGCATACAGAAAAGTTGTTCATTAGTTCCCATAATAGAAGGACTAGAGGACACCAAAGGAAAGGAATGGGTAGCAGGCTTCAAACTAGTAACAGAAAGTTGTTCTTCACAAAGCAAAGAGTCAACCTGTGGAACTCCTTGCTGCAGGAGGCTGTGAAGGCTACAACTAGAACAGAGTTTAAAGGGAAGTGAGATCAAGTCATGGAGGTTGGGTCCATGGAGTGGTATTAGCCAGGGGGTAGGAGTGGTGTCCCTGCCCAAGGTTTGTGGAAGGCTGGAAAGGGATGACACGAGACAAATGGCTTGGTCACTGTCTTCAGTCCATCCCCTCCAGGGTCCCTAGGGTTGGCCACTGTCAGCAGACAGGCTACTGGGCTAGATGGACCTTTGGTCTGACCCAGTACGGCCATTGTAAGCTCAGGGCTCAGGGTTGGGGGTCTCAGTGGACCACCTTGATTTTCATGCACACCTGCTCCTGGGTGGCCAGGTTGGCAGCTCTCCTGCCCTAGACGGCCACTTTCCTGTGCCTAGTGCGGAGGTCGTGGACGAGGTCCACGATGTCCGCACTAGCCCAGGCGGGTGCCCGCCTCTTGCGGTCATGGGCAAGCTACCGGGAGCCGCCATCCTGGTCCCGGGAAGAGGGGGAGGGCTGGGGGTCATCGGGTGGGTGGCTCGATCCGTGCCAGGTGCAGGGTCTGCTAGCTGGGTGCTGGCAGGCTTGCACCTGGCACGGGCACCGTAGCCAGACCGTGCCCCTTTAAGAGGTCCGGGGCCGGGACGGGGGCAGACGAGTTTCCCTGGTGTTGGCCAGAGTGGCCACCAGGGCAAGCTGGGAAGGGCTAGCCTCCCACTAGTTCGAATTAAGGGGCTACACACCCCTTAATTTGAACTAGTAAGTTCAAACTAGGCTTAATCCTCGTGGAATGAGGATTACCTAGTTCGAACTAAGCGCTCCGTTAGTTCGAATTAAATTCGAACTAATGGAGCGCTAGTGTAGCGCCTATGAAAGTTAGTTCGAACTAACGGACGTTAATTCGAACTAACTTTGTAGTGTAGACATACCCTCTGTGTGCGTGTGCCTCAGTTTCCGTTAAAAGATTTCCGTTAAAAGCATTTGCGGAAAAGAGCGTCTAGATTGACACAGATGCTTTTCTGCAAAAGCACCATTTTCCCGATTGGGGCTTTTTTGCACAAAACAAATCTGAGCTGTCTACACTGGCCCTTTTGCGCAAAAGGACTTTTGCCCGAACTGGAGGAGCGTAGCATTTCCGCAAGAAGCACTGATTTCAGACTGTAGGAAGTCAGTGTTCTTGTGGAAATTCAAGCGGCCAGTGTAGACAGCTGGCAAGTTTTTCCGCAAAAGCAGGTGCTTTTGTGGACAAACTTGCCAGTCTAGCTGCAGCCGCAGTGTGGACGTGACTGTTTTGTGCAAAAAACCCTTTTTGTGCACGATCCTTATCCCTCTCCTGGAAAGGGGTTTTTGCGCAAAACGGACGCGTCCACACTGCCTTTTTTTGCACAAAAACCTCTTAGCTACATCTACACTGGCATGTTTTTCCAGAAATACTTTTAATGGAAAAGGTTTTCCGTTAAAAGTATTTCCGGAAAAGCGCGTCTACATTGGTCCCAGAGTTATCTGCGCTTTTGCGGAAAAGTGCGTCTAGATTCTGCAAAAGCAGAAGCCCGGAACCATTTTGAAGAGGGCAAAAGGCCACCAGACCTTTCTGGGGGTGGGGCTGGAGCTCCGTTCAGACACGTGCTTAAAGGGGTCTCGCCGGACAGCTGTTTGTCTCCTGCTCCGTGCGTTGGGACCTCTGGCAGGGACTGACAGCCATAGCATGTTTGGTGGTTGCCCTCTGACTTCTGGGGACACCACCATTTTGCCCCCTACTGCTTTCCCTGATTTTTCTTTCTTGTGTCCTGCTCTGTCTGCCATGGACCCATGGGTGGCCATGTGCCTGCTCTGGCCCCTGTCGGCCATGTCCGAGTGCCTGCAGCTCATGCTGCAGGCTGGTGCCCTGGTGTTCCAGGACCAGGAGGCAGAGATCGCCTTCGACTCCCTCACCAGAGAGGCCATGGTGACCCTGTGGCATCAGCACCCCAGGGTGGAGAGGCCAGTCTGGAGATTAGACACCAGCACCGACTGGTGGGACCGGCTGGTCCCCGGACAATGGGGACCAGCAATGGCTCTGGAATTTCCGCATGCGAAAGCGGATGTTCCTGGAGCTGTGCACCTGGCTCACCCCCGCGCTGCAGAGAGCCGCCACCCGGCTGTGGGCACCCATCCCCGTTAACAAGAGGGTCGCCATCGCGCTGTGGAAGCTGGCCACCCCGGAGAGCTACCGCTTGGTGGCACAGCAATTCGGGGTGGGAAGATCCACCGTCAGTGTGATCGCCATGGAGGTAAGTCCCAGGGGGAGTGGGGTGGGGGGAGGGTGCTGCACTCCATGCCCAGGGGCAGCCAAGACTCCAGGCTGGGTTGCCTAGGGGTTTGGACCATCCTCCCTTGCACAGGCCTGCTGGTGGGGGGGGGGGGCAACGGGGGCCCTGGTGTGTGTGTGTGTGCGTGCGTGAGGTTGTCCCATCCTTGCAGCAAAACTCAGGGCGACCCAAGCACTTCTCCCCCTTCTCCCTCTCACTATCCCTCACACAACCCCAGTAGCCCAGGGACAGGTGTGGCCACGGTGGGGACTTCCCTTGAGGAGCCAGCCAAGGCACCGGGAGCAGGCGAGGGGCTCGGTGGGGGCCACGGTCACAGGGCTGTGACGCTGCGGTTTACCCAAGAGCAGCTGGCTGTGCCTCACAGCCAGGCATGGGACAATGTGCCGTTCTCCATGCACCCTTGGTGGAGGTGCGGGCTCTGGGCTGAGTCCCTGGGGCCCTGGCGGGTTCCAGCCGGCATCCACCCTTCCCCCTGGTCCCGCTGACATGTGTGTGAGCAGCACGGTCCCAGGCATGCCATGCAGCTGCCTGCTGCGGCCACGTACCTCTCGGTCACCAGGCTGCACGTGATTGCATGTGCTGCTTGCTGCCTAATGCTACACAGCATGGAGCTCACGTGGCCTGAGTGACATGCTCTCCCCCTCCTCTCTCCTCCCTCCGGTTGCCTGGCTCTCCCCCCCGCCCTCCGCCCTTGTGAGTGCAAAGACTCACCAGTGGATCCTTCCCCCGCCTCGGAGGAGCTGCTGGAGGGGGCCTGCTGGGTGGCAACGCTAGCCTCCTTCCCCGAAGCGCTGCTTTCTTCTTCCCCCGCCTCGGTGGTTCGGATGATGGGGGGGCGCTGGCAGGTGTCCACCAGCACGTCTGGGCCTTGCGGGGCTGGCTGGCCGAGGATGGCATGCAGCTGGTCATAGTGGGGGCAGGTGTCTGGTTCTGCCCCCCTGCCCTCGCTGGTCTGCACGTACCCGCGAAAATGGCGAGTGGGGCTTTTTTGCGCAAAAGCGTGTCTAGATTGACACGGACGCTTTTCCGCAAAAAGTGCCAATCTAGACGCTCTTTTCCGAAAATGCTTTTAACGGAAAACTTTTCCGTTAAAAGCATTTCTGGAAAATCATGCCAGTCTAGACGTAGCCAGTCAGTTTGCCAAGTTCCCATCTCTGGAACAACTGTATACATTAAGCAAAGAATAAGAGTTACCAAAATATTCTCTACTTCAGGACATGAGAGCAGTTTTCAGGTATCACAAGGGAGGAGGGAGAAAAATTGTTCTGTTTGGCCTCTGAGGATAGGTCAAGAAGCTAAAACTGCAGCAAGGGAGGTTTAGGTTGGACATTAGGAAAAACTTCCTAACTGTCAGGATGGTTAAACACTGGAATAAGTTACCTAGGGAGGTTATGGAATCTCCATCTGTGGAATAGTGATAGAAATGTAGCCGTGTTAGTCTGGGGTAGTTGAAGCAAAAACTCTTCCAGAAGAGAGCGTCTACACTGGCATGTGCTTTTGCACAAGAGCATCCATGCCAGTGTAGACGCTCCTTTCCGCAAGAAAGCGCCGATGGCCATTTTAACCATAGGGCTTTCTTGTGCAAGAAATTCATGTTGCCTGTCTACACTGGCCTCTTGCGCAAGAACAGTTGCGCAAGAGGGCTTCTTCCTGAGTGGGAGCATCATAGTTCTTGTGCAAGAAGCACTGATTTCATACATTAGAACGTATGTATGAACAAGAGCAAGAACTCATGGCCAGTGTAGACAGGCAGCAAGTTTTGGCGCAAAAGCGCCTGCTTTTGCGCAAGATCATGCCAATGTAGACACAGCCCACGGGTTGTGCTGGTGGTGGGTACCCAGCCCTAGCAGAGCCAGTGAAGGGGAGAGCACAGCTCGGACCTGGTCTGGCAGCAAGGAGAGCAGCCCCAGCCAGGGCTGGAGGTAGCAGGGCTGGCAGCCAGGAGTGTAGCACCAGTTGGGGCTGGTGCTGTGAGAAGCACAGCCTCAGTTGGGACTGGTGTGGTGCAGAAGTGCAGTCCCAGCTGGAGTTAGCAGCGGGAAGCTCAGCGGGAAGTCAGCTGGACACACAGCCCGGATCGGCACTGTGGATGGGGGCAGAGAGGGTGAAGCCACTTCTGGGGCTGGAGGCAGTGGGGCCAGCCCCTGTCTGAGGCTGGTGAAGTGGGGGATGCCGTGGTAGGGCTGGAGGCAGCAGCAGAGAGCACCGCCCCACCTGGAAGCAGAGCCTACAGCCAGGTAGGGAGCCTTGACCTCCCCTTGTCTGGCAAACTCTATTGTTCAGGACCACTTAGGTCCTGAGGGTGTCTGTAGTGACTTCACCAGTGCTGCTATGAGTTGCTGAAACAAAGTAGTGAACCCTTAACCAATTGGCACTGTCAAGGCTGTTCCCCACTCTGGCACTCAGAGTGAAGAAAGTGGGGGCCTGTAAGACTTTAAATATACCTTGCCACTTCAGGCACTGGTTACAAAAACTTCCTCCGGAATCACAAATGCACAGATTTTTGGGGGTAGCTGCCACCATCAAATGATTTTTATCCTAAAACTGGGGTGAACACTTGAATTCTTCCACAGGGGTACCCAAGCTCTTCTGCCACAAGAGAGCTAGAAAAAAGAAAAAAGAAAACAAGCTAAATTACATGTGTAAATTACATGGCCATGGGATAAGAGGGAAGGTCCTTTCTTGGATTGAGAACTGGTTAAAAGACAGGAAACAAAGAGTAGGAATAAATGGTAAATTTTCAGAATGGAGAGGGGTAACTAGTGGTGTACCCCAAGGGTCAGTCCTGGGACCAATCCTTTTCAACTTATTCATAAATGATCTGGAGAAAGGGGTAAGCAGTGAGGTAGTAAAGTTTGCAGATGATACCAAACTGTTTAGGATAGTCAAGACAGAAGCAGACTGTGAGGGACTCCAAGAAGATCTCACCAAACTGAGTGATTGGGCAACAAAATGGCAAATGAAATTTAATGTGGATAAGTGTAAAGTAATGCACATTGGGAAAAATAACCCCAACTATACGTATAGTATGATGGGGGCTAATTTGGCTACGACAAATCAGGAAAGAGATCTTGGAGTTATCGTGGACAGTTCTCTGAAAACTTCCACACAGAGTGCAGTGGCAGTCAAAAAGGCAAATAGGATGCTAGGAATTATTAGGAAAGGGATAGAAAATAAGACCCAGAATATCTTACTGCCCCTCTTTAAAACTATGGTACGCCCACATCTTGAATACTGTGTACAGATGTGGTCTCCTCACCTCAAAAAAGATATTTTGGCCTTGGAAAGGGTTCAGAAAAGGGCAACTAAAATGATTAGGGGTTTGGAACGGGTCCCATATGAGGAGAGGCTAAAGAGACTGGGACTTTTCAGTTTAGAAAAGAGGAGACTGAGGGGGGATATGATAGAGGTCTATAAAATCATGAGTGGTGTGGAGAGGGCTGATAAAGAAAAGGTAATTTTTAGTTCCCATAATAGAAGAACTAGAGGACACCAAATGAAATTAATGGGTAGCAGGGTTAAAACTAATAAAAGAAAGTTCTTCTTCACACAGCGTGTTGTCAACCTGTGGAACTCCTTGCCAGAGGAGGCTGTGAAGGCTAGGACTATAATAGAGTTTAAAGAGAAGCTGAATAAATTCATGGAGGTTAGGTCCATAAAAGGCTATTAGCCAGGGGATAAAATGGTGTCCTTGGCCTCTGTTTGTCAGAGGCTGGAGAGGGATGGCAGGAGACAAATCGCTTGATCATTGTCTTCGGTCCACCCTCTCTGGGGCACCTGGTGCTGGCCACTGTCGGTAGACAGGATACTGGGCTAGATGGACCTTTGGTCTGACCCAGTACGGCCGTTCTTATGTTCTTATGTAAGCTGCAGTCTCTGCTGGCTGACCTCTCAGTCTGAGGCATGCAGACACACATAGACAAACAAACCTCCTGTACCTTCCAGGACACAAGAATCAAATCGTCATCTTAAAAAAAGTCATTTTTATTACAAAACAAAAGATATACTTGATAAAGCATACTTGGTTGCTAGATGTTACAGAGCAACTAAGGAAAACATATTAAAACAAAGACAAAATCGCTGGGAATAATGCTTAGATGGCAAATGGGGAGGAGAGGCATAGATTCACACAGAGCAGTTCAAACCAAACCACAAAATAAAGAAAATACCCTGATTACAACTAGATTCACTTTTCCCCTTTACTTATTTCCAATCTTTTCTTGGTTCAGTCCACTTCCATGCCCCAAATTCCTTGGAGGCATGGTAGTCCTGCCTGAGTTTAAATCATTCTGTGTTTCTCAACTCCTGGTTTAACTCCCTCCCACAAAGAAAGCAGGCAAGGTATCTATATCCAATTCAGATTTCAACCCTCCATCTCAGTTGGTTCTCCTGGCCCCTTGGCTAACACCCTTGCTAGCTATCTGAGTTTAACTCAGTCACCAGGTGCTGGTCAGCACTCCTCCTATTCATTACAGGCACTAATGGGCCTTTTTGTCATAGAGATGGAGGCAATCAGCTTCACTGAGATGTCAAAAATATTCCTAAAGTCCATGTTGTATGCCATGATCTGTGCTGTAGGCCACTTCCACTTTGCCATCAGACGTTGCTTAGATAGAACAAGGCTCTGGGAGCCCTGTCTCTCCTGGGCTGCTCTTTGCATCTCCTTTGTGTTAAGTGACAAGTCCTATAGATTTTCCCTCTCTGAGTAGTGTTCAAAGAAGGGAGTCTTTCTATCAGCCCCTTCTACATTTCTTTTGTTGTCCAGTGGCACACCTGTCACAGCAGTCACTTCAGTTTTGTTCTCTACACATGTTCCAAATATTCCCATCTTCTTTTCTGGACATCTTTAGAAATAAGGGGATGCTGATCTCACATGGATCTTGGGATTTGAACATAAGAATGGCCATAGTGGGTCAGACCAAAGGTCCATCCAGCCAATACCCTGTTTGCTGACAGTGGCCAATGCCAGGTGTCCCAGAGGAAGTGAACTTAACAGGTACGGATCAAGCAATCTCTCTCCTGCCATCCATCTCCACCTTCTGACAAACAGAAGCTAGGGACACCATTCCTTATCCATACTGGCTAATAGCCATTAATGGACTTAACCTCCATGAATTTATCTAGTTCTCTTTTAAGCCCTGTTATAGTCCTAGCCTTCACAACCTCCTCAGGCAAGGAGTTCCACAGATTGACTATGCGCTGTGTGAAGAAGAACTTCCTTTTATTTGTTTTAAGCCTGCTGCCCATTAGTTTCATTTGGTGGCCCCTAGTTCTTGTATTATGGAACAAGTAAATAACTTTTCCTTATTCACTTTCTGCACACCACTCATGTTTTTATAGACCTCTATCATATCCCACCTTAGTCTTCTCTTTTCCAAGATGAAAAGTTTTAGTCTCTTTAATCTCTCCTCATATGAGACCCATTCCAAACCCCTCATTATTTTAGTTGCCCTTCTCTGAACCTTTTCTAATGCCAGTATATTTTTTTGAGATAAGGAGGCCACATCGGTATGCAGTACAGGCAGTCCCCGGGTTACGTACAAGATAGGGACTGTAGGTTTGTTCTTAAGTTGAATTTGTATGTAAGTCGGAACTGGTACATATTGTAGGGGAAACTCTAGCCAAACATTTTTTTTAGTTTTGGATAGCATAGGGAAAGGTTAACTCCCCTCTAATGTTTGTTTTGCTGTCTGTTCCCCTGTTCAGAAGATTTCACATCTATTTCTGTCCCTGTGACAAACTCAGGACTAAAGGAGTAACTCATCAAATACCAAACAGCTCTGCACCATGCTTTGAGCTAATAGCTTTATTTCCACACACCACCCAGGGTTCTAGGAGGAGGGTCCTTTTTTTGCTAACACAATGAGGCCAGCACTTTGTTTGTTTTGGTGGAGTCTTTGTTTGCCCAGGGAGCCCAGCATGTATAGGGGGAGGAGGGGCGGAGAGGCTGCTTTTGTCTGCTGTTCGGCAGCCTGTTGCTCAGGGGAGGGGGCAGCCTGTTGCTGGCAGGGGGGGAGGGGGGAGGCGTGCAGGATGCGAGGCCGGGGGGGGGGGCAGCGGGCGTGGGGAGGCACTTTTCCTCTGCCCGGCAGCTCTGCGGGATCCCTGTCCCTGTGGCCAGCTGCTGCAGGCAGAGGCCAGTTGGAGCCGGCCGAAGAGGAGGAGAAGGTGGATTCTAGGACCCAGGTGAGCGAGCCCCGGGGACGCTGCTGCGCTCCGGGAGCCTGGCATGTATAGAGGGGAGGAGGGGCAGAGAGGCTGCTTTTGTCTGTTCGGCAGCCTGTTGCTCAGGGGAGGGGGCAGCCTGTTGCCGGCAGGGGGGTGGGGGGGGCAGCAGGTGTGGGGAGGCACTTTTCCTCTGCCCGGCAGCTCTGCGGGATCCCAGTTGGAGCCGGCCCGAGGAGGAGGAGGATCCTAGGACCCAGGTGAGCGAGCCCCGGGAATGCTGCTGCGCATGTGCGGGAGTTGCCTCACCCCGTTCGTATCTAGGGATCCGACGTAAGTCGGATCCACGTAAGTCGGGGACTGCCTGTATTCAAGATGTGGGTGTACCATGGATTTATATAAGGGCAATAAGATATTCGCTGTCTTATGTATTTATTTGTTATAAATTCAATCCAGTTAGTATATTTCTATGGCACTTGATTTCAAACACATTTTGGTGTCAGCATGTAGGGTGGAATACACTGAATTCCCAAACTCAGATGTTATAAAATATCGTTTTGCCTTAGACTACACATCATGGTTAGATTCTCTTTTATCAAGACAAGTATCAAATACATCTAAAGTGCAAAGAGTAAAAGTGTTTTGATGATAATCCAGAAGGTAACCTAAATCAGTAAGTCTTTTTTTGCTGATGCAGGTGTTTGTCTCTGTGGAATTAATTGCAGGATCAGTTAGTTCACACAGGAAGCTGAAATCTGGATACCATAAGCTATGCAGAGCTGCCAATTTTTGCAATAATTGTTGTGCTTCTTAAAACCCCAGTTCCTGAAGAGAGAATCTCAGCTTTCATTTAAGAATAGTGGCTGTGTCTAGACTGGCCAGTTTTTCCGGAAAATCAGCCACTTTTCCGGAAAAACTTGCCAGCTGTCTACACTGGCCACTTGAATTTCCGCAAAAGCACCGCCAATCTCATGTAAGATTGTCAGTGTTCTTGTGGAAATACTATGCTGCTCCCGTTCGGGCAAAAGTCCTTTTGCACAAAACTTTGTTTTCCACAAAAAAGCCCTGATCACAAAAATGGTGATCAGGGCTTTTTTGCGGAAAAGCGCATCTAGATTGGCCACGGACGCTTTTCCGCAAAAAGTGCTTTTGCGGAAAAGCGTCCGTGCCAATCTAGATGCTCTTTTCCGAAAATGCTTTTAACGGAAAACTTTTCCGTTAAAAGCATTTCCGGAAAATCATGCCAGTCTAGACGTAGCCAGTAAGGGTACGTCTAAACTACATGGCTCCATCAACGGAGCCATGTAGATTTGGTTTTTTGGCAAAGGCAAATGAAGCCGCGATTTAAATGATCGCGGCTTCATTTACATTTACATGGCTGCCACGCTGAGCAGACAAACAGCTGATCAGCTGTTTGTCGGCTCGCACGCTAGTCTGGACGTTCCCCCTGTCGACATCAAAGCCCTTTGTCGGCAGCCCCAGTAAACCTCATTCCACGAGGAATAACGGAGCTGCCGACAAAGGGCTTTGATGTCGGCAGGGGAGCGTCCAGACTAGCGCACGAGCCGACAAACAGCTAATCAGCTGTTTGTCGGCTCAGCGCGGCAGCCATGTAAATGTAAATGAAGCCGCGATCATTTAAATCGTGGCTTCATTTGCCTTTGCCTATGTGCCTAATCTACATGCCTCTGCCGACAGAGGCATGTAGTCTAGACACAGCCTAAGTTTCCAGCCCTCCTCATTGTAGAGAAAAATATGAAAACATGATTTCTAAAGGCTCAGAAACCAAAAGGCAAATAAAGGGAACCCCATTTGTTTTCAGTTTCATGATCTTTAAGACAACCTCATGAATTTTAGGGCCTGACTCATGATGCTTGAATGCTTGGTGATGGCAGTATCACATATGGTCCAATTCTGACATCTTTTATTCAAAAAACCATTGCCACAAAACTGGATTTTTATGCGAATAAAGCATTTTCTTGTTTTGTTTGTTGTTGTTGTTGGTTTTAGCCCTCAGTGTAGCTACACTGGTGCATGGTTTACATTGGTCTGAGATAAGGATGTTAAATTTAGATTAATCAGCTAATCAAATAGTTGATATAATTTACATTGACTATTCAATTAGTTGGTAAGGGCATCTCCACCTTTGAAATGTAGCAAGAGTTCTGCCAGCTACAGTTCAAAGGCAGAAACACCACTGGGAGTGCAGGGCCAGCAGGGAACTCAAACAGTCCCCCACTGGCCCCGTACTCCCTGACTTTGAAATGTACAAAAGCCCTGGGAGGATTCTTGTACATTTCAAAAGCAAAGCGCCGCTGGGAACACGTGGCTAGCGGGGGACTCAAACAGTCCCTGATAGAGGCAGCAAGGGGGTGGGGGACGCGACTAGTTGAGCATTTGCCCACTGAATAGTAGACTAGTCACTTACATCCTTAGTCTGAGACTGGAATATGTTGTTGCAATACAAATCATATCTATGCTAGGGGGTTGCACCAGTGCAGCTGCACTTAACTATATTAAGATCTGATCTGGTAAGGTGCCAAACACCTTCAGCTTCCACTGTAGTTAATGGGAAGTAAGGATGGACTGCTTTTCAGAGGATCAGGTTCTTCATAGCTGAAAAGTACAGCTGGTCAAAAAATGTCTAAGGGAAATTCTCAATCCTTGAAAAGAAGTGGAAAAGAAAAATAAATCTGAAGCACCACTCCAAAACAAAACATTTCCTTTTGAATCAGGTCATTTTCCAAGATAATATTTTTTAATTGGAATTTTTCAGAACTTATAATTATGAAAAAAATTCAATATTTCTACGTGTTCGACTGAAGATGAAAAATGTCAACACGCAGAAATTTTCCCATTCTGTTCTGGGAACAATTTACAAATTGACATCTGTTATTGACAAGATACTCACTATTACGGAGATCACAATTATGGAAATATTAAAATAGTCAGAGGGACTTCTAAAAACTTAGAAGAAATTTCATTTAATAGATATTCTTGAATAATAATCTGACAATGATGGGTACACTAGAAGTACTACAATAATAGTAAATATTAGTAACTAAGGGTATATCTACACTTGCAGCCTAATTCGAACTAGGGCTGTAAATGTAGGCATTCAGAATTGCAAATCAAGCCTGGGATTTAAATATCCCACGCTTGATTTGCATCTTCCCGGCTGGGCGCCATTTGTGAAATTTACAAGCCTGAAGTAACTGCCTGCGTCTACACGTGGCAGTGAAACAGGCATTCGAAATAAAGCCCTAATTTGAACTACCTGTTAAACATCATTGCAGGAGGAATAACAGGTTGTTCGAACTAGGTCTTTATTTTGAACGCCCGTTTCACTGCCGCATGTAGATGTGGGCAGTTACTTCGGGCTTGTAAATATATAAAAAAAAAAAACCCAGCACCCAACTGAGAAGATGCAAATCAAGCGCGGGATATTTAAATCCCGGGCTTGATTTGCAATTCCGAATGCCTACATTTGCAGCCCTAGTTCGAATTAGGCTGCAAGTGTAGACAAACCCTAAGGTAGTATAATACTAAAGTTTTCCTTGTTAATTCAACTTGTTTATTTGTAACATAATCGGAAACCTTAAAAGGTTTCGTTGCTGATGTTTTGATTCACTCAGCCTGTCTTTCTAATGAAGCTGAAAATAACATTGCTCTTTTGTTTCCTTCATTATTTCTAAACAGCTAGTGTCACTGGGAATGATATTAATCAACTTCTTCTGCAGAACCAAGTTCAAAACTAATTTTTCTGACTATTACAAAGACAGCAACTATTAATGTAGAAGGAATGAAATCAGACCTCCCGATATAAAAATTGGCCAACGGGGATCCAAACATTTTAAGTAGAGGAATTTGCTAGGCAAGGGTCATCTATGCTCTAAACTGATAAATAATCCCAGGCAAAAGAGTTTAGTTAAGTTGTACATAAATCTGAAATAAATTTTTCCACTGCAGTTTTCTGGGAAAAGCTCCAGTTATTAAAAAATCTTGAAATATAAACTCCACTGCTTCACTATTCTTTTATTCACCCTACTCTGTGTGCCCTGCATGTAATATATTATTATTTGAACTGGAGTAGTACCCAACTCTATAACATCGATCAGGACCCTCTGTGTTAGGTGCTGTGCAGACTCCAAACAAAAACATGGTCCCTGCCACTCAAGAACTTAAGACGGGGTCTAGCAAAGCAAGATAACACATAGAATCCTCAGCAGTTTTGTCTGTCCTTGTGCTCCAGGAAAATGTTGAAAACATCACATCAGACAGAAGACTTTATGATTTTGCACTGGAGCCATGGGAATATTAGCAGGCTAGTGGCAGGAATTTTCCAATGAGGGAGCCTTGACTCTAGAATGCATCCTCCAGTTGTTACACCAGAGCTTGACTTTTAATGCAGACCTTCAGGGCAAACAGTAAAATTTACCTCTTCTCCTAGGCCTTTGATATACTGCTTATTAAAAATGCAATAGAGTTTTTGAAAGGATTATGAAGCCAGATCCTCAGATGGTGTAAATCAGCATAATGAGCTGACAATCTGACCTGTTGCCTTATGGTATATTAATTTATATCAGAGTTCTATACATTCTCATAAGGTGATGTGGTAGAGTGGAATATTTTTATGAATGATCTAGCAGGTGTTGTGAAATTTGCTGATTATATAATAGTGTCTATAAGTATGGAGTCTTCAAGCTTTTATTAGCTTGATACTGTCTAGAAATTAACATGCATTTTTTGTGAAAGTAATGTTGAACTTTTTGTATTGAAATGGATCTCTTGAATGGGAACTGGACTCTCTTGCTTATTTCTTATTTTGACCTTTGCGAACATTTTTGCAAATGGTAGAGGGCTGTGTGTGGCGTCCCATGTGAAGTGTCCCATCATCAGTGATAAAGATGGGAGTGTGGAACTGGTTTGCTCATTTAAAAGCTGTCTAGGACTATGTTTACACTGTTTTGCTGAAAGAGGCAATACAAATGAAGCGTGGATTAGCATTTTCTCGCGCTTCATTTGCATAATCTCTTTCAGTCCGGTTTTGTGCAAAGGGTTTTTGTGCAAAAACAAGCAGTGTGGACGTTGCGCAAAAATGGACTGAGATTATGCAAATGAAGTGCGAGAAAATGCTAATCCACGCTGCATTTGCATTGCTTCTTTCAGCAAAATGTGCAGACATAGCCTACATGTTTAGATTTTTAAAAAAGGTACAGAACTTCCATGAAAGAAAATGTAGACTTTTGTGGGTGTTAAGTGGATACCCTTATACCGCACATATGCATAACTAAGTTTTCTATTAGAGAATGAGAAATATGATTAACTTGGTTTGTGACAATGAAAGACTGAACTGATTTGGAAAAAAATGGAACCAAGAAGGGAGAAAAGCTTTGTTGATTTGTATGGCCTTTTGATGCAATGATCCCCTTCATCTGAATTTATGATGGCTTCCTCCTAAATTATTAATCTTATACCAATATTTCCATTATCTCTAGTATTCCACCCTTACGTTATAAAACAGTGCAGTGTATTCAAACAGCTCCAAGATGATCAGTCATCTTCTATACAGGCAGTCCCCGGGTTACATGGATCCGACTTACATCAGATCCCTACTTACAAACGGGGTGAGGCAACCCCGCACTAGCTGCTTCCCCCCAGCAGACCAGGGAGACGCGAAGCTAGCGCCCCCCCCTCCAGCAGACCAGGGAGACGTGGAGCGGCTTTTCTCAGCAGACACCTCAGCTTGAGAATAAAGGACTGAGGGAAGTGAGGTGTGGGAGAATAAAACTGAGCTCTGGAGAAATGTTTGGCTAGAGTTTCCTCTACAATATGTACCAGTTCCGACTTACATACAAATTCAACTTAAGAACAAACCTACAGTCCCTATCTTGTACGTAACCCGGGGACTGCCTGTATATCAGAGAAATGTTGTGCATCTATTTGTGTCCATCCATCCATCCATCCGTCTATTAGTCCATTTGTTCAAGAATTCCTAAGCAGTGTTCACTCTAAACTGGGCAGTTTCACAGGTGATTAATCAGCCCCTCCCAGTCAGAGGTTCAGGGCTCCCTGAATGGAGCTGTGCTGCCACACAGTTTAGAGGGAATACTGCTCCTAAGTGTGAAGAGTTAGGACCACCAAATTTGGCAGGCAACTTCCTCTTATCATAGCTTAAAGCAAAATCAGGGTTTGGTTGTGCTAGGACAATGGGATGTGCATGGAATGTGATTGTTTCACAAAAGGAAAGAGAGGGATGTGATAGCAGAGACAGTTATAATTATGAATGACCACCAAGGGGCAACAAGTGTCCCAGCACTGGGGAGCAGCTACTGGCCAGCAGCACAGCCTCGGCCACCCCCAGGAATCAGCTACCACCAGGTGACCCACACAGCCCCTGCCCTTGGGGAGAAGCCAGCAGGTGGGCAGCATGGCCCCCGCTGCTCTGGCTCAGTTCCAGGAAGAAGTTGGTGGCCGTCTTCATCCCCTGCCCTGAGCTCCTTCACACACCTCCCATCCCTCTAACCTGACTCCTGCACCCCCTACCCCCTGTGCTGAGCTCCTCCTCATCCCTAACCCTGACTACTGCACCTCCAACACCTCTAGCCTCCTGCCCTGCATCCCCCACATCCCCAGCCCTGAAGGATCTGAACAACAGGCTTCTGCTCTCTTGGAATTCACACCTCCAGATCAGCTGCTAGAAGTGGGCCTCATCCTCCTTGATTGGATCCACCTCGTCATCCCCAGCCTGATCCTGGCCTGCATATTTATTCCTGCCTCTGGAAATTTCCACTACATGCATCTGACGAAGTGGGTCCTTGCCCACGAAAGCTTATGCTCCTACACTTCAGTTAGTCTATAAGGTGCCACAGGACTCCTCGTCGCAACGTCAGGTAAGTCTTCTAGTTCTAGCCAATTAGCCCATCATAAGATGGGATTTTCAGGTCTCTCCTCCACATTGGTCTTCCCTCCTGAGCCTCCGGTCTCTTGCTCTGTCTCTCTCTCCTCCTCCTACTGCCTCCCGCCCTCTCTCTCAGCTCTCCTCCACTTTCTGCCTCTCTCTGTCTCTCTCTTTCTTTTCTCCCCCTCCTGCCTCTCACTCTCTCTCTTTCTCTTCTCCCCCTTGTGCCTCTCTCTCTCTCTTTCTCTCTGCGCTCTCCTCTGTCTCCGGTGGGGATGCACGCTTGTCCAGGCCCCGCCCCCGGCCGTGCATGTCACCGCCCCGCTCCCCTTCACCTCCCGCTGTGGTGCTTGGCTGACTTCTGCGCTGCTCAGCTGGGCCACCGCGTGGGAGCAAGCAGTGCAAATGGCCTCTCTCTCTTCTCCTCCTACTGCCTTGCCCTCTCTCTCTCTTAGCTCTCCTGTGCCTCCTGCCTCTCTCTCCAACTCTCTCTCTTTCTCTTCTCCCCCTCCTGCCTCTCACTCTGTGTTTCTCTTCTCCTTCTCCTGCTGCATCTCTCTCACTCTTTCTCATTGTCCTTCGCCTCCTCCGTTCTCCTCTTTGTCTCCTCCGCATCCTCTGTGTCTGCTCCGCTTTCCTCCTTTTGAATCTGGCACCCTTTCCTGGCGTCAGAGACGCACGCTTGTCCAGGCCCCGCACCCTGGCTGTTCACTCTGGGCGGTGCTGTTGCCTCCCGCCATGGCACTTGGCTGACTTCTGCGCCGCTCAGCCAGTGCCGCCACGTGGGAGCAAGCGATGTAAGCAGCCGTTTGGGCCCTGCGCTCCCCATGCAGCTCCCGCATGGCAGTCCGGCTGAGTGGCGCAGAAGTCAGTTGAGCGTCATGGCGGGAGGCAACAGCGCCGCCCAGAGGGAACAGCCAGTGTTTCAGCGTTACAGAGTCACAGACATTGGGCTACTTTCTTCTAGACTACATGCATCTGACGAAGTGGGTCTTTGCCCACGAAAGCTTATGTTCCTACACTTCAGTTAGTTCATAAGGTGCCACAGGACTCCTCGTCGTTTCTTCTAGTATGTTAATAATTCTGACAAAAACATGGTCAAGACAGAATGAAAATTTTCCAGTCTTCCAATTATTTAGATTATAGACAGACACCGAGGAGCAGCAGGGGAGTGACAATCTAATGATGGAATGGACAATCTAATTTATGATTCAGTTTGCAACCCTTATCATGCATATGAGTAGTGCCAGTGACGTCAATGAGGCTACTAATGTAGAGACTACTTACGTAACAATTCATACGGATTTACAAGATTAGATCAATGTTCTCCATACAGATTATATAATCTGTATCGCATGATACCTTACAGAATTAAACAGTACCACAAAAAGGAATCAAATACATAATAGCAAAGAAGGGAATTCAGAGGAGGACAGAGGTAACTTTAGTTTAGATTTGAAATGAGGTGGAGAGTTGATGAGGTGAAGGCATTTTTTTAAAAGGCTGTTCCAGATGGCTGGAGTTGCAGAAGAAACTATACTGACAAGGGCTTTGTTGCTTAAGCAGTATGCCAATAAGCAAGCAGGGTTCAGCCACACAAGTTTTGTGAAGTAGGCTGATACAAATCAATAGGCTACAAAGAAGTCAATTTCTAACTGGATTTTGAAATGAATAAGAAAGGAGCAGAATTGCTGGAAAGATATGAGTGTACATCTGAGAAGGCAGATGGTGCCATGCTCCAGGCATCTGAGAGACTTGCAGAGGCCACAGCAAAGGGAATTGCAATAGGTAAGACAGGAGAAGATGAAAGAATGGATCAGAAAATCAACTGAAGTACTATTAATGCAGCAGTATATCAAGGTGATAATGCATAAGTGACTATGGAGATTTGCAGACCTAAAAGATGTGGGGAAAAATTCAAAATCAAGAACTACAGCAGTGTTCCATACAATGAAGGCAAATGGGGAATAGTTTATTCTGGGTGCCTAGAAAAATACATTGGTTTGACAATGGAAGCCTTTCTTTTAGGAATCTGTGTGGTAACAAGAGGACAATAGATAAATGAGCTTCCCATCAAAACATCAGAAACAAAAAGGATTAAAAGAAGGGAAATGTAGGCTTTACATCTGATTTCAAACACAAGAGTTGATGACTCATGATTTTCTGTATTGGCAGTCCTTTATATCATATGATGTACTGCACGCTTAGGTCCAATAATTCTCATCTGCTAAAGAGGGAAGCATATACTCATAAATAAATCTTGGATTGTGGGCAGTACAGGAGGAAGGGAAAGAATGGAGCCAATGCCACATATTCTTATGTGCCAAGTTATAACTCAAGACATGTCTACATGAAACTATAATGCAGCAGTGTATTTGTATTTAAGTAAATGTAACAGCTTTCCTATTCTCCATAAAATTAAAAAGGCACTATCAGGTACCAAAGGCCTAAAATGAAGATTTGCTTAAAATATTTGTTTTCTTTACAATCTAATATGATTTAAGTTTTCATAAAGATAAAATAAAATGGAAAATGGACCTTTTTGCAAACATTCCCTTGCTGTGTTTCCCACTCAAACATTTCAGCATGTCAATGTGAAAGTATGAAACTGACTAGAATAATAAATACTACCAGTGCCTTTTTTGTGATGGTATACTGTCACTTCTTTTGGGAGCACTCGCTGCTTTCCCCTGGCACAGCCCCCAGCCGACGCAAGGAGCACTTGCTCTGTGCTGGACGGAAGCCTGCTCGGGACATGTGGCAACTAAAGGGGCCGTGACCACATTGTGGCCCCCGAGGTTTTTTTGCTCGACAGTTTTTCCTGGTGTGTTTTTTTTTTTTGCTCAACAATTTTGCCTTAGTACCAGCATCTTTTTTTTTTTGTACAAAAAAAGCACTGACTACTACTACTACTACTACTACTACTACTAAAATAAAAAAAATTGACTGTTTTGTCTAACCAAGCATACAATTTCAGTGAAGAAAAGCAAAACAGAGTCAAATCTCATTCCCTTTACTCATGCAAGTAATAGTATTGTCTTCAATTTTAAAAACTAATTTAGCTGAAATAATCTAAGGTGAAATTAGTGGAACAGGTAAGACAATGTGTATATATGATTTTTAAACTATTTAAATAATCTAGTAAACAGTCAACAATTGAGGAGACTATTTCAGTATACACCTATTGGCCCTTCCAGTATAGAAAAACTGAGTATCATGCATCTTAAAATAGAGGTTCTGGACTAAATCTTTACCTGAAAATCAGTTCTATTGAATCAACAGTGCTACATCAATTTATGTCCGATAGGGTATGTCTACACTATCCCGTTAGTTCGAACTAGCGGGGTAATGTAGGCATACCGCACTTGCAAATGAAGCCCGGGATTTGAATTTCCCGGGCTTCATTTGCATAAGCGGGGCTCCGCCATTTTTAAATCCCCGCTCGTTCGAACCCTGTGCCGCGCGGCTACACGGGGCACGAACTAGGTAGTTCGAACTAGGCTTCCTAGTTCAAACTACCGTTACTCCTCATTCCACGAGGAGTAACGGTAGTTCGAACTAGGAAACCTAGTTCGAACTACCTTGTTCGTGCCCCGTGTAGCCGCGCGGCACAGGGTTCGAACGAGCGGGGATTTAAAAATGGCGGAGCCCCGCTTATGCAAATGAAGCCCGGGAAATTCAAATCCCGGGCTTCATTTGCAAGTGCGGTATGCCTACATTACCCTCCTAGTTTGAACTAGGAGGGTAGTGTAGACATACCCATAGTGATCTAGTCCTCTCTATGCTCTTGCATTTCTGTGCCACTTTTTGTAAATATCAGAGGGGTAGCCGTGTTAGTCTGAATCTGCAAAAGCGACGAGGAGTCCTGTGGCACCTTATAGACTAACTGAAGTGTAGGAGCATAAGCTTTCGTGGGCAAAGACCCATGCATCTGACGAAGTGGGTCTTTGCCCACGAAAGCTTATGCTCCTACACTTCAGTTAGTCTATAAGGTGCCACAGGACTCCTCGTCGTTTTTGTAAATAGTGCTTTGCCTTTGTGTCTTGGATCAAAATTTCCCCACTCTCACTGCCCTGCTACATTCCACTGGCAGACAACTGCTCACAGGAGATTAGGGATGTAATCGACTAGTTAACTATGCAATAAGCAAATGCTTATCGGCTAGTCAACTAGTGATTTGGTTAGTCGCTTCCCTTCCCCTTGCTGCCTCTATCAGGTTCTCCCCAGCACCATCTGTGTGGGGAGAAGGGGCAGGGCTCTTGCTACATTTCAAAAGCAAAGCACTGCAGGGAGTGCAAGGCCGGTGAGGGGCTCAAACAGCCCTCCTGGGGCTCTTGTACATTTCAAAAACAGGGAGTGTGGGGCCAGCGGGCGATTTCTTGAGTCCCCTGCTGGCTGTGCTCCCTGCGGTGCTTCCACCTTTGAAATGTAGCAAGAGCAGGCAGAGCTCTTGCTACATTTCAAATCTGGAGACGCCCTTATCGACTAATCGAATAGTCAATGCAAATTACATTGACTATTTGATTAGCTGATTAAATTTAACAAGATGGCCGCCTTTCAGTGGTGCGTAGGTAGGTGTGTTTTGTAAAGCAATTTTTCTGTAAAAAGAACTTGCCAAATAAAATAATTTTCTGGGTGTGTAGTAAACAAACACTAAGATAATTAGAAAAAAAGTATTTTTCTGTGCCATACCAATACAAATCCTCTTCCCTTCCTTAAAAAGAATAGCGGTAACCCCCAAAGGCCTGGGTAGATAGGTCAAGTTTCTGAACTATGTCAATTACTACCCTTGATTTATTTTACATGACATTTAAAACTTGAATTTATTATGTAACACGTGAGCTGAAAGAAACAGTACATGAGAAAATGATGCAGGAGTATCCAAAATATAACAGGCATCGTAGACTAGTCAGGTAGTAGCGCCTCAGCTGAATTTGCATTTCCTTGTGTACTGAAGTTATAGCTAATAACCAAATTCTGTTTCTTTTATAATTTGCAAATATCCTTTCCCAAAGAACCTTGGGAGACTGTAGATAGTGTTCATATTTTTAAAAACCCACCTTTTTCAGGCAGGTTAGGCAAAATTCAGAGTAAAATGTACTTCAGATTAATAATTTTGTATTTATTTACATGTTTTTAGAAACACTGTAGGTTCAGGTGTGTGCTGAAGATGCTATACAAATAGATAAAGTGTAAATGGACCAGGATCAGTTTCCTTATTATACAACAGAAACAAAGTGACTGCCACAAAAGTGACAACAAAAAGACAATCCACATTCTTATTCAAAAAGTGAGTTTAGGTTACATTTTAAATAAAAATCAGAATCCTACAGTGAAGAAGGATCAATTATGTCATATAGCTCCGCCCGCCATAAAGAATCCCCACTGTAGCATTTACAACAGTGCTTTCTTATGTCTATAATAAAATACCAGTTCTTACATGTCTAGAGCCCCCTGCCTCTCACAGAGGCCGGACACCTGTTCTATATACCTGGGGCTGGCTGAGTCCTGGAGCATAAGGTGAGCAGTTGGGTGCCAGGGCTCATCTATTTGCTTCCCCCAGCCTTGGGTCATTCCCCCTTCCAGCAGGGGGGGCTGCTGCGCTTCCCTTCTCCCCGGCCTTCCAACAGGGGGCACTGCTGGATTCCCCATACCTCCGCCCCGCTGCAGGAGGGCGGAGCCCGGTACTGAGAAATACGCTGTGATTGGCGAGCAGGCCCCAGCGGAGCTTCGCTTGAATGAGAGCGCCATTGTGATTGGTGCGTGAGGCTTGCGGGGCTGTTTGTGTGTGGAGGCCTTGGCAGGGTTTCCCCCCTTTTTGCATATGGGGGGGGCTTTGCTTTACTCCCCCCCCCCCCCGGACCCAGTCGCTTTGTCCTTTTTTTTTTCGGGGGAGGGTGCGTTTGCCCGGTCCCCACAGGCAAGTGACTCCTGGCCAATCAACGTACAGCACTGGTGGCTGTTGCCAGGTAGACTATGGTAATGAGGTAAGGGCGGCCGCCCCCCCTCCTGCTCTGCAGCTACCATTGTGAGGTGAGGACAGGTGGGGGGGTTTGGGGCGACGGCGGGCCCTGCGGCGGCGGCCGGGACGCGGCACCCGCATGAGACCCCCTCAGGTAACGCGATGGGACGGTCCGGGAGGGGAGTCTGTCCCAGGGGCGCCGCAGAAACCTGCCAAGGGTTTGGGGCTTGTTGTTTTAGTCGCACCCAAGATGGCGCCGGAGCCGGAGACTCCTTAGCGCTGGGGCCGGGACAAACCGTTCGCTCCTGCGGGTGGGGGGGGGAGTAGGGCGCTGTCATTCCCTTCCCCCTCCCCGCAGGAAAGGTACAGTCCGCTTCTTCCCCCCTCCTCGATCGGGTTCCCCCACCCGCTTCGGACAGGGGGGTAAGGGGCTGCCCCCACCCGTTTTCCCCCCTCCCGGATGGTACAGTCCGGACCCCGTCACTACATTGACGGGGGGGGGGGTGTCGGAGCCATCTTACTCCCCCCATCACGTTGGGTATTTCGCCCCCCGTGTGCCCCTTCTTCCCCTGCCCCCATGGTTGGATCGTTCTCCCTCCCCCAGCTTCAGCCTTGTTCCTCTCCGAGCCCTTACGGCGCAATCTCGCCGCCGCCTCCCTCCACGGCCCAGAATGGTTGGGGCTGAGTGACCGTTGGGTGCCAGCCGTGGCGGGGGCTGTCCCGCCTCAGGCTTTCTGGGGGGACAGTCGTTGTGCGCGCGGCGGGAGGGCTCCCTCGCTTTGATTGGCCGGCGGCGTCTCCCCCTTCTGGCCCGGGAGCAGGGGGATCGCGCCCTGCCTCTGGCCGTGGCGGAGGTGCCGCTGGTCCCCGTCTCTGCCTGCAACCTGGAGACCATGGGCTTCTATTGGCGGGGCTGGCCAGTGATTGGCTGGGGGCTAAGAGCCGAGGCCTGCCAGGGGGGTTCTCCCTGCTCCAGCTTGGGGCGGGAAGAACCTGAGGCGTGGCAGGTACCTTGGAGGTACCAGGGCACCTCAAGGTCACGGTGCTCCCCCATATCCGAATGAGCCCAATTGCAGGGCAGCAGTGTTCACTTTGGGGTTCAGGGAGGCTGCAGGATTTCTCATAGGAGCAATCGCTATCCTAACATGTCAAGTATCAGAGGGGGAGCCGTGTTAGTCTGAATCTGCAAAAGCGACCAGGAGTCCTGTGGCACTTTGTAGACTAACTGAAGTGTAGGAGCATAAGCTTTCGTGGGCAAAGACATGCATCTGACGAAGTGGGTCTTTGCCCACGAAAGCTTATGCTCCTACACTTCAGTTAGTCTATAAGGTGCCACAGGACTCCTCGTCACTTATCCTAACATGTTCACTTTGGGGTTCAGGGAGGCTGCAGGATTTCTCCATAGGAGCAATTGCTATCCTAACAGGTTAACTTTGGGGTTCAGGGAAGCTGCAGGATTTCTCCAGTCCCAGCATGTTGGGTACTGTGCTTTCTTTTTGTTGGGGATGATCCTCCCTAGCTCATGGGCCATTAATATGGCCTTTAATCACGTGTTTTTTTGTGGGGGCGAGGGGAAGGTTGTGAAATGCCAGTATGTTTAGATATGCTGACAGTTTGTCATCTTTGTTATGTATAAAGCCAGCATTTCTCTTCCAAATCTTATGAGAAATTTAAAATGGCATGATGCTTCAATCTAGAGGTTTAGAATAAAAATAGAAACACTACGGGCTCATCCCAATATTATCTCCCAGTTGCACCAATTTTTTCTTCTTTCTTCTAGTAGGCTATGTCTACATTGGCCCCTTTTCCGGAAGGGGCATGTTAATTTCACAGGTCGTAATAGGGAAATCCGCGGGGGATTTAAATATCCCCCGCAGCATTTAAATAAAAATGTCCGCCGCTTTTTTCCGGCTTTTAGAAAAGCCGGAAAAGAGCGTCTACACTGGCCCCGATCCTCCGGAAAAAAAGCCCTTTTCCGGAGGATCTTATTCCTACTTTGAATATTAAGACCTGTGAAATTAACATGCCCCTTTCGGAAAAGGGGCCAATGTAGACGTAGCCTACTAGAAGAAAGAAGAAAAAATTGGTGCAACTGGGAGATAATATTGGGATGAGTATCATGAGTAAGAGGAGGAATATAACGAAATGATAAATGTAGAGTGGGACAAAACTGAGCAGTGTTGATATTTTTCTGTCACCTCCTTTTATGGAAATTTAAGAATGCTCTATGCCTGGATACTCTATGCATGTCAACTTGTGGCACATGTAATTTTGTCAAAAGTCCTTATTTTTCTTTTTTTCTTTTTCAGTTTCTGAGGTATCTGCATTTTTTTCATTAGGTAACTTCGTTTTGCTTCTACACATTTGGGATGTAAAAGAGTAGTTGAGTTGACTACTTGGCTGCGTCTAGACAGGCAAGTTTTTCCGCAAAGGAAAAACTTGCCAGTTGTCTACACTGGCCGGTGGAATTTGCGCAAAAACACTGACGATCTAATGTAAGATTGTCAGTGTTCTTGCACAAATACTATGATGCTCCCGCTCGGGAAAAAGCCATTGTAGACAGGTAAAAACTGTTTTGCGCAAAAAAGCCCCAATGGCGAAAATGGCGATCGGGGCTTTCTTGTGGAAAACTGCGTCTAGATTGGCACGGACACTTTTCCACAAAAAGTGGTTTTGCGCAAAAACATCCGTGTCAATCTAGATGCTCTTTTCTGCAAATGCTTTTAACGCAAAAACTTTTCCGTTAAAAGCATTTGCGGAAAATCATGCCAGTCTAGACGCAGCCCTTGTGTTTTCCCCCTCGCTGCCTCTGTATCAGAGGCAGCAAGAGGGGGGGAGAGGCAGGAGCCAATGCTGGGGGAGCTGGCTCCCCCCTGCACAATCTCTGCAATGGTGGAAAGGCAGAGGTGCAGCAGAGCTGTGGCTTTCTTTTTGAATGTAGTAAGAGCCAGGTGGCTCATAATACATTTAAAAGGAGAGCCGCAGCAGGGAACCTGGCAGGAGCTTGAACTGCTTCAGTACGAGCTTGCGCTGGGTTCCGCACTGCTCCTCTGCCCTTTAAATGTAGTAAGAGCCAAGTATCTCTTACTACATTTAAAAGGCAGAGCTGCAGCAGGGTTAGCTCCCAGGGGTGGCGCAAGCTTGGACTGCTTAGTCCTGACTCATTTCCCACGGCCTGGGAGTGAACCCCACTGTGGCTCAGCACTTTAAATGTAGGTAGTGAGCACCCCTCCATCAACTAATTGAGTAGCCGATGTAAATTCCATTGACTACTTGATTAACTGATGATCTGCAGTTCAACATCCCTACTATACATATCGCTTATACAACACTGCAAAGCTACATTACTGTTTCCCAAGCAATTTTATAGACAAGAGCCCTGACTCAAATTTCTTAGTATCTAAAGGAGTGGTGGTCAATCTGTGGCCCATGCCCATTGTGATTTTATGGGTGACTTGCTAGACGTTTTGTTTACCATTGCCCATGCTCAGAGTCGCTAGTGTTTTTCCTGCTGGTATTACTAAAGTGATAAACATGTAAATCAAGGCATGTGAGGTGAGAGGCATGGGGATTGCACACATTCTTGACTGTGAGAGCCATGCACTGTATCTGCATCCAGTCAAAACACTTCCAGGGTTCAGTTGGCACATCCCACAAATTTTAGGTATGCAAACACAGTAGGTAAATCTACCATAGGAAACTGTCTTGTTATGACAATCTTACAGACCACTGAGGTGAAGGAGGGCCACTCATGCAGTTACCCGTGGGTTGCCTATCAATGTCCTAAGACTATGTCTACACTTATGTAGGTAGAATTTAAGTTGCTCAGGGGTGTGAGTAAACTAGGAATGTGAACGACTAGTTGACTGTCCGATAAGCAAATGCAATGCTGTTTAGCAGACTTCCCTGCTAACTCCAGGCTCCATGCAGCGCTGCCGCTTTGAAACATTGCGGGGAGCACGGGGCCAGTGGAGGACTGCTTGAGTCCCCCACTGGCCCTGTGTTTCCTGCAGCGCTTTTGCCTTTTGCTGGGGCTGTTGCTAAACTTCAGAGGTGGAGACGCCTTTATTGTGCCCAAATTGCATCGACTATTCGATTAGCCAATTAATCGAAATGTTACATCCCTAGAGTAAACCACTCCCGTGAGCGACATAAGTTACACCTACATAAGCGGTAGTGCGGATAGCACTATGTCAGTGGGAGAGCTTCCAGTGCCACCATAGCTTCTGCCACTTGTGGAGGTGGTGTCATTATGCTGATGGAACAGCTCTTTCCTGTGGGAATAGAGCATCTACATCAGACACTGCTGCAGCACTATACATGAAGACATGCCCTAAGTCTGAGTAGTTTGATGTGTAGGACATCAGTTTTAATACCAGAAAGCAAAATGGTATCTTAGTGAAATCAGAGCAAGAAATCTTTGTGAAAAAAAAAATTTGAAGGAAAATGTACCAAATTTAGAGGTAGCATAAAGCTTAGCAAGTCAAGAATGGTAGAAAGACTGACTAAAGGATGCAGAGGATGAAATGAGGACACAAATTTAAGTAGGAGTTTGATGAAATCCAATAAAAAAGACTAGGACTATTTCTTAGAGAGGTTTTTAAAGGCAATCACATTTCTCAACATGGAAGATTCCTGTTACAATCTGTAGCCCATGGTCAGTTGGGTATTGATCTGCTTTTTGAAAAATATGCATTATCATCAGCAAGATCTTCCACTGTTTTCGGAGTAATTCAGAGTGTATGGTTCTTTGTTATATTCAGTGAAATTAAATCGATTTTTAACAGGTAATTCTAATAAACCGTGAGAAACTATTTAGGAACATAATGATATGATTTTAGGTGATCAGATAATATAAGAACCTAGATGGGTCCATTCCATACAATTTGAGTAAAGATTTGTATCTGTTCCTACCCTACCACACCCATGGACAGGCCTCTGTATCCAAACTGTCTTGGCCCATCCTACCCGCTCAGGACCTTCAATTGCCAGCCAGTCCCTCCTCCCACATCCTTCCCATTCCTGTCTCATCTACCAATAACATAGTTTGTTCACGAGCAGAGTTCGGAACGTCTCCTGGGCAGCTTGTACGGGGAAGGGATATGCTCTGTGGGCTTGTGGGCCTGATGTGTAACTGAAAACCAAACACTATCAGTAAAACGGCCCAACTCCAGCTGGCAAGCGAGCTCTTGCCATGAGGCTGGGATATGTTCCATGCGGATGGTGTAACAAAGAGACATGGAACCATGGAACCCCAGCTTTAAGCACCTGCATCCTACTGAGAACCAGATTTGGGTCATGTGGGAAGAGAGCCCTGTGGGGTAATCTGGGCTGCTAGTCCTTAAACTGGAGCTGCATGGCCCACAGCCTACCCCCCTTCTTTCATCCCTATCCCCACCTCCATTCCTACACCCACCCACCCATCCTTCCCTAACCCACACTACCTATCCCTACCCCCCAACTGACTATCCCTCCCCACCTTCTTCCTCCGTTCCTATACCCCCGTCCTTCCCTAACCCCTCTCCTCTGCACCTCCACACTGCCCATACCCCGCCTCCATTCCTATACCCCCCTCATCTCCATCACCCCTTATCGCCCACCCCCACATACACTCTATCCACTTTCCTCCCTCCCTGCACACACCCTGCTTCCTCCCATGAATTCATCGAGCTGCGCACTTTGGCTCATCCCAGCCTTTCCTAAAGGGCCTGTTTGGGTTTGTGTGACACTGTGTGAATGGCCTTTGGGGCAGCTTTGCTCTCTGGTGAGCCCAGAGTGGCTGCCCTGGAGAGTTGGGGAAGTGGCCAGAGTGCAGCATAACTAGGCCATCCCCAAAGGGGATGTGGTGTGACCAAAACCTGCCCTGCCTGCCCAGGAGAGCCCGCTTGAGCCAAGGGCTTGGCCTTGATGCTCCAGTTGGTGTACCTCTTCCCTGCAAGGCCAGGGTGTAGCACTGTGAGCAGGCCCCGGCTGGGAGCCAGAGGGGGGAAGCGGGGAGATAGGGCCTCACAGAAGAGGACAGTGCTTTGTGGACAGGGCGAGCCCAAAGGGCCCTGAGGCTTCGTGGGGGCAAACCTTCAAAGGGCCGCGCCTCCACAGCGTTCACCCAAGCTTGGGTGTCTCAGGGAGGGGAGGGAGAGCTGTCAGTGCATGGGTATTGCTATCTGCAGACCTCCAGACCCTCACCACAGGCCCCCCAACTCCTGCAATCTGCTTATGCTTGGGAAGGCTCTCCCTCATCTTGGGTGGGAGAGAATCAGGCTGCGGCACTGCTGCAAGACATGCTGGTGATGCCGTGCTGCAGCTGCTGCTGGGAACTGGGCCCCCTCGCTCCTTATCCCCATCCTGAATGTTGCAGTACAGGGTCCTGCCGGGGCAGCCAGTAGTCACCACTAGTGCCAAGCCCAACTGCTCTGCAGTGGGCTGCCAGGAGAGATGCATGCCTTGAGCACCAGGGAGGAGGGAGGCCACACAGCTCCTGTCCCCCCGCCGGAGCACCAGCAAGGCGGGAGGCTGTGCAGCTCCTCCCCCCCCCCCCCCCTTCTGGAGCCCTGGGAGGGGGAGGCCTCATGCCCTGGAAACCATGTAGCTCTGCCCCCCCAGGGAGGGGAGAGGCCACGCAGCTGCCAGGGGTGGGGAGTGGTGGTGGGACACAGTGACACATGACATCATTCTGTGGTCCCGCAGGAAAAGTTTTTTATATATAGAGAGAGAGAAATAAATTGCAACCATTACTCTGCTCGTGAGTAATGTCTTAGCGGTGTGTGTGATTTCCATCTATCTTCTTCCAGTGAATATAAATCTTGTGGCCATACTCTACCTGATTACGAACATCCAACCAGAATGCACTGAAGCCAGAGTTCCTTGAAATAATGTGTGTGTTTGACGAAATGAGAATTCAGAAAAAAGACAATGGTCACGACTCAGTAGTCAATGAGGCTAAACAATATTGCACTTTCCAGCTTTCTTGCTGCCATGAGAACATATTCTTTCAAAGGCTCTCAGAAAAATCACTGACTTACCTCCCATGTGTGCTGGGATATTTAAGTTAAGTGTAGGATACAGCTTTTTGCAGACATGTGATGCTACTTTTAAGTATAATAAGCCATTTTGATATTAAAAGCTGAATGACAATTCACAGCATAATTTAGTATTAAACCCACTTTGCATGATGATCTTGTATTCAGCTAATAGCCATTGCGGTTTTTGCAGCAAGGAACTTCAGTCGGCATGCAGACCTCTTCTGTAACCTGAAGTTGATCAAACCAGCCCTTTTATGCACCAGTATTGTAAAGGGATTCTTATTTGAGATATTGCCATGGCTTTATGACTTTCTGAGCGGAGAGGTGGACAATTCCATTTGCATAACCCCAGTCTTCTCCCGTGTTTATCCTATGAGAGCACGGGCAACAGCGAATGTTCACAAGCCCCTGGATGTAGGTTTCTCTGTGGGATCTCCTTAGCTGGGCTCATAGCAGGTACCAACATAAGTGCAAGGGTCTTTCTGCAGAATCTGTCCTTTGCATTTCTTACATTTGAAGAAAGGTGCCCTTTCTCCAACATAAATCCACTTAATACATCCGAGGGTACTGAGGGAGTTGGCAAATGTCATTGAGGAGCTTTTGGCCATTATCTTTGAAAAGTCATGGAGATCGGGAGAGATCCCAGGTGACTGGAAAAAGGCAAATGTAGTGCCCATCTTTAAGAAAGGGAAGAAGGATGATACAGGGAACTACAGGCCGGTCAGTCTTACCTCAGTCCCTGAAAAAATCATGGAGGGGATCCCGAAGGAATCCATTTTAAAGCACTTGGAAGAGGGGCAGGTGATCAAGAATAGTCAGCATGGATTCATGAAGGGCAAGTCGTGCCTAACCAAAATGATTAGCTTTTATGATGAAGTAACTGGCTCTGTGGATATGGGGAAGTCAGTGGATGTGATATACCTTGACTTTAGCAAGGCTTTTGATACGGTCTCCCACAATATTCTTGCCAGCAAGTTAAGGGAGTGTGGATTGGATAAATGGACTGTAAGATGGATAGAAAGCTCCCTGGAAGGTCGGACCCAGTAGTGATCAACAGCTCGATGTCAGGATGGCGATCGGTTTCTAGCGGAGTGCCCCAAGGTTCGGTTCTAGGACCGGTTTTGTTCAACATCTTTATTAATGACCTGGCTGAGGGGATGGATTGCACCCTCAGCAAGTCTGCAGATGACACTAAGCTAGGGGAAGAGGTAGATACGCTGGAGGGCAGGGATAGAGTCCAGACAAATGGAGGATTGGGCCCCAAGAAATCTGATGAGGTTCAACAAGGACAAGTGTAGAGTCCTGCACTTGGGACGGAAGAATCCCAAGCATTGTTACAGGCTGGGGACAAACTGGCTAAATAGCAGTTCTGTAGAAAAGGACCTGGGATTACAGTGGATGAGAAGCTGGACATGAGTCAACACTGTGACCTTGTAGCCAAGAAGTCTAATGACATATTAGGTTGCATTAAGAGGAGCATTGCCAGTCGATCCAGAGATGTCATTATTCCTCTTTACTCGGCTCTGGTGAGGCCACATCTGGAGTATTGTGTTCAGTTCTGGGCCCCCAATTACAGGAAGGATGTGGATGCATTGGAGAGGGTCCAGCAGAGGGCAATGAAAATGATTAGGGGGCTGGAGCATATGACCTACGAGGAGAGGCTGAGGGAGTTGGGTCTATTTAGTCTGCAGAAGAGAAGAGAAGAGTGAGGGGGGATTTGATAGCAGCCTTCAACTTCCTGAGGGAAGGTTCCAAAGAGGCTGAAGAATGGCTGTTCTCAGTAGTGACGGATGGCAGAACCAGGAACAATGGTCTCAAGTTGTGGTGGGAGAGGTCCAGGTTGGATATTAGGAAAAACTATTTCACTAGGGGTGTGTCTAGACTACATGCCTCCTTCGACAGAGGCATGTAGATTAGCCAGATCGGAAGAGGGAAATGAAGCCGCGATTAAAATAATCGCGGCTTCATTTAAATTTAAATGGCTGCCCCGATCTGCCGATCAGCTGTTTGTCGGCAGATCGGGGCAGTCTGGACGCGATGCGCCGACAAAGAAGCCTTTCTTCATCGGCACAGGTAAACCTGGTTTCACGAGGCTTACCTGTGCCGATGAAGAAAGGCTTCTTTGTCAGCGCGTCGCATCCAGACTGCCCCGATCTGCCGACAAACAGCTGATCGGCAGATCGGGGCAGCCATTTAAATTTAAATGAAGCCGCGATTATTTTAATCGCGGCTTCATTTCCCTCTTCCGATCTGGCTAATCTACATGCCTCCGTCGAAGGAGGCATGTAGTCTAGACACACCCTAGGAGGGTGGTGAAGCACTGGAATGGGTTACCTAGAGAAGTAGTGGAGTCTCCATCCCTCGAGGTGTTTAAGTCTTGGCTTGACAAAGCCCTGGCTGGGTTGATTTAATTGGGATTGGTCCTGCCTTGGGCAGGGGGCTGGACTTGATGGCCTTCTAAGGTCTCTTCCAGCTCTATGATTCTATGACTAGCTAGACTATAAAGAGAAAACACTCTTGTACAGTATTTTGTGTATGCTTATCGGTTAATGGTCCCAGTTAATCTCAATATCCTCTCTCCTGCGTGCTCTGCATTTAAAGCTTGAACTGGCAGGCTGGCTTAGTCCCAGCCCGCCAGTCCAAGTTTTCAATGAAGAGATTGCAGGGGAGCTGCCTACCACCATGAGCTGCTGCCTCTGATACAGCCGCTGTCCACAGAGGGCTTGGGCTGCTGCCACCCTGCACTGTAGCCTCTGGAAACTTCTGTTAGTTGTCCAAAGAAAAGCTAGTCTACTTCATCCTCCCTACTCTCTAATTTCCCTGAGCATTTTAAAGTCACTTTTACCATCCTGGTCAGGTGGTCGGTAATATATCTCTACTGCTATATTCTTATTAGAACACAGAATCCGTAAAGATTCTATGGTACGGTTTGGTTCATTTAAGATTTTTACCTCATTTGATTCTACACTTTCTTTCACATGTAATGCCACTCACCCACAGCATGACCTGTTCTGTCCTTCTCATAGATTTTGTACGCTAGTATTTGAACCAATACTGATGAGATTTTGGAAATGTCAAACAGGAGGCAAGTGCTCGAAGAGTAGAGGGACAGGGTCTGTGAGGCAGGTAGGATCAGTCCCCAGAGGATTTTAACAAAAGTAGGGCAATTTAAACTATCCTGAAATGAATGAGAAGCCAGTAGAGGAGTTTGCTGTTGTGATTGCACTTTTTATAGATTTGAGAAGGCAGGCAGCTGCATTCTACGTGTGCTAACATCTGGACGACTGGTCCCAGGGATGCCAGAGAGGATGGAATTAAAGAGCTAGGTGTCATAATGACAGGAGTCTGAAGAATGGATGAGATAAAATGATCTAAATAGCTCTTGTTAGAGAATGCTCACAGGAATCTGGATGCACGCTCAGAAGGCAATATTGTGTTGAATTTAACTAGGAACTACAAATAAATGGAGATGTGTGCGTTTCTCCTCACATCATACGTTATTTATGTTGCATTCTATGGTATCCTGTTTCTTTCACATTCCAAGATGATATGATTTACTTATATCCATTGTCATTGCAGCTCTCATTTCTTCACCTGATTCCATGCTGAGTGAGGCACACCTATTGTTTTGAGAAGGAAAATGCTTTCTTCATGGATGCTGTAAATGGTTTAGCACACTGCACATTGCTTTCAGCACTGCTTCACATGCTGCTTATGCTGTATATATGTCTCAGGGATGCTACAGAAATCGATTTACATTGGGTTCATATTGCATCTGCATGCACCGCTTCTGACAGAAGAATCTCCCATTGGCATATTTGCACTGATATTCCTTTATTCCTAAAGCAGGAGTGGTGAACCTAAGGACTGGGAACCAGATGTGGTCCCTAGCCTGCCTGAATCAAGCCCTCGAGGCTTGGCGCTCTCCCCATCCCAGCATTGGGGAGCCTGTGTTGGTGCTCCAGACCCCTCCCCCTGCTGTCCCTCCATAGGTCTGGAACACATAAAATCTACTAGCCTGTGCCGCCCCCCTCCCCCCCCCAGGCTCTGGTGAGTGAAGGGAATGTGAAGAATGTCTTTCTCCTCAGTTGGGGGCCGCATCAGAGGATTATTTTTCTCACTTGTGTGTAGCCCCCGTCTTGATTTTTCTGTGGATCAACGGCCCCTGACCCAAAAAAGATTCTTCATCCCGTCCTAAGGTGCTCAACTTCTACACATGGAGAGGAAAAACACAATATTTGGAAGGAGAAATGTATACCTGTAGAAAATGATCCATGGATACAATGCAGAGAGTATCCCCTCATTATGCCAGATTTTGAAGTATCCCAGACAAATGGAAGGCCCTGACATCTAAAAATGTAGACGCCCAAGAAAAGATCTTTTATGTATAATGTAATGGAGGCACCAGTTTCTCTATCAAATTTCTCTATCCCTTCCACAGTTTAGGGACACACACCCTTACCCAATTCCTAGGTCTCAGGGCATAACTTCCTGCAGGTTTGCAGGATCTTTTGCCATTGAAAGAGCCTTACACAGTAATATTCTTATTCTCTATTTATTGACAATTCCCAAGCAAGCAGAATGCACATGCTACACATACGGGCTGTGTCTACACTGGGCCACTTATTCCGGAAAATCAGCCGCTTTTCCGGAATAAGCTGCGAGCTGTCTACACTGGCCCTTGAATTTCCGGAAAAGCAACAATGCTCTACTGTACAAAATCAGCCGCTATTCCGGAAAAACTATTCTGCTCCCGCTCGGGCATAAGTCCTTATTCCGGAACACTGTTTCGGAAAAGGGCCAGTGTAGACAGCCCAGTAGTCTTTTCCGGAAAAAAGCTCCGATCGCGAAAATGGCGACCGGGGCTTTTTTCCGGAAAAGCACGTCTACATTGGCCACAGACGCTTTTCCGGAAAAAGGGCTTTTCCGGAAAAGCAGCCTGCCAATGTAGACGCTCCTTTTCCGGAAAAACTGAAAACGGAATAGTATTCCGTTTTAAGCAGTTCCGGAAATTCATGCCAGTGTAGACACAGCCACAGTGTCATGCTCACCAATTCTGATAAAGGTGGGCAGACTTTCCCTGTTGGCCAGGCAAGGTCAGTCTCTTTGGATCTTAGCTGCTGCACGTCATGGTCGTGTGAAGGAGTTCTGGCAGCTTTGGTCTTAGGCTGTATCTTGGAGGTGAGTTCTTCCAGGTCTTCCCTCCTTCTTGATCTTCCTTTCCTTTCCCTTTTCCGTCTTCCTTCTTCTTGGACCCCAGTTTATATAGTGTAAGCTATACCATAACCAGTTATTTTTGTATAATTTTACTAACCAATCATACCATACTGTAACAGAATTACCTAACCAATCATACCCCACCACCTTAGTTGATTTACACCTAGCAAAATTAATTATACAGCAGACAGAAACAGTTACAAACCAGACAGAGCTCACACAGACAAACAATAGGAAAGTAAGGACATAATCATAGAATGTGGATTCCACAACCTCTTCTATTGATAAACAGTTTCTTGCCAGATGAAATGCTGTTAACTAAGTTTTCTCTACCCATGTCGATACCTATTTCTTATCTGGTGACAAAGGGTGCTATTAGGACAAGGTCTCCTTCTTACAGCATAGTGTGACACTATTTTAATGCAATTTAGATAGAATGTGAGAATGTGACTCCAGGCTTTACAGCTAATGGCTGCTGCTCTTCAGTCTGGCTGCAGAAGAAGGCTTTAGTTTAGGCCTTCCAATATGGCTACAGAAAAACCATATTGTTACAGGATTAACAAAAACTCAACAAACTTTCCACATAATTAAAATTAATTGCAATCTTATGAATAGACTATATTTGAAGAAAATAAGTTGTAATTAAGCTCAATATTAATGAGACTTGTATCTTGTTTTTATGGTTACATAGGCTACAGCCTGGATAAACGGTTCATATAATCCTTAAATTGAGCCACTGAATCACTGTCAGCTCACCCAATTACCACCCTTCCTCAACAGCTAATCTGCATGGAACATTTCTGTTGGGTGTAAAGAGTCAGAAGGAGACTGGAGTCATGTCAAGGGATTTCATTGATTCATCTGTCACTGCTCTTTAAAAGTCCCATAGAGTACGTCTACACTTGCTCCCTAGTTCGAGCTAGGGATGCAAACATAGGCAACCGAAATTGCTAATGAAGCGGGGATTTAAATATCCCGCGCTTCATTAGCATGATCTCGCCGGCGCGTTACTCCACTCAACAGCTGATTCGAACCAGGAAGTGCGTGCTGGGACGCATTAGTTCGAACTAAGGGGTCACAAAATCTGATGATTCTCAGCCCTGACCATTGTTCAATGCAGATATAGTGGTTTTTTTCCTTACTAGTTGGATCTCTTTCTAAGGCTGCATTTTTTTTCTTACCTCTTCTGCTCTTTGCCCAGTTTTTAGGATTGAGTACTACACATAGTACTCAATGTATATGTACCATCACTCATCAGTGTAACATTTCTGTTTTCTTTTCCCCAGAGTTTAATAGCATGAATGTATATGAAGTCACATCTCATACCCTACTTTCTTCCATCACTTCTTGGGTTGAGCAACACGTGTGCACTGTATTTCTTAGCATAAGGGAGCCAGTGGATGATAGCACGACATACTGTCTAGTACAGAGGTGGGCAAAATCCTCTCAGTGGGCTGAATTTGGCCCATGAGGCAGTTCTAGGCCCCGCCTCCTAGCGCAGGAGTTGGCAACCTACGGCGCACATGCCTCTTATGGCACGCAAGACAATTTTCAGCAGCATGTAGGAATGAGCTCAGCCCCGTCCTTCCTCCCACGCATAGCCGCTGGTGAGTGCTCCCTCCTCCCTTCAGTGGGTTAGGCTGCGGTGGGAGGAGGCAGAGTACTATGGCAGGCTCTTCTGTGGCACTTCAGCCAGGACTGGAGGCTCTGCTGCTGCGGCCACATAGTCTGGGGCTGGCCCCAGAGGCTGGATGTGCTGCTGCTGTTGCCATGCAGTCTGGGGCTGCGTGGCTATGGCAGTGGTATATCTGCCCTCTGGGGCCAGTCTTGGACCACGTGAATCACAGCCTTGGAGCTGGCCCCAGACCACAGCAGCAGTGGGGCCTCTGAGGCAGCCCCAGACTGTGACAACAGCATCAGTGGAGCTCCAGGGCCGAGGCCAGACCATGTGGGCTCTGGCAGCGGGGCCTTCCTCCAGGGTGGCCAGGACAGCATGGCTGCGGCCGTTGCTGCAAGGGTGCACGAAGCCAGGTAAGGTTCCGCCTCATGCTCAGCCCCCCCCCCCAGCAACGCCCTCACTTCCCTCCCTCCCCAAGACCCGGCACCCCCAACTTCCTCCAACACACTCCCTTGTTACTGCACACTCTCTCTTGGCCAGACACCCAGTCCTCCTCCTTCGTCCACATTGCTCCTGCACCCTCTCTCCTGGACACACACTTCACCCTCCCTTGCTTCTGCTCCCTCCACCTGGCCAGACACCCTATTCCCAGCCTGTTTCTGCACTCCAACTCCCTCCCAGATCCTGCACCTCATCTCTATCCTACTTGCTGGCAGCCCTGTCTTATGCACTAAATCCCTCATTTTTGTCCCTATCCCAGACCATAAGGTGGTCCATAAAATCCACTAACTCCAGAACCTGAGAAAAGTAAATTTGGCCTATGGGAAGCCTTGAACCTCAGTCCCCACCTTTCTTTTCCCTCACTCTGTCAGGCTGGGGCACCAGAGGAGTGAGAGGTCTCAGTTGGGGCCACATCAGGGTTTTTGGAGGAGTTTTTTGCTTCTCACTTGTGTGGTCCCCAACTGATTTTTCTGTGAGTCAATGACCCATGACCCAAAAAAGGTTCCCCACCCCTGCCATAAATAAAGAAAACATTGAAATCTTTTGTGTTGGACATAATATTTTACTTAGTTTATCAAACTTCTTTTTAAACACACATAAGAAAGATAAAATGCTTAATCTGTTTCATAATTTAAATTAAACCATTCTCCCTAGCTGCAGCTGGTTCAGAAAATAAGGTCACCGTACCCAGCCCCCCTTACCTCCTTTCCTCCCTCCTTCCCCCGGCACACAGATCCGTGAATAAGTTAAATATCAGAATGACACTTCTGAAAGATTGCCAACTCCTGCAAAAAGGTAAGATCTGCACCTTAATTTATTAATGAAGTGGCTATAAATAGGACTATTGTTGACTTTAAAAGGTATCCCCGGCACTCGGACCCCTACATAGAGGTGAATAAGTCAGATCTTGGCACTCCACCTATGAAAGGTTGCTGACCCCTTTGTGTTGCCTGGGAGCCAGAGATACATGAGCCCTTTCAATTGCTTTTATTTAAAGGGCTCGCGCTTGCTGGGCGGTTGCGTTGCTTGGCAGCCACCCGGCAGGCACAAGCCTTTTAAAGAAAAGCAATTGAAAGGGCTCACAGCTCTTGGTTCTACTGGCCCGTTGCCTGGGAGCTGTGTGAGGTGTGAGGCCTTTCAGCTGCTTCTATTCAAAGGGCTTGTGCCTGCCCAGCAGCTCCCAGGCAACAGGTTAGCAGTGGGGCCAGGAGCTGCCAGCTGTGTTATGTGAATTCTAAGCCTCCGCCCCAGACAACTCTGGAAGGAGACTAGCCCACAGCACCCTCCCATCTGCTCTAGGTCTCTTCCATTGGCTAGAAGTCAGGGCAGGGACTTTAGGCCAAGCAAAGCTCTGGGCAGGGTAGTTCTCAACCCTGCCCCTTCCACCCAAGGCCCTGCCCCTTCCGCCCGAGGCTCGCGGCCACTTCCGAAATTTGTGAAGTGGCCCCCCTTCAAGAATGATTGCCACCCCTGGTCTAGAATCATAGTAATACACAAAAGCCTCTTTCCTCCATTTGTTGTTTTTCAGTAAGCAATAGTATTAATTTTTCCATCACTGCCCAGGGTGATATTAGAGTAAAGCTTTCCAGAATTATTATTTAATGCATTCTAGGGATGGCCTGTGTAAGATGCATGCACTCTAGTCCTGTCAGGCTTATTCATTGTTTGTGAGATTAACAGAAGGCAGAAAGTGCCTACTTTTTTCTTCTTTGATTTTTTTACCTTGTGAGTGACAAACCAAATGCCAGTATTTGGGAATAAATTATAATTATAATAATTTGCATTTAAAATATATATACATGATAGCATCAGTGAGAGACCTTCTGCTTTCTTATTGGTGCACAAGCAAGTGCTGGCATCAGATCAGCCTCACTAGACTGCCAGCGTAAAATAAAGTTAATTGGACTTGCTGAAAAATCAATTGGGCTCAGCCTCATGTTAATTCCTGAGACTATGATTTAATATGACATTGGAGACGAAGCTGGGTAGGTGCAGAATGACTGACTAAACCAATCAACAAAGCAGTAAATTACACTTCAGAGATTCCCAATGGCAGCTTGATAGGCTCCAATAAAATCGCAAGGGGTGAATAGCATGGAAGCAATTTGTCAAGATTTCCAGGCTTCCATCGATTAGAATTTAAGCTTCAGTGTTCTTTCTCTCTCTGTTTAAAAAATGTCTAGTTTAATAGTATCTGAAATACCATCAGGGATTGCAGATCTGTGCACATGCAGAGTTGCCTCTAAACTCAGAATCACTTTAGTGTTGTACTCAAAATTAAACAAATCTATTGAGAAACCAGTTCTTGCCTCTAAACATGACAATTATTTTTGTGAAAAGACTAAGGTTCAATTCCTAGCCCTGTCTCTTGATCCCTAAGCCATTAGAAGCTGAGAAAGCTGTAGAAAAATCACCTTGTTTCCAGAAAGAAGCAAACCCCTTCTGATCAGTTCAGGAGCAGCGGTCATGAGCTTCAAAGTAAATCCAGTCGAACCCTAAATTGACAGGTGGCCACTATATTGTGATTACCTTCAGGGAGGGGAAATGAAAGGTGTGACAGGTTGGGTCCCAGAGTTCCCCTTGAGGCGGTCACCTGATAGGCTGTTCATACTCCCTGTTCTCTGAGGCACCCCATCATGCGATCTTGCTGAGCCAGTAGCTCTGGACTCCCCCAGCAAGGCACAGAGTTCAGGTTACTGCTCACAGCAGCATAACACAGACATTGAGAACAGCTCAGCTCTGTAAAGGCTCAGTCACGGAGACTTTTCACAACTCCCTGGTGTACAGCCCCAGTGGGATCAAAAGCCCAGATAAATCTCTCTTACTCTGTATAAAAGTTTTACACAGAACAAGTTCATAAAGTGAAAGAGAGATATGCAAGCTGTTGTTCCCGCCACCACCCAGGTAACATTTATTTACATTGGGATTAATAATAAAGCAGAATGATTTTATTAAGTAGAAAATAGGATTTAAGTGGTTACAAATGATAATAGATCAAAGTAAGCTACTAAGCAAAACAAAACAAAACACTCCAGCTAAGCCTAATACATAAAGAGAAATAGTTGTATATCTTAATTTTTCACCCTTTTTCTACTTATTTCAGGTAAAGACCTTCTTGGGCTTATCTTTTTCTGTTCTGGGTCCAGCAGCTTCTCTCCATCCCCTGTACTTACAATTCTTCTATTTCCGTTAAAAGCATTTTAGGAAAAGAGCATCTAGATTGGCACGGACGCTTTTCTGCAAAAGCACTTTTTGTGGAAAAGCGTCCGTGCCAATCTAGATGCGCTTTTCTGCAAAAAAGCCCCGATCGCCATTTTCGCGATCGGGGCTTTTTTTGCGGAAAACAAATCTGGGCTGCCTACACTGGCCGTTTTGCGCAAAAGTTTTGCGCAAAAGGACTTTTGCCCGAATGGGAGCAGCGTAGTATTTCTGCAAAAACACTGACAATCTTACATGAGATCGTCAGTGCTTTTGTGGAAATTCAAGCGGCCAGTGTAGACAGCTGGCAAGTTTTTCCAGAAAAGCAGCTGATTTTCTGGAAAAACTGGCCAGTCTAGACACAGCCTTAGGGTGGGGAGTAGTCTGTGAAGCCTGCTAAAGACAGTCATTGTTTGCTTCCCATTTCTTAAATAGAATTTCCCCAGGATGGGAAATCTTTGCTTAATTCCTCCTACCCCCATGGAAAAGTGCAAAATTCAAGATGGATTCCAACGTCAGGTGTCATGGTCACATGTCTTTGTAGGACCAACCATAGCCCAGGTTCACTGGAAAAACAAGACTATTCACAGGTAATAGTCTTGAGTACCAGGCCATTAGGTTTCTAAAGTACCACTAATGATTTTTACTAGCACATCTAGATTAATAAACATGTTTATACTGCGTATTTCTAACTTCAAATACAGGAATGATACGTGCACACAAATATAATATACACATTGAGGAGATTATAAGAACTCCAATGATAGATTTCATGCCTCATTTTGCATAAAGCATATTTGAATTATGAATATTCCTATTAAAATACATTTGTATAAGAATATGGGGGGTACAGTGTCACAAAATGATTTTTTAAAAACTTCTCTTTCCACTATGCAATACTTGTCACATTCAGTGCTGCAGGATGTTCCTCCCTGGGTCTCTGTTTCTGCCAGGTCTCCTCAGGAGCTCTGCCAGTTGCAGTTGTTGGCTTATTTCCTCATCTGTTGTGATAGAAAATACAGAAGGAATTGGGAAAAAGAACAGAGTACAGTTATTCATAAAATTAAGACTTCTGCCATAACAGCACATCCCTGCATGTGACAGATAGCAGCACCTTTCCGCTGGCTTTCTGTTTCAGTTGAAATTGATTGCAATGTACTCTGTTATTTAATATCTTTGGTCTCTTTTCTCTTGTTATAGTCATGTTACTGAAGATCACCTTGTTTTGTGTGAGTAGAGACGTGGTGAGCAGATGAATCTGTTCAGCCAAGCACCGTTCCAGTAATTAGCTAGCACAATGGAGCATCACAGCAGGGATGAGATGAACTCGAAAGAGGAAAGTCCACAAGTGTGGTCTGAATCTGCTGAACAGGAACAGAATACTGCTCAGGTGACTAGCTGCTCCTAGAAATTTCTTTAATTATTTTGTAGAGCCAGGGACTGGGCTGGGCTTGCTTGCCCAACACTTTTGTACTTAATTACCTGAAGCCTGCCATCTTGTGCTTCAAAAGATAAGCTTGAGAAGAAATCATATCCTAGCCACTCACTGTGTTTTCAAAGTAAAGTTTTAGCAGTTGAACTGAGTGTGAACCAATGCTGTGAAGACTGAGTTTGCAGACAGTCTGAAACAATAGCTCTGAGAGATATTAACTATTACTTTTCATTTTGAGGGGCATGATCTTTGGAACCTTCCACTGATTTTATCATCAGACCTTTGGTTAAAGTTTAAAATGCAGAAGGAGTAATGCGAAAAGGAAATATGTAATTTCCAGTGACCGCTACAGCCCATTCCTTCTTTTATGAGTAAGAATTCATTGAATTAGTTTAACTGATGTCAGTATGATTAATCACATGAAGCCCATAATACTTTGCGTAGTAAATTCCTACCACCATTTTTTTCACTGAAAGTGTAACATATTCATATCATCACACATCTTCTTTTCTTTAATTTTTTTAGCACTGATGTGGATCAGTTCAAAGCATCACTGTCAAGAGTAATACATATGCAAAAATGTTTTTAAACCGTGGTTATTACTGACTCTTAGATTTATAAAAATCTCATTTATTCAACATTGCGCATTTTTTATTCTTTGCATTCCACTCAGTTTGGACAGCAAAACTAAGATTGATCAGTTTCACATTAATTTCAAAGCAGTTTCTTCTTTAGTTCTTAAATATTAGTACGAAACTGTTGCTCAGGGTCTCAGCAGTGTAAAGAATGATTAAAATATATACTAAAAACAAATTTTGGCTGAATTTGCACAGGATTGTGAGTAAGGCCTTGGAATCCTGGTTGTCTGAATAACTTGCTCCCTAGACTTTGCAAGAAATTGCATTTCTCTGTAGCTCAACATCTCCAGCTGTAAAATGGGAATAACAATACTTTCTCTGGCTTTTGCAAAGGAGGGTAGTGCAGATTCATTACTATTTTCACAGCGTCCTGGAAATGAAAGGCACTGAATGAGTGCTAAATATTATTCTCATAATTATTTATTTTTGTTTGTTTGTTTATTGTTTGTAAAATTAGTGCCTAAATTAAGATGGACAGGTATTTTCTTGGAAAAAATTCTGAAAAGGGCAAACAAAATACATTAATTTATAACAAGCTTTAATAAAATTATGTGAATTTTATTTCAGACTCTGAAAGTTTAGTACCTACAGTCTAGCTAAGATACTTTGGAAATGGATACCTAAAATAAGATTCCTAATTCCATATTTAGGTACTTAAATAAGTGGCCCAGTTTTCAAAAATGCTGAGAACTCAGCTCAAAGTTGCAAAGAAGAGACCAGTTGCCTGCTGGCAACAAGATGGAGTACACCGATGGAGTACACCAACTCATTTCAGAAAGGCGACCAAACAATTGGACAAGTGTGGATAACAATTTCAGTCACAATCTGCGATATATGAACTGCTGGCCTGAAGGTGGAATCTCTGTATCCCATTAGCAGTGTTAGGAGCTATCAAATAATTTTTGCAATTATATTTTTTTCCAATCAAATAACTTTCTGCATGTACATCTTACAGGGAAATAGTTCCACATATCACATTCCAACTTTATAGTATATAGTAGTATCATTTGCAGAAGCATCATAGAACATGAGAACTGAAAGGGACCTCGAGAAGTCATCGAGTCAAGTCTGCTACCCAAATGGCAGGACCAAGCACTGAGAGGTGTCTATCTATCCTGCTCTTAAATATCTCCAGTGATTGAGATTCTACAACCTCCCTAGGCAATTTAGATATTTGAAAACCGCTATCATGTCCCCTCTCAGTCTTCTCTTTTCTAATCTAAAGAAGCTCAGTTCTTTCAGTCTTCCCTCATGTCATGTTTTCTACACCTTTAATCGTTTTTGTTGCTTTATGCCATCAGTACATTAATGAATTATTTTAGTTATTCAAATAAGAACTCAGTATTTACTATCCAAATACAGAACTGAATGAATGAAATAATATAAATCCACAAACCATATTAAAATGAATTGAAAAAGTATATATAAATGAACAAGCCTTGTTCTGTGTCACATCAACTTCTTTTTGCTAAAAGCAGAAGGGTGAAGAATGTTAGGAAGGACTGTGTATGAACATTTATGTCTCTAATTAAAATGCAGAGGAAAAAAGAAAGCGTATGGTGCTTTTTATGTCCAGGTTTTGGCCTGGCTGGCATTAGATTAGACTGCTTCATCTAAATTATACAATGTTTTTTGTGTTACGTCCATAAATAATTAGCTATGTAGATTGGACTTAGGAGATCTTTACATGTTGAAGATGGCTATTATGAGTGTGTTTGTGGATACTTTCACATAGGATATTTATTGTATATCATCTTCATTTCTCCTCTAGGTGCACTTTGTCCCTGAAGGTGGAGCAGTGGCACAAATTGTGTACAGTGATGATCAGGACCGGCCCCCTCAGCAAGTCGTCTACACAGCAGATGGAACCTCTTACACTTCAGTGGACACCTCAGAGCACACATTGGTTTACATCCATCCTGTGGAGGCTACGCAGGCATGTGTCATTCCACATCCATCCCCTTTTTGCCCCCTAAGGGCTATACAGAATAATAATTTAATTCAGGGTTAAAACCAGCTACCTACAAAGTTATGTGGTTTGTATAATGGCCATCAGCTATGCACAACTACCTCTCTTGAACCACTGGTGAAGAGGGAATATGTACTGTTCATTCCAATCAACTACATATGTTGTAATCACGCCAAAGCTATTAATCACAAAGTACTGGCTATTTCTCTTCAGTAAGATTGGATTGTAATTAAAACAGAGGTATTTTTTAAAACACATGTAATCCCTGCAGAAATTGTGCCCACACAATATTCCATAAAATGCTAAAAGCTGTAGAAGGACGTGAATACACAGAAGAGGAAGAAGTGCTGCTTAATCCATGTTTTTCTTGGATACAGTCTCCTTATTTTACACAGTGCTGTTCTGGTAATTAATAATAACAAGAGAGTCTGTACTTGTATAGCACTTTTTGTCTGAGGATCTAACCCAGTAGTCCTTATTTTGGCAAAACTATTGATTTCAGAGACCTGATATCTGTCCTGCATTTTTATTAGATTAAATAAGTATCTAATAACTGCTGCTTCTGATATCACATAAAATATATGCTATATATGTATGTATATTTTCTTTTGTATATATATTTAAAGGGAAAGAGATCTTGTTAAGAACAATTAATCCCTTTCGGTATGTCTACACTACCACCCTAGTTCAAACTAGCGTGGTAATGTAGGCAACCGGAGTTGCAAATGAAGCCCGGGATTTGAATTTCCCGGGCTTCATTTGCATAAAGCCGGGCACCGCCATTTTTAAATGTCCGCTAGTGCGGACTCTGTGCCGCGCGGCTACACGCGGCATGGAGTCCGCACTAGCGGACATTTAAAAATGGCGGTGCCCGACTTTATGCAAATGAAGCCCGGGAAATTCAAATCCCGGGCTTCATTTGCAACTCCGGTTGCCTACATTACCCCCCTAGTTCGAATTAGGGTGGTAGTGTAGACATACCTTTTGTTGATATGGCAGCATTAATATTAACATTGTAAAAGAACTGTGTTTGGCATATGGGAGTTGCCTTTTGCCTAAATTTCTACCTACATAATACAACTCTGAGCTAGTATATGCAGACTTTCTCATACTATCATGCATGGACTGCCAGCAGTCTGCAGATCCCATGCAATTTGAGAACAAAGTGGTGAGAGACTGAGGTATTGTGAAAGGAGATGGCTCATGAGTGGTAATTGCCTAGAAAGTTACTAATCAAATATTTAAAAAACTAAATATGCTGTAGAGTGTATAACTAGAACATTAACTTACATTTGAGCACAGTGCATTGTAAAGTACTGATTGCATTTTACAGTATCATGTTTATTCAGCATGCATCTAGAACCCTTCAGACTGTAATATTCTCAAATCTCAGAAGCCAAGCAGAGTTGACCTTTGTCATCACTTTGTTTTCCTGAGGTTTTCTCTTCCCAGAGAAGTGGTGTGAGAAGTGATCATGCTGGTTTACTAGGTGGCACTCCTTAGTCCTGAAACAATACTGGAGGTGTCATGTCTACAAGAATTTAAAAACTAACTTCCTGACCACTTGTACCCATTAAAGATTCCATGCCAAGTTCAAATATAAGAGTTGTTGGCTACATTTTCTTTTAAGGGGAGTTCCCTCACACTTACAGAAGGATGGAATTAGTAGTTTGTCTTCCATCTCCAGCTTCTTTGCTCCTCACTCAATTCCATTTTGGGTAAACGTTTTCCCTATCTAACGCGTCCTGTAATTTCAATAGAATCCATTATGTCTAAATTTTTGCTGTAAATTGTATTGTAGTGTTGCTATCAACTGTTAAACAGCTGCTGTATTTCATCCTAGAGGTTGTTACCCTTTAGCAATGGGGAAAATGATTATTTCATATATTCCGTCAGTAAGGTCTGTAAAGACCTTTTTGGGTATCTGAATGAAAGGTGATATATAAATGTAAAATTATTATCCTTTTATGGAACTGCTGCTAATTTAAGTTTACTTCCTACATATATACCGTTACTTGGGATAAGTTGAATACAGGTGCTACCCACAGTAATATGCACTTCTGAACTTCAATAAAATAAATAATTCTACATAGATTGCTTTTTAGCAAGAGGGTAACTCTTCTTCTGTGATTTGGCAGTATATGGAGACCAGCTTGATAAGCCTTTTTTGCTTTGTTTAGACTTTGTTTACAGATCCGTCCCAAGTGGCTTATGTCCAGCAGGATGCCACAACGCAGCAGGTGAGAAGCATTTTTTTTCCTGAAGGATCCTGTATAACGCAGTGAAACAGCTGTCGGAGCGTAAAGGGGCTCTGTTGTGGATTGCATATGCTATTGTGGATCTTGGAGTTATGTCCAGAACAAATCATGTTCTCTTTTAATAATTCAATACAAGCCTTTTGGTGATCATGAGAAGGAAGCCTTACAATAACAAGCCAGGGCTGTCTTGACCAATGTATGTATAAATGAGTAGAAAGATTATTAGAGAATTCAGCTTTAAACTTTAAAGGGGTGGTTTTGCTACTACACTGGCTTTTTCCTCCTTAATATTATGAAAATTGTTTGACAGCGTCCTTTCAAATGGGAGAATAGAGCTGTGATGATTTTTGTTTTGGCTAATGGCTGCGTCTAGACTGGCAAGTTTTTCCGCAAAAGCAGCTGCTTTTGCGGAAAAACTTGCCAGCTGTCTACACTGGCCGTTTGAATTTCCGCAAGAACATTGACTTCCTACTGTCTGAAAATGCTTTTGCGCAAGAGGGCCAGTGTAGGCAATGCGGTATTGTTTTGCGCAAAAAAGCCCCAGATCGCGAAAATGGCGATAGGGGCTTTCTTGCACAAAACCACGTCTAGATTGGCACAGACGCTTTTCCGCAAAAAATGCTTTTGTGGAAAAGCGTCCGTGCCAATCTAGATGCTCTTTTCCGCAAAAGCAAAACTTTTCCATTAAAAGCATTTGCGGAAAATCATGCCAGTCTAGACATAGCCTTGGTTTTTAGGTAGCTAAGACATCTAGGTTTCCTCCTTCAGGGTTTGAGCCAAGGACCATTGAAGTCAATGGAGTTTTTCTGCTGATCTCAGTGGACTATGGATCAAATTCTTAATTTGCCAAACATTTCTCAGGTATTTCCTAGGAAAGTGATTGTAAAGGCTAAATACTCAAATTGTTTGGTCCATGTCTATTCCAGGCTTTCTGCTTGGTGTGCTCACCAGTTTGAAATTGACTAGAAGTAGCATGAAATTTAGTGCTGTGGTTGTAAAAGCTGGATGATGTAAGGTATTTTTTCTGAGACAGTGAGGAAGAATTATTTTTCATTTTATCTAATATGTACCTAGCAATTGGAAAGTTCAAGGAAATGATAATAAGATAAAGTAATTTCACTTCTAGTTTATTGGTTCAAAGTAATTTCTGATTTAAAAATCATTTGATAGATATTTAGTGGCCTATATGAAGTAAGATGATGGGTTTTAATCAGTTCCACATTACAAAAGCTACCATTACAATTTATTCGAGCCTGCAATCTTATGGGTAGTTGGGGAACAGATTTGAAGGAATGAACAGACATGGAGAGCAAGCTCCTTTCTCACTGCTATGAAGTGACCCTCCAAATCTGGATTGAGGCACATTGGTAGACAACAGTGTGAAGGAAGCTTACTGCACTGTTGTCTGTGCTCTGTCTGTTCTGTGGATAGAGGCATAGTTGCCATTCTGGCATTTTTTACCAGTCTGGATTCACATTGAAAAATAACAAACAAACCCCACCATATTATTGTCCGTATAATCTGTTTTTTCAGCAGGCTTTTAGCTGTAAATATATGATCAAACTTAAATCCAGAAACCTTATATACACAAAGCAAGTTATGTACTTAAAACACAGCAAATATACTGGCTCACATCCCAACTCGTGATAATGATAGGATATACTACATGGGACCTAAGCATTTTATTTTTATATCCCCTAACCTCCCACCAAGGTCCCACCCATACACCAACATCTTTTATGTCATAACTTTCCCAGGCTAGGACTTCCATTTGTTTGTGAACTGTTATCATATCATTAGGGCGGCTGCTGCTTCAGTGAGTATTCTACATACACATTTCCTGTGTGAAATCTGAACTAATCATCACAGTTAAAATAATAATGAAGGCTCCTTTGTCTTTCAAAGGAACTTGATTTGAAAGAGCCATTCCAAGACTTTTGTTAAAAGTAATGTTGGTCCCTTGCAGTGCATTTCATGGAGATGAATGTAACAATGTGTTTGAAGTGTGATATATATGGAGGCTCTAATATGATATCTGCACAGACACAAGCTTTGTTTAAATCCTCATTGCCGGCAGGTCTGGAGTCATGCCACTGAATAATGCTGCCTATCGCATTGCCATTTGGCACCAGGAAATGTCAATGCCAGACAGTTAATTTCAGCTGTCTTCTTGGCAGCAGCCTGATAATTTTCACACTGTTCTTTGCAGCCATAATTTTGAAGCCGTTTTATAAATTAGACCAGTTAAAACAACAACAAACTCCAAGGAACTAGGAACTTGAGTATCCATGTATATTTTGAGGGGGTATTATCTGTTCCCTGAGGGTTCGTCTACACAGCAGTGTTATAATCTACGTCAACGCTACAAGCCATTATTTCAACATAATATTGAAATCATGTTGAGCTGGAGTACTTCTTACTCCACCTCCTGTAACCCCTATTTTATGAGGCGTAAGGGAAGTTGGAGGAAGAGTGCTCTTTTGTCAGACTTCCTGCTGTGTAGACAGCGCCAAAAGCCGAAATAAGCTATTTCGACTTAAGCTACGCAATTGACATAACTCAAGTTGCGTAGCTTATTTCAGCTTTAGCCCTGCTGTGTAGAAGTGCCTTGAGAGAATAATTTGCAGGCTTTTAGGGAATTGCACTAATTTACAGCTCTCTGTTATACTGGCCAATAAATCCATTCTGTTGTGCCCATTCTAGCTCACAGTAAAGTCTAGGTTCTAATATTATTTCTTTTAGAGCAGAATTAGAATTAGAAAATGTATACTACCTTTCTATATGTATATATCTATAAGAGGGACTTTCTCCCTTTCTATTCTTGACTGCATATCTTTTGTTCTGGTTTTAGTTCTCTCAAGGTCTCTCTATAGATGGGTGAAGGTTTGTGTCTCAATTGAAAGACTGCTTATAAAATTATAGGCAATTCTAGCACTAGTGCAGTGTGAATGGTTAGGAAAAGTGAAAGTTCAGACAGCACTGTGATGAGCATTATGTAAAATAACTGCATAGATAAGTGGAAAGCAGAAAACAATGCTAACATTTGGAATCTTCTAAGTTTTGAGTGCTCCAACTCTCAGTTTAATCTCATTATTATTAGTTTCTTTAATGCCCGTTGGTTTGTTTAAGGAAAAGAAACAGAGAAGAAATTAAGGAGCTATTTCCTTTGTCACAAGGGAATAGAAAAGGGTGAGAAATATGTGTATATGGGGAGAACCAAAGGAAAAACAAGGTCCCCAGTACACTACTTTTAACAGAACCCAGCTAGCTAAAGGGCATTTGAACACACTTGCAGCTAGCATGGTTTTAATCTAAGACTGGAAAGGACCTTAAATTAAAGTTGAAAGCTGGAGATAGAATATTCCAAAGCTGCAAAATTCAGAACCCGTTTTCCTCAAATTCAGGAATATATAAGTCCAGGTGCTTGGTTCAGGCCCATCACCAAAAACACCTTTCAAAGTCTGCATTTTTTCATGTTGCAAAGAAGCTGTGCATGCAGGGCACTGCCCATATTTAAATGACTGATGAAATGATGCAGTGCTAAAATGAGTGCCTATGATTTTAGGTAACTGTGCTCTTGCCTGCTGCTGCTCAGAGCATGAACCCTACAAACCTCTCCGTGCTCGGCAACGTTGCTGAATCCCCTCGGCAAATGGCTCTGGAGCAGGGGCCACAAACAGACAGAGTAAGTTGCCAGGACCCTGTTTCTTTTAAATGTAAAGGTACTCTGATTTTACTGCCCCATGGAAAGTGATGATTAAATACGTCTGAGTGACGTGGAAAGTGATGCAAAAAACTTTTTTTTTTGGTGAAGGCTTCTAGAGCACTCCACAGTCTCATCATGCAATGTGGAGGGTTTTTTGAGGGAGCGGGGGTATTTGTTCAATGTATCATTGAAACATGGCCTATGGACTGTTCTCTCTGAAGCAATCACTTTAAAATATTTTCCCAAGGCTTTGAATATCAAATTTAGTAATCTCTATTATTCTGTTTGACCAGTGTCTGCTGATTTCTTTTTAGTAGTCTATTAAGACACTTTATATAATCTTTTTGTTATGAGATGCCTATTTTGAAGTTGGGATATTTTGTACAGTGTGTAGAATTTACCTTTGCTTTCTGTGTGAGAGAAGAGAAAGAAAATCTTCATTAAAATCAGAACTAAAACCAAATACCATTTAGCTATAAAGAATCAGCCTCCTTGTCTTATGTTGTTAGGCATTTAGTTCTTAATTATCTGCTGCCTCATTGAACTCTGCCTGTGTGTATGTGCGCGTGTGTATGTGTGAGAGAGTGAGACTGTGAATTCTGCCTCTGTGTAGGGGTTGTTTTCATTTGCTTTTGTGGTAGGAGGGCGATTGTTAGAGACCCAAGGTACTTTCTTCAAGCATGGATGGGGAATGGGTTTTGTTCAGTTGCTAAGATCCAAAATTCTCCTCTCATTTGGTGCATCCTCCTGCTTGTCACTATTTAATGGAGGCGGGTAGATATTTTCACAAAGCTCCTACCCAGCAAGGGTCTCAATATAGTGAAGAATTACAGGACACAGCTTCAGCAGTCATATACACATGATTTCACGATCCCTCATTCTCTAGTTACCAAAGGAAACAAAGAGCTTTGATCCCTTCTGGATAGAAGAGCCATCTAACTCAGTGCTGTGAATTCCTTCCTCAGGCATCATTACCAGTGCATAACCAGGTATTACCTCCTATGGATGCAGTGGATGGTTCTGATCCATTAGCATCTCTGCAGAACCCAATGGGTACAATGGAAACAAAAGAGGAAGATGATGATGATGACGATGAAGATGAAGATGAAGATGAAGACGCGGAAGATACTGATTTGGATGAATGGGACCCAGATCCACCTCGACCTTTTGACCCCCATGATTTATGTAAGTATAAGAGGAAGTATTTAATTTATTGCCCCTTTATGCTTCCCTGGTTGGTAGGTTTTTTTCTCTGCCATTTGGTAAGCGAAGTCAAAGACCATGCAGTGATTTAGAAATTGTAACCATGTTTGGATTGCACCTGCAGTAAATATTCTCACACCAGCCTATCTGACTTTCGCCTGGGGAGGGCAGGGTGGTGGGTTCAAGTCCTGCCCCTTCCTTCCCCTCCCCCCCCCGGAGGGATGGGACAGGACAGCCAACACCCAGGCTGGCCCCGGTGGAAGGCAGAATAAGGGACACCCTGAAGCTAAGGAGGTGGGGTGGCCTGGGGATAGGGCACTTGCCTGGAGAGGGCAGGGGGATGAGGTCAAGTCCCACTCCACTCTCCTCCTCTCCCTGGACAGCCACACTCTCCTCCAGCTGGAGTCCATGGACAGCTGCATTCTCCTCTAGCTGGAGCCTATGAGAAGCTCTCAAGGAGTGAGGGCACTGTTTGCTATAAGTAAATCTGGAGACTTCTCTTCTGTTTCATTTTAAGATGACACCCTACTTAAAGCATAAACAGACCACTGGCCTGACTGGTGTTGCACCTAAAGAAGTTTCTGACAAATAGTCAAGTCAGAGGTGCTTAAAGGAAGATTATATCTTGTGTGTAAGGGCCTTTCTTTATGCCCGTGCATGGGAACTCATGTCCATTATTTATGTCCTCTCTGTGTGTTTTGTAGGGTGTGAAGAGTGTAACAACGCACATCCCTCGGTGTGTCCGAAACATGGACCTTTGCATCCAATCCCAAACCGGCCAGTGCTGACCAGAGCAAGAGCCAGCCTCCCCTTAGTACTTTATATAGACAGATTTTTAGGGGGAGTGTTCTCCAAAAGACGCATTCCCAAGCGCACACAGTTTGGCCCCGTGGAGGGACCGTTGGTCAGACAAACTGAACTGAAAGACTGCTACATCCATTTAAAGGTAACACTGTGCGTGCGTGTGCATGCGTGTGTGTGTGTGTGTGACAGACAAAGAAAGAATGAGAGAGAAAGAGAACGAGAGAGAGACCTTACACTCCTTGTTTTTCATGCCCTAGAGTCTGTTGTTCTGACTTTATCACAGATATTCTCCTGACACCTTCATATCAGTGCAGTGCAACTCTTCCCAACCTCATACAGCAGAGAGCTACTTGTCATCCAGTTAGACTATTGTGCTCTGACATACGTGTCTCATGACCGTGGGTATGATGTTTCACTTTTAGTACAGGCTAATTTCAAGTACCAGCACAAACTTTGCAAATCCATCTCAGGACATTTTGCAGGCATTGCTTTGTGGCATGCTGTGACTTTAGTTGGCTACATTTCTTCTTTCCGCCCCCTCCTCCCCTGACTTCTAGAGGGAAGGGGGATCGTCTTCCTTTTTTAAGTCTGTTTGGATGGAAGAGGAATGGTTGAATGTCTCTGATCTTTTTGCTTACTGATTTGCGAGTAAGGAGTACTCCTTTATTCAGTGGAGGAGAGGCCACAAAGAGCCTTGAGACTCTGTAGAGGCACAGCCTGAAGATTACTGGTCCATCTAAACTAATACATTAGGTCTTCCCCATCTCTGGCTTCGGTGGCCTATTTACAGTGGTACGCCAGGTATAGAAATATGGTCAGTGCAATGAACATAATGCTTCCACTCACCATCTGTGAGTGGCTTCATTGGCTTTGCATGTCCCTGATGATCCTAGATTCCACCGGTGTCTACTTTTAGGCACCTTTTTAAGTTACATCTATTGCCAGAGTCCTGTGGGCAAAGTGAAAATCTCAGCTCTGACTGCATTACCTTCCTCACGGAGAAGCTGTGATTGCCAGAACAGATTTTAAAGGGCTCCAATTCCTTTGTATTATGTGACCACTGTGGAACATTGACCACTCTGTGTATTTTGATTTTTGACTCAGGTGTCTCTTGAGAAGGGCGACAGAAAAGACAGGGATCTACAAGAGGACCTGTGGTTTGAGCTGTCTAGTGAGGCACTTTGTAATTGGATGATGTTTGTACGTCCAGCCCAGAACCACCTGGAGCAGAACCTGGTGGCATACCAATATGGCCACCATATTTATTATACAACAATTAAGAATGTGGAGCCCAAACAGGAACTGAAGGTATGAGACGTTCACCCTTCATAACTCTCCTTTATATTGGGAAAGAAAGTGAATCGAATTGTATAAAAATATCCCAAATACTCAACTCATTTATGTTCCACCTAAGCTACAAATTGAAATCCTGTTATTGCCAGGTCCCTGGACCTGGTTAACTCAAGTGTATACAAGGCCTTAAACATTAGGGCTTATTGCTCTAAAATAGTCTGAGCAATTTCTTAACTTACTTAGCTAGCCAAAACATATGGGGACCTGATCCACAGCCCACTGCAGTCAGGAGAAAAACTGTCATTGATTTCAATAGGCTTTGGATCAGATCCTGAATGAGGAAACTTAAAATAAATGTGTACAAATGAACTTTCTCCCTCTCTCTCGCTCTCCCTCTTTAATAGTGTACTCCTAGCTAGGAATGTAAGCGACTAGTTAACTAGGCCCTTGACTAGTCACTTCTTCCCGCTCTTGCTGCCTCTGTCAGCAAGTGGGGGGAGGCAGCAAGTGGGGGGAGCAGGAACCAGTGTTGGGGGGGAGCTTCTTATCGCTCTCTTTCTCTTCCTCTTTGTCCCATCTGCCACATGTATGTCACTGGTTGTTGGTGTTCTAGTATTCTTTAAAGTAATGAGGTCTCTTGCTTCACCCAACTTTCCTGTGACTTTTGCAGCTTATACTCCACACATGCAATTTAATTTTTATATTTCTACTTGAAAACAATATGAAGTTACATTTTTCCTAGATTGAAAACATTTTATTTTCATGTAAGTTAGGGATGTTAAATATCGGTTAATTGAATAGTTGATTAACCTCATTAATTCTTATAGAATAGTTGAGTAACCTATAGGCTATATCAGAGGCAGTGGCACGGGATGCCAGGCAGGAGCTGGTCCGCAAGGGGAGTCAGTTTAAAAACCAGCTCTCCTTGCAGACCTGCTGTCTGTCGCCCTGTGCGGGGTGACGGCAGCCCCTGTCCAGTGCGGGGTCTGAGCTCCTGGACCCGGCACGAGCCAGAAACGAGCCAGCCTGCCAGCCTGCCTGGCTCCAAATACACTTTAAATGCAGAGTCACTGCTGACCAGCCTGCTAAAAAATTTATTGGGGGGGGGGGGGGGCAAAGGCATGTACTATATAGCAGTAACTGATAAGCTTTTGCTTATTAGTTAATTGGTTAATTAACTACACTATTACATCCCTAATGTAGATTAGCATGGGATGATTGGGAGAAGCTGCTTTAATTTCAAATATCCATCTTGAGAACTAGGGGGCAGGTAGAAAGCTGATTGCTGTTGTCAGGAATTTTCTTGCTGTTCTGTTTCTTCTCTCTCTCTCTCTCTCTCTCTCTCTCTCTCTCTCTCAGGCCTTCTCTACACACTTGTTTCAAGAGTTTAACAAAAATTTCTTTTAAACCCATGTAGTTAAACTAGAGCAAAATCTGGTATATACACTTTTATTTTGATGAAGGAGTGACACTTTTTCTGTTCCAAAAATGCTGAATTAATATAAGCCTGGTTTGAAGCAGTTTAAGAGTGTCCATATGGCCTTTTGTTCCTGTTTCACTAAACCAATGTGAAATCACACTTTGGGTATAATCAGCATATATTTGCATGTAGATAAGCCTTTAATCTTGTTTTGTGCTTTAGAAGTGTCATTTGGGAGTAAAAAACAGGCTGATAAATAAGAGTTAAAACAGCTTCATTGTATATTTTCTTTTCTCTAATTAGATATTCATGAAACAGTAAGTTGTGTGTGGGAATGGAGCCAGGAGGGTCATTAAAGCAGAAGCTCACATTGCTTGTCAGACTCATAGACCTTTGTTATTAATGAGCTGTTAGTTTCCGTTTTCCAGAAATGTTTGTCCTCTCAGTGCGGTGCCTGGGAAAGAACAAATACCTGCTAATGACTCCAGCATGAATATCATTTTAGGCTTCTGCATAGAAATAAGATTCGGCCCTCCCAAAAGTGAAACACACAAATGTATCATAAACAAAATACAGGACTATGTAGCACTTTAAAGACTAACAAGATGGTTTATTAGATGATGAGCTTTCATGGGCCAGACCCACTTCCTCAGATCAGATAGTGGAAGAAAATAGTCACAACCATATATACCAAAGGATACAACTAAAAAAAATGAACACATATGAAAAGGACAAATCACATTTCAGAACAGAAGGGGGATGCGGGGGGTGCGGGGGGGGAGGGAAGGAAGGTGAATGCCTGTGAGTTAATGATATTAGAGGTGGGGAAGGGTAGATGTCTGTGAGTTAATAGTATTAGAGGTGATAATTGGGGAAGCTATCTTTGTAATGGGTAAGGTAGTTGGGGTCTTCGTTCAGCCCCCTGCGGAGAGTGTCGAATTTTAGCATGAATGCCAGTTCAGAGGATTCCCTTTCAAGTGCAGATTTGAAAGTCTTCTGAAGTAGGATGCAGGTGAGTAGGTCATTAAGACAGTGTCCTTTCTGGTTGAAATGGCAAGAAACTGTTTTTTCTTTGTGATCCTGTCTAATGTCTGTTTTGTGGGCATTGATTCTTTGGCGAAGTGTCTGAGACGTTTGTCCAATGTACATAGCAGACGGACACTTTCGGCACATGATAGCATAGATTATATTTCTGGATGCGCAGGAATATGTATTCTTGATCTTATAACTCACTTGGTTAGGCCCAATAATGGTGTCAGCAGAGTGAATATGTGGACAAAGCTGGCAACGGGGTTTGTTGCAAGGGAAAGTACCAGGGTTGGTATTAGTGTGGTATGTCCTGTGGTTGTTGGTAAGAATCATCTTGAGGTTAGGTGGTTATGTATAGGAGAATATGGGTCTGTCTCCCAGAGCTTCTTGGAGTTTAGTATCCTGTTCCAGTATAGGCTGTTGGTAAGAATCATCTTGAGGTTAGGTGGTTGTCTATAGGAGAATATGGGTCTGTCTCCCAGAGCTTCTTGGAGTTTAGTATCCTGTTCCAGTATAGGCTGTTGGTAAGAATCATCTTGAGGTTAGGTGGTTGTCTATAGGAGAATATGGGTCTGTCTCCCAGAGCTTCTTGGAGTTTAGTATCCTGTTCCAGTATAGGCTGTAATTTATTGATAATGTGTTGGACAGGTTTAAGTTGGGAGCTGTAGGTGATGACAAGTGGTGTTCTATTGTTGGTTTTCTTGGGTCTGTCAGCTAATATCTTTATGGCTGACCTAGAACAACGTTTCCTCAATTTCCATCCCCTTTTACCCCTTCTCTACTTACGCTACATCGATGACATCTTTATGATCTGGACGCATGGCTAAGAAACACTGGAGACATTCCACAGAGATTTCAACAACCTACACCCCACCATTAACCTCAGTCTGGACCATTCCACACGAGAGATCCATTTCCTGGACACCACAGTACAAATCAACAATGGAAAATTGGACACCACCCTCTACAGAAAACCCACTGACTCGTACAGTTAGCTACATGCTTCCAGCTCCCATCCAGCACAAAGAATCAATGCCCAACACAAATGAATCAAATCTGCACTTGAAAAGGAATCCTCTGAACTGGCATTCATGCTAAAATTCGACACTCTCCGCAGGGGGCTGAACAGAGACCCCAACTACCTTTCCCATTACAAAGATAGCTTCCCCAATTATCTCCTCTAATACTATTAACTCACAGACATCTACCCTTCCCCACCTCTAATATCATTAACTCACAGGCATTCACCTTCCTTCCCCCCTCCCCCCACATCCCCCTTCTGTTCTGAAATGTGATTTGTCCTTTTCATATGTGTTCATTTTTTTTAATTGTATCCTTTGGTATATATGGTTGTGACTATTTTCTTCCACTATCTGATCTGAGGAAGTGGGTCTGGCCCACGAAAGCTCATCATCTAATAAACCATCTTGTTAGTCTTTAAAGTGCTACATAGTCCTGTATTTTGTTTCAGCTACACCAGACTAACACGGCTACATTTCTATCATTATTCTAAATGTATCATAAGTCTGTCACTGGAAAGTCTTTGTCTACACCAGTGTTTCTCAACCAGTGGTACAAGTACCCCAGAGGTACTCGACAGAAGTCTGGGGGGGGGGAGGGTACGTCAACACAATCGAAATTTGGAGAAAACTGAATTTTTGTTTTGAGTTTTTTATAGCATTTTATTATTTTTGTACTTTTTACACCCAAAAATTTAATCACCCGCCCGGCTATGATTAAGTTGTTTAAACAAATGTGTTGCAACAGTAGAAAAAAATTGTGCATGTCTGAAAACTATAGGTACTGGGGGTACTTACAATTTTTTTTAAAGGTGTACTTTATAAAAACATGTTGAGAAACACTGGTCTACACTACAGCTTATGTTGCAAGAACTTATGTCGCTAAGAGTTGTGAATAACTGCCTCCTACCCCAGAGAGACATAAGCACCAGTGTGAACAGCTCTCTAGCTGCCCTCCCCAACATTGGGGGTGGATTAATTAAGTCAACTCTTTCCATTGCCATAGTGGAGCTACACAAAAGATCTTACAGAGTCACAGCATCTGTGCAGCTATGTCGCTATAAGCTGTCTAGTGTAGTCATAGCCTAAAATCCCGTTTAAGGCTCATCTTAAAAAAACATTTGTAAGGTCAGTCTTTTTAATGAGATGGGTTGGTAACCTCTGAAACATCACTAGAACCCTGACTGTGATTGTCTTTGCTGAAATCCTTCTCCAAGATTTAGTTTCTGTTTTTTGCTTTCTTCTCTTCTCTCTTGATTAGGTTTCCTAAATCCCTATTCTCTAAATTACAGGGAGTCCAGGTTTTTCTTTACGAAACAGGGGCATGATGTTCTAATCTACTATTATCTCAGATGCATTTTAAAATTAATCTCAGCATGCCCTGCTGCGTATTGTCTGTAAAGAGAAGAACAACCATTTTGTCTTCTTCGAGTGATTGCTCATGTGCATTCCAGTTATGTGTGTGCATGCAGCGTGCACGTGTCGTCGGAAGTTTTTCCCTCAGCAGTATCCTTAGGGCCAGCGGGGAGCCCCCTGGAGTGGCGCTGGTATAGTGGCCCATATATACCCCTACTGGCCCCCTCACCCACTCAGTTCCGTCTTACTGCCGTGACGGTCGTTGGAACAACCCTCAGCTCATCTAACAATAGTTGTCTTCAGTATTGTTTGTTTCTTCACTTAGCTTAAGTACCTGCAATTAAGTTAAAGACTCTTTTGTTGTTTGTTGTTTTCATTGCTGCTCCCCGCCGCGGCGCGCCGTGTGCCTGTGGCAAGGCATACCCGGCCCGCAAGGCTTTAAGTCCTGCAAAAAGTGCCACAAGCCTATGCCCCGTGATGACCCTCATTCCTCATGCTTAAAGTGCATGGGGCTCCTCACAGAAGCCTGCAAAATCTGCAAGGCGTTTAAGCCGTGCACGAAACGCGAGAGAGTCGCGTCTTAAGATCATCCTTATGAAGGCGGCTGTCCAGCTGGTACTGACATTGGAGTCGGCACCGGGTCCTCACAGCGCACCGGTGTCAGTGCAGCCCTCCCCCCCGCACCGTGCCTACAGAGACCTCGATACCAGTCTCAGTCTCCAGCATCGCAGAAGAAGAGGAGGCCTAACAGGGGATGGTCCCCTGCTAGACACACGCCACCCATGACCCTCCTGCTGCTCCTGGACCTGATTACTCAGGACTCGGGCAGGCTCCACTACCCAGACCTGCACTCGCTGCATTTGACAGCATGTAAGCTCCATGGCTAACGGCTGAGGAACTTCAGTGCTCAGAATGGGTCCAGGAAGTATTACTGGGTAGCAGAAAGCCCTCCACTAGGACCACATACCTGGCTAAGTGGAAACGGTTCTGTATCTGGGTTGCCCAAGAGAGGGTACACCCACAGCGAGCTGTGATCCCCTTGATCCTGGATTACCTGTTAGACCTCAGGCTCCAGGACCTTTCTTCCTCCTCTATCAAGGTTCACTTGGCAGCCATTTCGGCCTTCCACCCAGGGGAAGAGGGGAAAACTCTGTTTGCTAACCCAGTGGTCAACAGGTTTCTGAAAGGGTTGGACAGGCCTGTCCCCCAGTGGGACCTAAATCGGGGTCCTTTCCAAACTTATGGGATCCCCGTTCGAACCTTTAGCGACATGTTCCCTTCTATACCTGTCCTATAAGGTGTCTCTCCTGGTGGCACTCACATCTGCCAGGTATCCGAACTCAGGGCGCTCACCTCGGATCGCCTGTACACAGTGTTTTTCAAAGACAAGGTTAGGCTCTGCCTCCACCCAGCTTTTCTGTCCAAGGTAGTGTCTTCTTTCCACACCTTTCAGGTTATTTTCCTGCCAGTCTTTTACCCCAAGCCGCATGCATCTGGGAAAGAACAGGCTTTACACACTTTAGATGTGCGCATGGTGTTAGCTTTTTACTTAGACAGGACAAAACCATTCAGGAAGTCACCTCATCTCTTTGTGGCCATTGCTGAATAGGTGAGGGGTCAACCTGTGTCCTCCCAGCGGATCTCCTCTTGGATAACCGCTTGTATCAAGAAGTGCTATGCCCTAGTGGTTTCAAAGGTTTGTCATAGTCGGGGGTGATAGTGGGGTAAGCTCCCACTATCTATAAAATGCTCCCATGGCATGCGTCTCCAATACCCTCTGACAACCAAAGTCCAGCTCCTGGCCTTCACGTATGGCTTAGTTTTTTAAGTCCGGCAAAACTGTTTGTACTGACAGGAGAAGGGGCGAAGGCGGGTGACTGGCGCCTTAAAACCAGTTGCTTCGGGCAGGTGGGGCTCATGAGTCTGGGAAGGCCACCCACCTAGGAGAAGGGAAACCCTGATTTAAAACCTCCGCTGCCTTGCGATACCTAGTTATGGGAAAGGCTTTGGGAGTAAACCCTGAGGAAAAATCCGGAGATGGAGCCCCTAAGGCAGTTTGAGGTTGTACTCAACCTCACTCTGGCAGCTCCTGCGACGACATTGGTGCCAAGCTGTACTGGCTTTCGCCTTTCCCTTGGGTTAAATCAGTGGCGTGGAGAGGGGGATCCTGCTGCTGGGCATCAGCCGGTTCTCAACTTACTTGCCCAGGCCTACGCCCTGGAGAGGACACTCCGGCATCGCTTTCTGAGCGGTGACACAACACGGGAAGCAGCAGTTACTGGTATTAAGCCACTGCACTTGATTGTCGTAGAGTGAGGCACCAGAGGTGGCTTCCGACGGTGGAAGAGGTCTTCGGATCTCATTGGGCAGCTACTGCCTGCCTCAAGCTGGGCAGCCCCCAGCCAAATAGGTGCTGCCTCGCCATGGTCCACTTGCTCCACTGGATGTGTGGGGCTTAGGGAATCACCAACAGGTGGATCGTTAACCTTACACCAGGCAAAACAAACAAGCGACAAAGTAATCCAGCCTTCAGGCTGGGCACATGGAAAGTAAGGACCATGTTCTTCTTCAAGTAGTGTCCCCGTGGGTGCTCCACTGTAGGTGAAGGGTTGCCCTGAGCCGCAGATCGGAGCTTTGTATAGCAGTTTCCCCTGTTGAGTCACGCATGCCCAGGAGGCGTCTCGAGCCCTTCCCGCCTCCTGAGGAGCGTGACTCATCCCCCTCCCTTTCAGTTCCTCTTTAACCGCCCTCGTCAGCGGACGGAGCACTTAGGAGCTCCCTGTCAGATTATCTGACTGCTTTCCTCTTACTAATTTAGGCATAGTTTAGCTTCCCCTGTTATCCTAGTTACTCTTTCCCTGTTTCTTTATTAAAAAAAAAAAAAAAAAACCTAGAAATAGGAAAAATAGATTAGTTAAATCCCCCCCCTCAGGGGGGACTTGAACTTACCTCAGACCGAGACTCTGGTGAACCGGCTTTCTCCCGCCTGTCAAACAGGAAACACATAAAGACTTAAAAAAAAAAAAAAAAAAAAAAAAAAAAGAAGAAGAAGAAGAAGCAAACCACATAAACTATAACAATATAGTAATTTCAAGAGCGAGAGAGCCTGCAATGTCCGGCTCCTCAGGGTTTAAAAAGTGCGCTCAATGCCGGGACCCAATGCCGGCTTCAGACGGCCACTCTGACTGCATACGGTGTTTGGGGGAGACTCACTCTCCACACAACTGTACCCACTGCAATTCCCTGACGGCAAGAGCCAGAAAAGACCGTGAGCTCTGCCTCAGGATGATTTTATTTGAAAAAGCTCTACAGCCTGCGGGAGAACAATCTGCACCGCAGCAAGAGCCTCTGCCACCTTCCAAAAATACCCCGAGACCCAGGGCATCCCGCTCTCTTCCAGCCTCTTCCTCTCGCAAACATAGAGGAGAGGCACACCAGCATGGGAAGTCCCCTGCCACTAAGGCTTCGGGGCGATCCTCCCACTCCGCGCCGGTATCGGGGCGCTCAACAGCTGAGCGGCCCCGGGAGCGCTCTAAGCAGCCGGCACGGCATGAAAAGCCGCTGCCGCTTCAAACTGCGGTGTCGCTTGCAAGCATGGGAAGCGACAGTCCCGGCTTTCAGTCGTGGACTCAGTACAACAACGAGCGAAGTTTCCACAGTATAGGACGGGCAATGCAGGACACCGCTTTCAGTCCCGGCACTGCTTCAAGCCTCTGCGGCACCCCGGGACCATTCTCAGCAGCCGGCACGGCATGAAAAGCCGGCGCCGCTTCAAACCGCGGTGCCGCTTCACAGCCCGGCACCGCTTCCAGCCCCGGCGCTGCTCCAAGTCTCCGCAGCGCCGAAACCTACATCGCGGCTTAAAGCTGCAGTGCCTCTTAAAGCCACGGCACCGCAGCAAAACAATGGGCAGTCTACGAAGCCTCTGGCAACAGCAGATGCTCCACTGGTCCTCCCACAGCCAGACAAGCAGCCAGATAAGACTCCTAGGGATCAGCCCCAACAAGAGACTGATCCATACAGTGGACATCATGATCTGTGCCTGCCCTCTACTTCTTACTCTCCTGAGGGGTCTCCGTCAAGGCGATCCCCTCCCAGATCGATGTCACCGTCGTCTCTCCACAACGCTCCCCTTCCTGATGATGACCACCACACGGTCTATTCCTCACGACATCCATCACCTGAGAAGGCTCGCTCTCACCATTATAGGGCTCCGCCACAACATGGCCCATGGCACCCATACTGGCCTTACCCACCTCCACCTTATCCACCGCAATGGGGACCGTGGGAACACTGGGAGCCATATGGACACCGCTCCCCACCTTGTTCCATTGCATCCTGGAGAAGTTTGCCTCGGCCACAACCCCTAACTCCAGCAAGTTTTTCGGAGGATGAGGTGGAACGAATCTCAAACAACGACTCAGATACTCAGTCAGTAAACATCACACACTCTGATGCCCTGGATGCACAACCAGAGGACGCCGTAGTACCACCAGACACTGGAACGATTGACGATCTGAAACAGTTCCAAGAACTATTCAAGAGAGTAGCGACAAGCCAGAATGTCTCCCTGCAAGAGGTGCAGAAGAAACAATATCAATTGTTAAAGAATCTACATCCGACACTACAGGGCAAGATTGCCCTACCGATAGACGAGGCAATCATGGAAACTTCAGAAGATCTCTGGAAGACGCCTGCATCTATCCAACCAACTAACAGGAAAATTGACAGAAAGTACTTTGTCCCCTCAAAAGACAATGACTTTCTCTTCACTCACCCACAACCTAATTCACTAGTCGTGGACTCAGTACAACAACGAGCGAAGTTTCCACAGTATAGGACGGGCAATGCAGACAAGGACCACAAAAAGTTGGACTCCTTTGGCAAGAAAGTATACTCCTCTTCAACCCTACAACTCAGAATATCAAATTACTCTGCTCTTTTAGCAAATCACAACTTTGACAACTACTCAAAACTGGGAGAACTAATGGCACATCTCCCCGACTCCAAAAGACCCATCTTAAAATCAATAGTTCATGAGGGCCATATGATCGCCCACGCCGCTCTCCAAATGGCAATGGATGTAGCTGACACTGCAGACCGAGTTACAGCTACAGCGGTGGTGATGCGTAGAGCCTCTTGGCTCCAGTCATCTGGAGTTCCACGCGAACTCCAGCCCAAAGTGGAGGACTTGCCATTTGACAAACAAAAGCTATTTGCAGCTACTACGGACGAAATGCTCCATAACAGCAAAAATTCTAAGTCCACACTTCGCACGCTAGGCATGGGCACGCCACCATATAAACGCAGACGATACACTCCATATAATTCATATAATCGATACCGATATGGACAATACAATCGACCACAGAGGCCTTATGAGGACAACAGACCAAGGCAGAGAGGTCCCAGAAGGCGACCCAACCAAGCCCGCCCACCAGCCAACCAACCATCTAAGCAGCAAATTTGAACATTTGGTCGAGGGTCTGCAAGACCTCCCACTCGATCTCGCACCTCAACATGGCCATCTATTCAACCACCGTTTGCTTGCCTTCCTCCCACAGTGGGAATCCATAACATCGGACTGCTAGGTCCTAGAGATAATTCGAGTGGGCTATACCATCCCTTTTATTTCTATCCCCCCTACCCTTCCCCCTACCCCGTCCCTTTTCAGGGACCACTCTCACGAGGACCTTCTAAAACAAGAAGTCAATTGGCTCCTTGCCATTGGGGCTATAGAAAGGGTACCTCGAGAGTTCCACGGGAGGGGGTTTTACTCAAATTATTTCCTGACCGAAAAAAGAACGGGGGGCTGGAGACCTATATTGGATCTCTGCAAATTGAACAAATTTCTCAAGAGACAGCGTTTCAAGATGGTCACTCTTTCCACAATCATTCCTGCGCTAGATCGAGGGGACTGGTTCGCAGCCCTCGACCTCCAAGATGCCTATTTCCATGTAACCATCCACCCCGCCCACAGACGCTACCTATGCTTCACGTTGGGACTGGACCATTTCCAGTACAAGGTTCTTCCCTTCGGCCTCTCATCAGCCCCGAGGGTATTTTCCAAGGTACTGGCGGTTGTAACCGTGTATCTCAGAGGGCAGAACGTCATCATATTTCCCTACCTAGATGATTGCCTCCTAAAAGGATCCTCATACGCCGAAACCGCCGCTATGATACATACGACCACAGCCCTCCTCAGTCGTGTAGGCCTTCTAATCAACCAAGACAAATCAATTCTGTACCCGGTTCAAGATATAGAGTTCATTGGCGCACGCCTGGACTCACTTACAGCCCGGGCATACCTACCTCAACAATGGTTTGCAACCATGCAAAAAATTATAAACGGGATGCTCGCAGTTCCTACCACCAGAATACTTACATGCCTCCAACTAATGGGACACATGGCTTCCACCACCTACGTAGTCCACCATGCTCGTCTGCACTTCCGATGTTTCCAGCTCTGGATTGCAGCCGTTTATATCCCATCACGACACCCTCGAAACAAAACGGTTACTATCCCACCAGACGTGCTCGCATCCTTACAATGGTGGACAGTGTCAAACAATCTTCTGGCGGGGGTTCCGTTCCAACAAATCGAACCCACTATTCAAATCACCACAGACGCTTCCCTGCTCGGCTGGGGTGCACATATGGATGGCCACGAAGTTCAAGGCAGGTGGTCCCCAAACGAGACACTCTTACATATCAATCTCCTCGAATTGAGAGCAGTAAGAAATGCCTGTGCACACTTTGCCTCCGACATCGCCAATCACACAGTCCGCATCCTAACAGACAATATCTGTACGATGTTCTACATAGACAGGGTGGAGCCCGCTCCCGCTCGCTATGCACGGAGGCTATTTGCCTGTGGAATGCGTGTATCCGCAACCAAGTAACCCTCATAGCATCATACCTGCCCGGAGTGAACAATACCAAAGCGGACTCCCTCAGCCGAAACTTCACCACGGACCACGAATGGGAGTTACATACGGAGGTGGCGAACCCAATTTTCCATCAATGGGGATGGCCATTGATAGACCTCTTCGCTTCTACCCAGAACACCAAATGTCCCCAATTCTGCTCGCGTGTGGGACTTGGCAAACACTCTCTGGGGGATGCCTTCCTAATCAAATGGACAGCCCCCCTACACTACGCCTTTCCTCCCATACCGCTCATCCCAAGAGTTCTGTGCAAGATCCTGAGAGACAAAGCCCTAGTCATCCTGATTGCACCATCATGGTCTCGCCAAACCTGGTACCCATACCTTCACAGGCTAGCGGTCCAGCCACCCCACCCACTACCATACCGGATGGACCTACTGTCTCAGGACAACGGCAAGATACTGCATCCACAACTCAATACCCTGCACCTTCACGCATGGCTTCTCTCTGGTTCTCGGAGGTAGAAGAGCGCTGCTCCCAGCGAGTAAAAGACATCCTCCTCCATAGCAGGAGGCAGTCTACTCGGAAAACTTATCAACAGAAATGGACACGTTTCTGTCATTGGTGACAGCGAGCCAAGGTGGAACCCCGTGCCTCACCACTAAATACCATCCTGGACTACACTCTGAAGCTTAAGGCATCAGGACTGTCAATCTCCTCTCTAAGAGTACACCTCGCTGCAATAGCAGCATTTCATACCTCAGTAGACGGCTTCTCCATTTTTAACCATCCTATTACGAAGAGATTCCTCAAGGGGCTCCAGAATGTGTACTCACCACATAAGGCCCCACCCCCTTTATGGGACCTAAATCTTGTTTTGAATTGCCTCACCAGACCTCCCTTTGAGCCACTGGCAACAGTACCACTTCCCTTCCTTTTTATGAAAGTCTGCTTCCTATTAGCCATTACCTCCGTCAGGAGGGTGAGCGAACTCGGAGCACTAATGTCAGAACCTCCTTACACAGTTTTCACTAAGGATAGGGTAATACTGAGACCCCACCCCAACTTTTTTGCCAAAGATATGTACAGAATTCCACCTCAACGAACCGATCGTATTACCTACCTTTTTCCCAAAACCGCATTCTTCGCAGACAGACGCCAGCCTGCACACTCTGGACATCCGGAGGGCTCTGGCCTTCTTCCTAGAAAGAACAAAACCATTTTGTAAATCCGAAAGACTTTTTATTTCCATTGCTGAACGATCCAAGGGGACACCAATATCATCGCAACGAATCTCAAAGTGGATATCGACATGTATAATCAAATGTCACTCTCTGGGCAATAGACCGTTACAATGCCCACCACGAGCACATTCTACTCGAGCCACGGCCGCTTCTACAGCCTTTCTGGGCAATGTCCCCTTAAGAGACATTTACCGAGCAGCAACATGGTCTTCAGACCATACTTTTGCTAAACACTACGCTATCCTTCCACAACTCAAGAGCGATTCAGCAGTTGCCACAGCAGTACTCTCTACCACTGCTAAACAATGACTCCGGCTCCCTCCAGCCTTACATTGAATACTGCTTTGTTGTCACCTACAGTGGAGCACCCACGGGGACACTACTCGAAGAAGAAAAGGGAGTTACTCACCTCGTGCAGTAACGAGTGTTCTTCGAGATGTGTGTCCCCGTGGGTGCTCCACGACCCTCCCTACTTCCCCTCTGCTCGGAGTCAAAATTCTCGGGCGGAGACGAGGAACTGAAAGGGAGGGGGTTGAGTCACGCTCCTCAGGAGGCGGGAAGGGCTCGAGACGCCTCCTGGGCATGCGTGACTCAACAGGGGAAACTGCTATACAAAGCTCTGATCTGCGGCTCAGGGCAACCCTTCACCTACAGTGGAGCACCCACGGGGACACACATCTCGAAGAACACTCGTTACTGCACGAGGTGAGTAACTCCCTTATTCCGGGCCTTACTGAAGACCTACAGATCATTAGTAATCCCTGGAAGACAGCCGTCATTAATAATGAGCTGAGAAGACTGCGGATGGACATTGTAGCCCTCCAGGAAACAAGGCTATCGTCCTCTGGATGTCTCTGGGAGAAGGATTTTTCCTTTTTCTGGCACGGGAAGCCTCCAGAAGAGACCAGGGAACACGGTGTTGGCTTTGCAATTAGAAACAACCTAGTTGGCTCAGTCATACCACCAAATGTGGGAACTGAGAGAATGCTGAAAATCCAGCTTCAAATAATCAGTGGGCATGGCCAACATCTTCAGCATTTATGTGCCTACTTTAACTTCTGCCCAGGAAGATAAGGACAAGTTCTATGATGAACTTAGTATTGCCATCAGTGAAGTATCTTCCCATGAGCCGCTATTCATCCTTGGCGACTTCAACGCCAGAGTTGGCAGAGACCATCACAGTTGGCCATCCTGTCTAGGACAGTTTGGTACAGGGAAGATGAATGAAAACGGACAGCGCCTCCTTGAACTCTGCTCCCAACATGATCTCTGCGTAACCAATACCTTTTTCAACGTCAAACCCCAGCACAAAGTTTCGTGGCGACACCCAAGGTCGAAACATTGGCACCAGCTTGACCTTGTCCTCACCAAACGCAGCCGTTTAGGTAGTGTCAGGGTGACACGCAGCTACCGCAGCGCAGACTGTGATACTGACCACTTGCTCGTGTATAGTAAGGTGTACATCCAGCCGCGAAGATTTTTTCGCTCCAGAAAGGAAGGGAGGCCACGCATTGACACTGGTAAGACTCGTGACCGTTCAAAAGTATGCGAGTTTGTCCAAGCACTTGAAGAGGCCTTGCCCCGTCAGCAAGAGATGGGAACAACTATGGGACGCTATTTATGATACTGCGATATCTATCTTTGGGAAGAAGACAGTCAAGTCTGCTGATTGGTTTGAAGCCCACACTGAAGGGCTGACGCCCCTGATTGAGAAGAGGAGACAGGCACTGGCTGCATACAGGTCCTCTCCCAGTGAGGAGAACGTGCAGGCGCTCCGGTTTGCTCGCAGTCAAGTGCAGCGGGTTGCTCGGCGGTGTGCCAACGATTACTGGCTCCAGCTCTGCTCCAAGATTTAGCAGGCCATGGACACTGGTAACATGCGAGGAATGTACGATGGGATCAAGCAGGTCATTGGTCCATCACAAAGGAAGACTGCCCCACTTAAGTCGGCCACAGGCGAGATTTTGAAGGACAGAACCAAGCAGATGGAACATTGGGTGGAATACTATTCGCAGCTGTACACGAGAGAGACCGTAGTTACAGAGAGAGCCCTGAATGCCATCTAACCTCTGCCCACCACGACTGAACTTGATGCTGAACCCACCATGGAAGAACTTAGCGACGCGCTAAAAGCACTTTCTTCTGGAAAAGCCCCAGGGAAAGATGGGTATGTCTACACTTATTAACTAAGCTAATTCAAACTAACGCGTCTAGAACTAAAAACTAGTTCGAATTAGCGTTTTGCTAATTCGAACTAGCATGTCCACATTAAGTGGACCCTGAACAGGGCTTAAGGATGGCCGGAAGCAGTGCCGGCAGGGCATCAAAGGAGGACTTAGAGCGTGGAGATGCTGTCTCAGGCTAGCAGAGGGCTGCGCTTAAAGGGACCCGACCCCCACCTCGGACAGACAGTTCTCAGGGGTGCCCTGCTTGAAAACCAGTCCTGGCTTGGAGTGCCCGGAGTGCCCACACTGGGCACATCACACCACTCGGCCATCAGCCCGGCTGCACTTGCCGCAGGCTGCCATCTGGGGAGAGGGGGCAATTGGGGGGCTGCAGGAGAGCTTCCACCCCCAGAAGCCCGCAGAGCCAGCCCAGTCCTCCCCATCAGGGGCTCGTACCCCATTCCTCCCTCACCTCCTTCCACTTACCCCTCCCTAGCCCCCCTTCCTGATGTACAAAATAAAGATAAAGTTTCTTCCAACATTGACTCTGTCTTTATTGAACAAAACTGGGGGAGACTGGGAAAAGGAGGTGGGAGAGGGGAAGAGAAAGGCTGGGAGAGGGGAGGGCAACTAACATGATCAGGGGTTGGGAACAGGTCCCAGATGAAGAGAGGCTACAGAGACTGGGACTGTTCAGCTTAGAAAAGAGGAGATGGAGCGGGGACAGGATAGAGGTCTCTAAAAGCAGGGGTTGGGTAGAGAGGGTGCATTCATAAAAGTTCTTCATGAGTTCCCATAAAGAAGGACTAGAGGACACCAAAGGAAAGGAATGGGTAGCAGGCTTGAAACTAGTAAGAGAAAGTTGTTATTCTTGACAAAGCAAATAGTTAACCTGTGGAACTCCTTGCTGCAGGAGGCTGTGAAGGCTACAACTAGAACAGAGTTGAAAGGGAAGTGAGATCAAGTCATGGAGGTTGGGTCCATGGAGTAGTCTTAGCCAGGGGGTAGGAGTGGTGTCCCTGCCCAAAGTTTGTGGAAGACTGGAGAGGGATGGCACGAGACAAATGGCTTGGTCACTGTCTTCGGTCCATCCCCTCCAGGGTCCCTAGGGTTGGCCGCTGTGGGCAGACAGGCTACTGGGCTAGATGGACCTTTGGTCTGACCCAGTACGGCCATTGTAAGCTCAGGGCTCAGGGTCGGGGGTCTCAGTGGACCCCCTTGATTTTCATGCACACCTGCTCCTGGGTGTCCAGGCTGGCAGCTCTCCTGCCCTAGCCAGCCACTTTCCTGTGCCTAGTGCGGAGATCATGGACGAGGTCCACGATGTCCGCACTAGCCCAGGAAGGTGCCCGCCTCTTGCGGTCCCGGGCAAGCTCCCGGGAGCCGCCAGCCTGGTCCCGGGAAGAGGGGGTGGGCTGGGGGACATCGGGTGGGTGGCTCTGTGCCGTGCCAGGTGCAGGGTCTGCTGGCTGGGTGCTGGCAGGCTTGCACCTGGCACGGGCACCGTAGCCAGCCCGTGCCCCTTTAAGGCTAGTGTAGCGCCTATGAGTGTTAGTTTGAACTAACGTCCGTTAGTTCGAACTAACATTGTAGTGTAGACATACCCGATGGTATTCCCTCGGAAATCCTTAAATGCGCTAACGGTACCCTAGTCTTAGAGCTGTATGGAATACTCTGCCAGTGTTGGAGAGAAGGCAGCGTACCGCAAGATATGAGGGATGCTAACATCATTACTGTCTACAAGAACAAGGGTGACAAAAGCGATTGCAACAACTATCGCGGCATCTCCCTTCTCAGCACCGTGGGGAAGCTATTTGCACGTGTTGTCCTGAAGAGGCTCCATGTTCTTGCAGAGAGAGTCTACCCTGAGTCTCAGTGTGGGTTCAGAGCTGAACGGTCCACCATAGACATGGTTTTCTCTGTTAGGCAACTACAAGAAAAGTGCAGGGAACAGAACAAACCTTTGTATGTTGCTTTCATCGATCTGACCAAGGCATTCGACCTTGTCAGTAGAAAAGGTCAGTTTGCGATTCTGGCTAAGATCGGCTGTCCTCCAACTCTGCTCAGCATTGTTAGGGCCTTCCATGATGGCATGAGGGGGACCATCATATACGATGGATCCACATCCGAACCCTTCGAGATTCTCAGCGGAGTGAAGCAGGGGTGCGTGCTGGCTCCAACACTGTTTGGCATCTTCTTTGCAGTTTTGCTCAAATATGCCTTTAGAACTGCTACAGAGGGCATCTTTCTCCGCACGAGAACAGAAGGCAACCTCTTCAAACTGTTGAAGACCAGGGTGCTTACGAAGCGTCTAAGGGAGTTCCTTTTTGCTGTTGATGCAGCTATTGCTGCTCACACTCAGCAGGAACTGCAGTCACTCATAACTCGCTTTGCAGACGCATGTATGGAATTCGGCCTCACAATCAGCTTAAAGAAGACCCAGGTGATGGGCCAAAGCATGAGTAACGAGCCATTGATCAGTGTGTTAGATTATGAACTGGAAGTCGTCCATGAGTTCGTGTACCTAGGCTCTACGATCTCGGACAACTTGTCATTTGATAGCGAGATTAACAAGCGCACTGGAAAAGCCGCCACAACGTTCTCCAGGCTGACGACGAGAGTATGGGCCAATAATAAGCTCACTGTACACACCAAGGTGCAGGCCTACACAGCCTGTGTTTTGAGCACACTGTTGTACGCCAGTGAAACATGGATTTTGTGCTCAAAACAAGAGCAGCGGCTCAACACACTCCACATGCGCTGCCTTAGGTGTATACTCGGTATCTCATGGCAGGACAAGATCCCCAATAGCGCAGTGCTTGAGAGGGCGGGCACTGTCTCCATGTTCACCCTTCTCAAACAGAGGCGTATGTGCTGGCTTGGCCATGTCTCACGCATGTTGGATGGCCGAATACCAAAGGACCTTTTCTTTGGCGAACTGGCGTCTGGAAAGAGGCCGAAAGGGTGACCTAAATTGCGCTATAAGGACACGTGCAAGCGTGACCTCAATGCTCTATCAGTGCAAACACCTGGCATTTGCTCGCCTTAGACAAATATGCCTGGAAACAGGGAGTGAAGGAAGCTCTTGCTATGTATGAAACTACCTTGGTGAAGGAAGCGGAAGACAAGAGAGCCCTCAGGAAGATCTGTGCCCGTGATACCAGAGCGACATCTGCCTACTGCTGCTCACTGTGCGGAAAGGACTGCCAGATTGCACAGACACAGACACAGAAGATGCTGCTCGAATCAGTCCAACAGGGGCGCAAACCCATGATCCTTCGGGATCGAAAGATGCCTACAATTACGATTATGCCCTAGCAGGGGTACCGGCGCCACCCCTTAGAGCGCACGCCACGAGAGCTGTGGCAGCCTCCACCGCTTTCATGGTGCAGGTTCCCAACCTGGACATCTGAAGAGCCGTGACATGGTCCTCTCTCCATACCTTCGCCAATCACTATGCGGGAACACATCAAGCGAGGGAAGGCACTGCCCTGGGCAGGGCGGTCCTCCACTCCTATGTAGCTTCAACATCTGGCACTCCTCCATAGGTTCTGCTTTGGAGTCACCTAATTGGAATGCACATGAGCAATCACTCAAAGAAGAAAGAATGGTTACTTACCTCGTAACTGTGATTCTTCGAGATGTGTTGCTCATGTCCATTCCAAATCCCTGCCTGCCACCCTTTCTCCGGAGTATATAAGAGTATGTAAGAAGGAACTGAGTTGGTGAGGGGGCCAGCAGGGGTATATATGGGCTGATGTTGGGGGCTCCCCACTGGCCCTAAAGGTACTGCTAAGGGAAAAACTTCCAATGACACACCTAGTTGGAATGGATATGAGCAATACATCTTGAAGAATCCCAGTTACGAGGTAAAACAAAAAAACAGGACTGTGTAGCAATTTAAAGACTAACAAGATGGTTTATTAGGTGATGAGCTTTCGTGGACCAGACCCACTTCCTCAGATCAAATAGTGGAAGAAAATTGTCACAACCATATATACCAAAGGATACAATTAAAAAAAAAAGTGAACACATATGAAAAGGACAAATTAAATTTCAGAACAGAAGGGGGATGGGAGGGGGAAGGTAAATGTCT